>NC_054056.1:12438128-12745794 GCF_017639655.2 Falco naumanni
TCCACTGGGCTTGGGAGAGATACTTAGATGCCTGTGGAAGACGGCCAACACCTGAAATGACACGTAGGATTAAGCAAGATAAAGAGCACTTTTGGATGGGAGAAATTTAGAGAATACTGCTTGCTAGCCCTCTGCAGTAGTTTGATATAAAGACCTAGTTTGTGGATTCCCTGCTTCTCTCCTGAGCGCTCCGTAGCCGAGCAGGTGTTCAAAATCTGATTTACGGACAGGCTGAGTGTCTAGAGCTACAAGAGAAACCAGAAACTGTGTAATGCATTCAGCATCTCTGAAACACGTGCTCAAAACAGGTTAGCTACAGGCAGCCACTAATGACTCATTTATTATCACACTAGAATTACTCATGGGATTTTTCCCCCCCCCTTCTCTCGCCACACCATTTAAGACAATCCTTGAGAGAGCTCAATTCTGCTGGCTGAGCGTTGCATGTATTCCCGTAATGGCAACGATTTACAGTGATTTCTCAGTCCTTTACATCTCCAGCTGAAGGGAGCAGCTCTCCACGCACACCAAGCCCTAATTTGACATTCTTTATAAAGCATACAGTCAATGCGAAAAAGCTCCGCTCCAGGCATAGTGTGCTTTTGTGAATGAACTCGGGCATGCCTCTGATGCAACGGCCTCCGAAATGTTTGCTGGTTCCCTGAGATAAGAGCACAACCAACCACCCTCAGGAATTTAATGCTTTTGAGAGTCAGACGAAGCCACAGAGGTGAAGAACAGCTTTTCATATTGCTGCTCCTGTGGGAATTGGGACAGAGGGAGAAAACATTTCATTGATCTCTCATCACCCACGAGTGATTCTTTTTCCCCAGACTCACACAGTAAAGGGGTGTGTGTGTGACTTCTGAAATCTCTCTGAAATGCCCTTGAGACAGGGCAGGGTAGAGGCATGGCACAATGCTGAAATGCAGAGCTGCTCCTTCCCTGATAAATGGTAAAAGGAAACCAGAAACCTGACCCAGGGGAGGTCTTGCCCTTGCCAACGTTACTTATTTAGACAATACTTACCAGCGGAGGCCTCAGCCAAGAGGAGATAAGCAGGCACCAGTTGCACGGAATTTGAGCCGTACACTTCGGTAGTGAAGCGCAGTGCATGTAAAGCTGCAGGTATCGCTTCTTTATGCTTCCCATCCAAAACAAACTCCTGGGCTGTGCTGGATGTGACATCAATGATGTATTTCTGCAGGGAAACACAGTAATGAGACAGACTGAACAAAGCGTAAGGTGAAATAAAACGCATGGTCTTTTTTACATTCAAGTTAGAAAACTATAAAACAGTGATTGTGATGTTGTTTGTGTCTGTAATTAACGGGTGGAAATTAGAGCTGTCATGTTAGAGCCTGGCTTTCGCTCCTACTTCTAGCAGGAACAGCTCTGGACATCCTCTTAGGTCATGCGGTGTCTTATGAGACGAAGAATCCTTTATGCCTACGAAAAAGGGCTAATAAGGCTGCAGCAATAAAAGCTGTGAAGCACAGAAAATGATCATCACAAGACCATAGAAAAGATTAGACAAAGGGGCTACGGTAGGGTTTTGCTGACGGTAATAACAGTGACTCATAGCAGGCAGCGGAGCGTATGGTTTGGCAAACTGGTGCCAGCATGGCACAGCTCCAGCTCTGGGAGACGCTGTCTGGAAGTGAGGAGAGAGCTCCTCACATGGTGCTGCAGCTTCCTCCCACCCTCTCCTGGCCAGTTTTGGGCCTCATATTTTTAGGCACGGAGTCTGGAAACCAGGTCAAAATCAGAACACCCGAACGCACGGCGTGACGCTTCTGTACAGCCAGCGCCTGCGCCGGATTCGGTGGCCAGGCAGCTTCTGCAGCATTTCTGTTTGGTGTCGGGATCCCTAATGTTTCCCGTGTGAAGTGTTGCTCCCTGCCTTTCGCTGCTCCTAGCAGGCCACACCACCTTTGGTCTTTTCACCCTTTGCAGCATCTGATTATCCACCAGCTCTGTAAACGTATCGTTTGAATGCCCGTTAGGAGCTCTGAGGCAACTGGAGATGCTGCGCGAGGTGTTGAGGGATGCCAGCGAAAAAGAGCCAGGATGCTTATTTATCTCTTTGCTTGCAGCCTAATGGTTGCCAACTCCCAACAATTCTGCGTCTGCTTTTCACACAAGGGAAAGCTGTCTGGAAAGAAATCCCGTTGCTGGCGTGCCTAGCAGTGCTGCCATGGGAAGTCAGTGAGGCGCTTGCTCTTTTGCTAGAAGGCACGGGCAGGCCTGTGCAGTGAGCGCCGGCAGAAAATACCATTTCACCTCTTTATTGCCTGCTGGTTTCCAGCTGTGGCTGAGGAGAGGGCAGAAAAAAACAAATTCCAGTGCTTTTGGTGGCCAGGTGTTGGCATTTTGCTGAGGTTAAGTGCTCAGAGAGAGGTAGGCCATGGGTGAAGGAACAGCTCAGGGATAGGAGCCTCAAGGACTTGCCTTGCGAGTGTTTCCTGGGGATCCTGGCAGAGATAAAAGGACATCCTTTCTGGATCAATGAGAGCTTCAGAGAACACACCTCAGAGTGATAGCTCCCTGCTAGAGCAAGGAGAACTAAGAGCTAGAAAACATAGCGCCCACCCCCCACTCTACTCCTGAGCTAC
The DNA here is from genome assembly GCF_017639655.2 of Falco naumanni. Taxonomy (NCBI): domain Eukaryota; kingdom Metazoa; phylum Chordata; class Aves; order Falconiformes; family Falconidae; genus Falco; species Falco naumanni. Next base: position 12,440,744 of record NC_054056.1, read on the forward strand.
CACATCTAGAGCGAAAAAGGCATGCATCAAACCCAAGCTGTGCTGGGGGAGCAGTGTCCAGGAGAAAGTCAGCACACGCTCAGGGCAAGGAGCAATAAAAGCAGTTATTTATCAGGCAGCTTTTTCTGTCCATGCTGCTCTGTCTCTGTTGCAACCGGCACCAGATTTGGTGCGTGGGTATCAAGCAGATTGTCATCTGGGGAGGTGCTGGAGATCAAGATAATTCATTTTTTACTCCTTGTCAATAGGATCATCGCTACTTCCCCCGATATAAGCTATCTCAAAACATCTGCAGTGAGGACAAGCTAAGGGTTAGGCTCTTGCACAGCTCCCAGGAGGAGAAGCAAGGGCAGGAGACAACAGAAGCCCTGCAGCACCGAATATTTAAGACTGCACAGTTACAAGCCTCGAGGGGATTGTTAGCTTTGGCCCTGCGCTGTTTTTCATCTTGCCAGTAGCCCCACGCCCCCAGACCTGCACGCTTTGGGCTTTTTCATGTGTGTTGCAATTACAGAGGTTTCTCTGAAGATGCCCCCACGCAGTTTTCCCCCAGTTGGGGTTTGAGGCGGCTGAGGACCCCAGCTCTGCTCCAGGTGGGAGCAGGGGGTTGGGAACACGGTTGGGGTTCGATGCCACGTTCATTTACTCAGTTGCAGGCACCAAAACCGATGGTGGCCTTGATGAAATGACGATTTAAAGAGGAAGGCAGGCTCCTCGTCAGTTTGAGTTGAAACCTGCAGTCGGACCGATGCCGGAGGACTGCTGTAGCTGGCTGAGGCATGGATCTTTTCCCATACCCAGGGGCTGCGGTAAGCTGACATCACGCAGGCAGGTGAGGCTATTCTACAAACAGAAACTTGGAGTTTTGTCAGCTTGGAGGTGCTGTCTGCAGGCAAGCCCCCGGCTACGTTGACAAAAGCAGATTTCTATCAACAAAGCTTTGGAGTGCAGACGAGGTATGAAACTCATAACCTCCTGGCTCTCAGCTTCACGCACCTTCCCTTAAGCCACGGGGCATTTTGACGTGCACAAGCTTTCCCGTGTCCTGACTGAGGCTCGAGCTGTGTGTTTTCTAAACAAACACCGTGCAGGAGTTTGTGAAGTACAGCAAAAACGTTCAAAAAATAATAAAGCTATGGGCAGACTTCGAGAAGGTGTTTTTTTTTCCCAGATCCTCATGAGACTACATAGCTTTCCCCTGAGCTGCAAAGGCCTTTTTTTTTTACAGCATTTCTGTTGTCTCCACGACTAGAAATGTGATAAAGCCAGCAAGCCAGGGCATTAAATAATCTCAGCCTCTCCATACCGCTCTTCCAATGCTGGTCAGACAGTCCAGGCCCAGCGCTGTCCACCATGTAGCCGGCTGTACAGAAAAGCAGGCTTCATTCGTGGGCTAGCAGCTGCGGTCTCACTGTGAAAGCGAACGGGTAACCAACATGACGTGTCAACTTCTTCACTCCTTTCTTAGGAAAGAAGGAAGACAAAGTGTCCCAGCAGACATTGTTCCCAGAACCTCTATTTAAATAATCAGGAGGCAAAGGTCAAAGAACAAATGTAACAGGGTTGTTAAAGATCCTATAAAAAAATCTCTACTTGGAAAAAAAAAATATCGGAATCTGCTCTCTGTGACTTAGCCCATGAAGTCATTCCAAGCCTTGGCTCAAGCTGCAGATCTGCAGTTGCCGTCTGCTAACCTAGGTGTGCCCTCCAATCAAGAGGAGTGACTCGCCCGTCTTCCTGCTCTTCTTCCCTGGAACCTAATGAAAGCAAATGATTAGTTTACAGCTAATCAAGGAGTACTTCCTTGGTCTAGCGGTCACGTGGACTTTTGTAATGTATATAGCACAATTTTAGCTGCTATAGATTCAAAGAGGTAATAATAGATGCTTTCACCATCTCTGTTCAATATTAGGTGAAGTTTCTTGGAAAAGCTTTAAGCAGTTAAGGATGCAAACCCCTGCCATCGCCCTCAGTAAAACCAATTTTAACTTTCTTTGGAGACTTTATAAAAGACCAACTCAAACCTAAAGTGGAGCAAAGGAGCTTTTGCATTTTTCCTGATGCTTCTGGGACATACTGTTCTAACACTCCTTCTTTGGACTTCGGTCAACAATTTTGTCTGTGATTTTCAAACAGATGAGATTTTCAAAACCAAACCAGGTTGCCAGTGCCCAGTTCCTACAGTCTAAAGGAATCTGCTGCCTAAAGCCTCCCACAAGCTTTCACCAAGCAGGACTTTTGCCTACGCCAGTTCCACCCCTTTTAGATTTTCTCTTTCTGGATGCTCCCAAGAAAGACCACAGCAACAAGCCAGTCACCAAAGCACTAGCACCTGGCCCAGAAACAACCTTAAAAATAATGTGTCATGTACAATCCAGAAGATTAATGATGTTCTCAGTGGCACTGCTTGATTGTTACGAGCTCGCTTGCAGCTGTCCTGTTGTTCTATTATTCTGTGATTAGGAGTTACGCAACGTAGAACGATGATTTATTTTTATGAGCAAGATTTTAAGTAGCAGATGCATTTGGGTGGGTTATTTTATTTTATCAACATTGTGGAAAAGCAGATCCTGCCACCCCATAAACAAAAAACCACCACCAACAACAAAAAAAAGCTGAAAACCACTTGGGCTAGAAAGGAGCTGCACATCTGCACCACCCACGAGGCCAAAAAGCAGAGATAAAAAGACTGTACTTTGTGGGAAAGGGTGTTTAAAGTTGGCCAGGTAAACAAAGGGAGGGGACGTTATTTCTTTGCCCCCCTGCTTTCAGAAAGGGGAATCCCTCTCATCAGCGAAGGATGAGGACAGCCCATAAGAAGCAAATACTCAGATGGATCCCAGTCCAACCAGGGAGGTGGACTAATTGACTGACAAGGCGGGAGATCCAGGATTGTCGCTGCCTGAGGAAGCTCAGGACTTCAAGTAAGGACCGCAAAAAAGGCAAGAGGCTCATAGAATCAGAGAGAGGATGCTCCCACTACCCTTATCACAGAGTTTTTGTTTAAAACGAACCTTAAAGCTCTGCAACTAAATAACAATCAACCAACAAGGTGCCCTCCCAACACTGTGTACATCAAAACATAGGAGGAAGAGATTGAGTTAAATTTCACTGGCAGCACTTTGAAGTGGTCCTTGTTTTTCTTGTACGTACCTGCCTCTTCACCAGCTGTTCCATGCCATGTTTTCTTTCTTTTTCAGAAAGGAGACAAGGGAGGGATGTACGGATTGGAATCAGCAGCTGGCATATTCGCTCATGGATACTAACCCAGTCAGCTTTTTGATGGTCTACATCACTAAGGAAGTAAGGGAAGAACGATATTTTTGTTTACTTGGAAGCAATGTAAGGAAAGATTATTGCCTATTGTGTGATCTGGACTTTCACTGCAGACTAAGTCAGCAGCCTTAGTCTGCTCACAGAGTATTAATACACACGCTTGATATTCCCAAGTGGGAACACAGCGCTGTCCTGCTCGGTCACCATGATTCTGTATGTTAAAACTTTATTTAAATCGCTCAAAGAATTCTTGCTACAGTTAGCTTGGAGCAAATGCCTGGCTTTCAGTACTGCAGTGCACAAAAAAACCCAAAACGAAGCCAAACAAACCCCACGTCATTGTGAAACCAATGAAACAGACAGCTAACATGTGACCTCAGTGAGGACCCTGTGTAAGTGAAGATATTTCTGCAGACACCTAGAAAGCTCGCTGCACTGCTCTCTCTTTGATGCAGGCACTGTTGGAAGCAAGGAGGAATGCTCCAGCTCCTGCTACCCTGCCTGCTGAGCTTTGTCCTGGGCCTTCCCCCAGGCTCCATCCTGGGCCTCACCTCTGCCTGCTGAGCTTTGCTTCAGGCCCCGTCCCTGCTACTTGGGCTTCATCCCTGCATCCTAAGCCTTGTCCTGGGGCTTGTCCCTGTGCCCGGAGCCTCATCCTGGGGCTAGTCCTTGCCTCTTGCCCTGTCCCTTGTGTCCCAGGGTTTGTACCTATCTCTCAGCCCTTGCCCTGTCCCCTAGGTCTGCCACTGGCTCCTGGGTGTCACTCTGAGCCTGTTCCTGCCTCCTGAGCCTTCTCCCCATGCTCTGAACCTTATCCTGGGCCTCCTCTGTGTCCTGAGCTTTGCCATGGGGCTAGTCTGTGCCTCCTGCTCTGCCCCAAGCCTGTTCCTGCCTCCTGGGCCTCACCCTGGGCCTTCTCCCCATGCCCTGAGCCTTGTCCTGTGCCTTATCCCTCTGCCCTGAGCCTCATCCTGGGCCTTCTCTGGGCATCCTGAGCTTTGCTGTGGGGCTAGTCCCTGCCTCTTGCACTGTCCCAGACCTGTTCCTGCCTCCTGGGCCTCACCCTGGGCTTTCTCCCCAAGCTCTGAGCCTGATCCAGGGCCTTCTCTGTGTGCCCTGAGCCTCATCAAGGTCCTTCTCTGTGTGCCTTGAGCCTTGTCCTGGGCTCTCCCTGCCTCTTGCTCTGCCCTGGGCCTGTTCCTGCCTTCTGGGCCTCATCCTGGGCTTTCTCCCTATGCCCTGAGCCTCATTGTGGGCATTCTCTGTGTATGCTGAGCTTTGCCGGGGGGCTAGCCCCTGCCTCTCGTCCTGTCCCAGGCCTATTCCTGTCTCCCGGTCCTTCTCCCTGTGCTCTGAGCCTTATTCTGGGCTTTCTCCCTGTCTCTTTCTCTGTCCCGGGGCTGTTCCTGCCTCCTGGGCTTCACCCTGGGCTTTCTCCCTAAGCTCTGAGCCTCATCCCGGGCCTTCTCTGTGTACCCCGGGCTTTGCCGTGGGGCTAGCCCCTGCCCCTCTCCTCGGGCCCCGCCGCCGGCGGGCTCTCACCAGTAGTACGTGAGGCGGCAGCGGGGGCAGCGGAGACGCGCAGCCGCCCCGCACAGTTCGCAACGCCCCGGCCCCTCCAGCGCCGCTCGGCAGCCGCGTTACCAAGGCGACGCTTCCGGCAGGGGGCGGGCGGGGCACTTCCGGCGGAAGGGGCGGGGCGGGGCGGGCATGGCGGCGGCGGCGGCGGGCGCGGAGGAAGCGGCGGCAGCGGCGGCGGAGGGGCGCGTGCGGGCCTGGGCGGCGGGGCAGGCGGCGCGCGGGCGGCGCGTGGCGCTGGTGACGTCGGGCGGCACGCAGGTGCCGCTGGAGGCGCGCGCCGTCCGCTTCCTGGAGAACTTCAGCAGCGGGAGGCGCGGGGCCGCCTCGGCCGAGCGGCTGGTACGGGCCGGTTACGGCGTCTGCTTCCTGCACCGGGCCCGCTCCGCCTTCCCCTGGGCCAGGGCGCTGCCCCCGCCCGGGCCCGCCCTGCTCGACGCCCTCCGCCTCACCCCTGGGCCGCCGCCCGGCGTGGCCGCTGACCCCGCCGCCCTGCCCGCCTTGCTGCCCGCCCTCCGGGATTACCGCCGCGCTACCGAGGCGGGGGCGCTGCTCGCCATCGAGTTCACCGGGCTGGGCGAGTACCTGGCGCTGCTGCGAGCCGCCGCCCGCGCCCTGGCGCCCTTCGGTACGGGCAGGGCCCCGGCGGGAGGGGGCGAGCGGCCCCGGGGCGTGTGTGTGGCGCCGGGGGGCCCAGGGGGTCTGTGTGTCCCCGGTGTGAGGGGAGGTGGGGGGGGTGTCGCCGCTGTGAGGGGACAAGGGGCCTCGGGCGGGGGTTGGTGTCCCTGGTGTGAGGAGGAACGGGGGCCCCCGGTGGAGGGGGCTGTGTCCCCCCGACGTGAGGGGACGAGGGTCCCCGGGGGCGTCTGTGTCCCGTCCGCGGCGTGAGAGGAGGGGGCTGGGGGTAGGTGGGTGGGTGTCCGCAGTGTGAGGGGGCCCGGGGGGTCTGTGTGTGTGTTCCCCCCGCAGTGTGAGGGGATGAGGGGGCGCGGGGGGTCTGTGTGTGTGTGTGTGTGTCCCCTCCCCCAGTGTGAGGGGATGAGGGGGGCTTGAGGGTCTGTGTGTGTGTGTCCCAGTGTGAGGGGACGAGGGGGCCCGGGGGTGTGTGTGTGTCATACCCCCCCCCCCCCCCCAGTGTGAGGGGACGAGGGGGCCCAAGAGGTGGGTGTCACTGGTGTGAGGGGACAAGGGGACCCGGAGGTGGTGTCCCTGGGGCGCAGGGGGCCTGTGGGGGCTGCAGCACCCTGCCATGGCAGTCTGCATGAGGCTCAGTGGGTGACAGTGTGTCTGAGGGGACCCTGGTGTGGGGGGTCAGCGCTGCCCTGCTCAGGACAGTGCCAGTAGGCAGTGGGGGGTCTCTCGGGGGGGGGGGGGGGGGGGGGCTGGGCTCCCCTCCTTAGTGTTGGGGCACAGCCCCACTGACTCTGCTCCCTCCCAGGGGTGGGGGGGCCAGGCTGTCGGAAGGCGCCAGTAGCAGTGGGTGACTGTGGTTGTATTTCTCATAGGCTCCAGCGTCATGTTTTACCTGGCTGCCGCCGTGTCGGATTTCTACATCCCGGCCTCGGAGATGCCCGAGCACAAGATCCAGTCCTCCGAGGGGCCCCTGCAGGTGAGGCCTGCCCCCGCCCCCTCCCCCTACCTTGCCTGTCCCAGCGTCCTGCCGGGGTTGCAGCTGCCAGGGGTGTGAATGTGAATGACTGTGAATAAGACCTGGGAAAGGTTGTAAAGCGATGGCTCGCTGGCCAAAAAAGCAGGAGTTTGCAGTGGGAATGGGAGGGTGAATTTTGACGGAGACAGAATCCTGTGGAAACGGTGGAATTGCATTGTTTTATTCTTCTCTTGCACCAAGGGGCAAGGATGAGAGGACGAGGCAGGATTGGTCCTGCTCTAGTTTGATTGACATTTATTTTTAGAATGGTATGAAGAGGGTAACTGGCAGACTTAAGCACCAAAAGTGAGTGGTGCAGCATCTTATCTGCAGACAGGAGAACAAAGCAGAGTTCATCGCTGCTTTATCTTTGAGAAACAGCAGTATTACAGTTTGGTTTCTGGTATGGCATGTGTTTATAGCCTGCCTGCGAGATTGCTTTCTATTTTCTTAGCCTTTTGCTTTGGAGCTGCTGTGCTTACAGCACGGAGGTGGGCACATGGCGCGTCACAGGTAGCTGAAGCGCTCTTAGGAACGGCTGCTGGAGTATTTGTGTTGCCTTCTCCTGGCTCGCGCCGATGACAGTCCAAAGCTGTAGCGCGTGCCTGGTGCCCAGGTGCCTTTCACCTATGGGAGCAGGTGGATTTCTGAGCTCCGTATATAGCAAATACCAAATTTATTTAGCTTAATTAGCTTCTAACAAGTCACTGGGCTTAGTTTTTTGTTAGCGTAGGGAAGATAAGGCAAAACCTGATTCCCAGTGACGGACCCAGAGGTTAGGAAGCTGGAGAACAGGGGCACCTACTTTCCCCCCCTTGCCATGCTTTGGCATATTTATGCCTCATGTGCCTTAACGAATTGAGAGAAAGAAGAGTTAAAATTTGGTAGGCTGCCTGGATTTTGGAGAACTGAAAACTTGGACCTCTGCAGATATAATTCTTTTTTTTTTATGTCTTTCTCTGCTTATGTTTATATTCCCAGAGTGGGTTTTAGCTCTTAAATAACAAAATGTTTATGCAGTTACTGTAGGCCTGCTTCATCACTTAAGAATGCCCTGCTTACTGTTAATACCACACTGATAATTTAATTTAGTTGTGCGCTGCATGCCAGTGAGATTTTAACCTTGTTTGGTGGGATCTAACCAAATACTGCCTTGGAAACATTTCCAGTGTAAATATGACATGAAGCAAAGCTGGAATTTCCTTCCCCCTCTCCCCCCATCTCTTACTAAAACCCATTATAATGTTTTTACTGAAACTTTTCTCTACTGTCTTTCCCAATTGTAGATCACAATGAAGATGGTGCCAAAAATGCTGTCTCCTCTCGTCAAAGAATGGGCCCCAGAGGCATTTGTTATTTCCTTTAAACTGGAGACCGATCCCTTGATCTTAATTGATAAATCACGGCAGGCTCTGGAGAAATACCGTCACCAGGTGGTGGTAGCAAATATCTTGGAGTCGCGGAGAACCTCTGTTATTATTGTAACCAAAGACTCACAGACTCCGTTATCTCTTTCTGATGAGGAAATAGCACAAGGCATGGAAATAGAGGAAAAGATAGTGAGCTATCTTCAGGGCCAACATACTGCATTTATAGAGAAGAAAGTCTGAGGACCAGCTCTGAATGAAACAAGTGAAATTGTGCTAGAGAGGGAGTGGAACTGGAGCAATTCTCTATCCCAGGTAAATAAAACAATCCTCAGTGGAACACTGTGAAAGGCTGCCGTCCAAAACAGTGTAACTTTTCTACAACTTGGTAAAGGTTATTGTTGCTTGCTTTGAAAAAAAAAATGCACACAGGTGAAAACATTTCAAAAGATGATATTTATTCTAGTGTCTAAAGGAGGAGAGGATATATTGCCTTATTTCTGTCCCGTGGGCTGGGAGAACCAGGAGGTGGAGAAATGGTATATATGTCTGTATATAAAAGATTTTATTGAATCTGCCTCTTCAAAGTTTCTTTTTGATGTGTTGGATGGATGGAACGGTGCTTTGCCGAAAATAAGACATTCTGGTTTTATGATTGGAGTGGAACAACAGAGCTGGCAATCGTCTGGTATTGAAAGTGGATGGTGAAACAAGTGTGGCTAAAGACGAAGGAGAATGAGGTGGTAACAACTTTGGAGAGCATCCGTTGCTCAGGGAGAGATCCAGTGGACCTACGTGTCAAGAACTCTGCTCAGAAACACAGTTCAAGAAATAGGTACTGTGGCAGTGTCCCTAAAGCAGCTGTTCCACCAAAGTTTTCCTTCCATCTGGGGTGTTGGTAGATGGCTGGGGAGAGTATAAAGGCAAGCAGACATGTGGCACAGAGCACAAGCGCGTGGCTTGAGGACAAGAAGTTGGAAAAAAGGAGTAGGCAGTGGGGGTGGAGGTGAAGGTGGATGGACTAGCAGTGATCAGCCTTGGGAGAACTGTCTCTTGGCTGTTTGGGTGGAGTTAGAGCTGGGACGTTCCTGGTTTTCTCTAAATCCTGCTTCTATATGATTACCAACTTCTAAGCATACATTCCTCATGCTTGCAAGAAGCGCAGCGTGCAACGTGTAAATGCGTGCCATGTGCAAATGTGTGCAATGTGTAAAACCTTAACTGCAGCTCTACCGCTGTCTGTTGTGTGCCTGTTTACATGTTTTCCTTGAAATAAATTCACTGGAAGTCTGTAAAGAAAGATGGTGATGCACAAGAATGCTATTCTCGTGCTTGATGCCTCTCCAGGGGTGGGACTGTGCTCGTATTTAAAGCCACTGAGCATTCAGGAAGGCAGCAGTGCTTTTGTAATGCCACTGATCACCTGAAAATCAGGTGTGCTCATAAAATTAGGAAAAAATGAAGGCAGAAGAGCAAGAAAAGAGCATGAGGTTGGGCTCAGTGGATCAGGAGGGAGCACTGAATGCTAAAGGACCGCCGATGTGCAGGGAAGGTGCTTAGTGATGGGTGAAACGGTCCGGATTAGTCAGGAGCGCAGAGATCCAGCTAGTAACTGAGCTGGGAGAAGGAACTAACAACTTCTACGTGGCCAGGACCGATATTTGCAGAAGGTGGAGAGAGAACCGCAGCACATCTACTGTCTGTAGATGTGGGAAGCACCTGTTGGAGACATGCAGCTAGGGAAGGAGATGATGGAACATCCTGCATGTGTGTTGTATGCGCTCGTGAGGTCCAAGAGCTGCCTGTCTTCATTTCCCAGTATGTGACTGGTGTGAACGTTGAGCCCTGCTGGTGTAGGGGCTTCCATAGTCTTTGGAGTCTGCGGAGTGAGCTGGAGTTTGTGGAGTGGGCTGGCAAAGACGGGAATATAAAAACTTGTGTAAATGGAACAGGAGTGTTGGGACGAGGGGAGGGAGAAGTGGAATGAAGGCTCTCTTTGGAGTATTCTGGACTTTCTCTGTAAGGTGGCTGTGCAGGAGAGAAATAATTTAAACGTTTCATGGGGAAGACTTGGGCATTGCCTGTCTTGGGCCCTGCAGGTGCCTCAAGGGGCTGCAGCACTCCTCTCGGGAGCATGGCTCTGGGCTTCCCTGTGTAACATCTGCCCCTCCTTCTTCAGGGTGGGTGTGAAGTCCAGGTTGGAGAGACTTCCAAAGCTCAGTCTAAGCCGCAGCTATCCCGATCCAGTGTCAGTGATGGTCCTGTTCCATGCCGGAGGTTGAACCGAGACCTTGAGAGCTCCCATCCCAACACCTCCAGCGCTGGCCGAGCCAGGGCACCAGCCCTTTTCCTTCAGGGATGCCGTTGTGGTACCATAAGTGGGAAGTAGCTCCTGCAGGCCCAGCACCATCGGTATGCCGCTTTCCAAGGATCCCAACCACCACTCAGCCGAAGGTCCTCGCTGCACACTGCCGTGTCCCTCATCTCTTCCTTTCTGGACCATCCCCTGGCACAGTGCTTTCATCTGCTCGGGCAGCTCTGCAGGACAAAGCCTCCTTTACTTTCTCCGGCTTGGTTGCTTCTGGGGAAGCCCTCCATCTCCCACAGCTTCCCATGGCGTTTGGAAGGAAATCGGGAAAACCCGTCAGCCCCTTTTTGCTGGCTCTTGGCACTGGCACAGTGTTCGGTAGGGCCTGGGCTTGTGCCGTGGGCCTGAGGCACTGGCCTGAAGGTGTGAGGTGTGGGTGGGGGCAGGGAAGCCCTAAATGCCACCGGTTTCGTGGCCTGGGGGGACACGCATTTTTTTCCCTCCTGCTCCTGTCCCGGTTTCATGGCCTGGGGGACACACGCATTTCTCCCTCCTGCTCCTGTCCCGGTGTGGTGTCCCGGAGGGGCGCTGGCTGCCCCGGCCCGGTGTCCACGTGTCCCGGAGGGGCGCTGGCTGCCCCCCTCCCCTGGTATCGCCGTGTCCCCGGGGGTGATGGCTGCCCTCCCCCCCGCGGTGTCCCCGAGGGGGCGCTGGGTGCTCCCGCCGCGCCGCCAGGGGGCGCGTGTGGCAGCGAGGCGGCGCGCGCCGTTGCCATGGCGCCGGCAGCGGGGCCCGGGCCCGCGCCGCATGGAGCCGCCCGCCGCCCCGCGGGGGGACGAGGGGTGCCCGGGGCCGCCGGGCCGCCGCTCCCCGCTCCTCTGGCTGCCCCCGCAGGCCGAGGGCCCGGTGCCGGCAGAGGCCGTGCGGCGCTGGCTGCGGGCCGAGGGCGCCGACCCCGCCGCCCCGGCCGAGGAGCAGCTGGGCCTGGCCTGGCGGCTGCTGTGGCAGGCCGAGGCACGGCTGGGCGAGCTGGAGCGGCGGCGGGCCCAGGAGATGAGAGACGTAAGGGGTCACCGTTAGCCCTTGGGTCTGTAGCCCCGGGCTTTTGGGGCCTTTCCCCCTCCTTTTGCAGCAGCAGGTTAACGGGTGTTCGCAGCTGCTGGCCACTTTCCTCAATGCCTGGCAGCATGCGGCCCAGCTCTGCACACCGGGGTGCTGGGAGCACCCAGTGAGCCCAGCATCTCCCACCGAGCCAGGCCCAGGCTCGGAGCCCCTGCATTCCTACCACCGCCCCCTCCCACCCCCCTCACCTTTCCATCACTCTTTAACATCCCCAGATGCCATGAGGACATGGTGTCCTACAAATCCTGCAAATCCAGGGGGATGGAGAGCTATTTGCGCCAACAACTCGCTGGCGAGGCCTTGCAAACACACTCAGGGATTGTGATGTTTTCTTTATTTCTAGGTGGAAAGCTATGTGGGTCACGTCCGTCACCTGTCGGAGGAACGGGATGCCATCACCACTGAATATGAAAAAGAAAACGAACATCTCAGGCTTGAGCTGACGCGGCTGCAGCTGCAGCAGGGTAATCCTTTCCCTCTGAAACACAGAGATGCCTTGACAGGTAGCGGCATCCAGGTCTTTAGCAGAGCTGCTGAAAGCTTTTTTGAAAGCAGAGCGGCGTTTCTCAGTGAGTTCTGTTAGAGCAGCGTGTGTGGTAAGGTTTGGGAGGTTGGCAGAAGCGTTAATGAAATATTACAACTGATTTGTAATTGCCTTGAAGGGTCTTGTCTGCTTTTACTGCATTTGTTCAGTGGATTGGGCGGTTTCTTGCTTCGTGTGGCTCTATTGTTGCACTAAGCGTCTTCCAGAGGCTGGTTGAAGAACAGAATTGATGGTGCTGTTTGTTTTCCAACTCTAAATTAGGGACTCCTCAGGTAACGGAATGTTGAACTGTGTTCTGGCTGATGCCAGGGAATTTGCCATTGGCTTTGGTTTAGTCAAAATCCACATTTTTTAAAACAATTCTGAAGGACAGTGGTATGTTTGTGACAGTGATTCAAAATTTGCCATGTGTGGTTATTTTAGTATAGTTTGGGTTTTTTTAAAACAAATTACTTCACTTACATTTCACTTCAAATAATTTGCTTTCCTCTCAAACCCTGAGGTTGCTTCCAGTAAAAGCAAATATATTTTGCTGGGATTAGTTCTTGATTTTCTTCCTAGTCTTCTGTTGTGGTTTGAGTACTGCTAATAGCACACTCTTATCATTAACTCCTCCTCTCATGGTGCATATTATCCTGGGTCTAAGGTAAAACTGGGAGTGCTAGCAACCTTTAACAGTTTTTTTTTTGTTATGCACACTTTATTTGGGGCAGCAGATACAGGAGTTTTGGGTGATTGATTGCAGTTTTGAGTCTCTGCTCAGCTGTGACCAGCCCGTGGGCTTCAGGGTTTCATCTGGTGGGGTGACTTTTCAAAGATAGGTGTGCTTAAGCACTGCCTGAAAGTCTGGTTCCTCAGGGCATGTAAAGCCATCATTTAGTGTTGAAAATGCTGACACGCCAGGGTTTAAACTACTCATGAGCCTTCGGGAGCATCACTGTGGCAGAAAACTTTATTACTGGGTCTTGTATCTTCCCCACAAGGTGGCAGACGAATGACAAAAACATCCCGAAAGTTGGTTTTGCATTTATTTCCTGGCAGCGGCTCTGCTCCTTTGGACTTTTTCCATTTTTTTAGGGACTCTTGTGGCTATTGAGCAATGATTAACGCTTAAATGGCAACAGATCCATGTCCGTGGATCTCAGTGTATCCTGTCCATGGTGGGTGGCTGTATGTAATCAAGTTGTTACTAGGCTGCCACCCCCGAGGGGTTTTTGTGGTTCAGCGGTGCTTTGGTGTCGTACAGTGTTTCTGTGCAGCTTTGTGGAGGAGTTTGTTTTGGGATATTACTGTCAGACTTTGGTTTTGAAGCCTTGCAGTTGCCATACCGATGGCATTAGCTGCGGTCCTGCGGTATGCATTGATAATTTAGTGATCTGGGCAGCGGGTGAAGCCCTGCCTTCCACCAGGCTGTCCTCTGCAGGGAGGGATGCCACCCCTGATGTGTTCTGGGATGCTTGTAAGATAGTTTTCTTGAGGGACTGACCTTTTGCTTCACAGGTCAGCCTGTTCACACAAAAAAACAAGCAATGCCACTGCCCATCTCTGGCACAGAGTGTATGGCTATGCTTGTACTTCAGCTGCTGCACTTTCTCAAGGACTTGTCGGGCCTTTGCCATCTCTGGGTCTTTAACGTGGCTCTGCTGCAGGGTTCAGTGCTGCGTTGCTGTGTCTGTTCCCTGGGCCTCTGCTTTTCATCAGAGTGTGGGCACACCAGCGCAGAGATGCCTCCTGTAGGAGCAGGGCAGGCTGAAGGAGGTCTTAAACCACAAGTTGATTGTCCTCTGGGTCTTGCTGCCCCTCATTTTTGCAGGGCAGCTGGCTGTCTTTAGCAGGGCCACGCTGATACTGCAGATCATGCTGGAAACAGGACTGGAGAAGGGTTTTGTGGAAAGGCAGACCCCAGTCTGCTGGGATTGCTGAACAAAAATGTGGGCAGGGCAAGAAGAGAGGATGGTGGTAGGGAGCTTTTGGGGGGCTGAGGACGATAACAAGTTCAGATGGGAAAGGGCAGTTAAAGACAGAAGCTGGTTCAAGGCTGTGGTACAAAGGAGAGGCCTGGCCTGCGGATGGTGAGGTGCGGGTGGATGGGATCTGTCCTGATCTGGCTTGTAGTGACAGTTGGGAATCCTGGCTTTGGGGAGCTGAGAGATTGGGAAGGGAAGGGGCAAAGCTCGGGGAAATGTGGGAGATCACTCGAGTGGGCTCTCAGGATTGAGCGCACACCCTTTTTCAAAAGCAGCCAAATGGATCAGAAGCTCTGCTTGGTCTGAGGATCACTGGGAGCAATTTGATCTGTTAAAAGCTGTTTCTGATGATAAAAAGTAAGTTTCTGTTTACATGTTTACTTCTTGCCTGGAAAGAGCTTGAAGGGTTACTGCAGAGAGCAGATGCTGCTGGTTTTATGTTGGGCTATTGATCTGAGCTTTACCTCATTTGGTACCTCTGCCCAGAGTGAAATTTTTCCTTTCCTCGAGGCAGTTCGTAATCTGTTTCCAATGATTCTTGTCAAATATGCCTCAGTGTTTTTGGAGAGCAGATCAATAACTCATGGGCTGCATTACATTTGTTTTTCAGAAAGGCTTTTGGTAATGGCAGTAAACCACAATGCTGTTGGGGGCTTGCCTGGGTTTCTTTAAAAAGTGAGACAAAAAGAATAAATAGTCGTGGCCTGAGCTCGGTTACTGTAATGGCTGTACTGCTTAAACGTACCCAGCATGGATGAGAGGATGCAACTTCTGTGGTGGGTGTGAGGATACTGGTGAATTGCTTATTTCTGAGAAACTTCCTGGGGTGAGAACCTTTGCAAATGTAAAACTCGAAGCGAGTGCAGAGGAGGTGCAGGAGATAACTGCAAGCGGGAACACATCAGTGCATTGGTATAACGTTGCTTCTATGAGGTGTTTGCTTTCTCAAGTGGGACGTGTTGGATGTGGTAGAGGGAAGGTGTTTGAGATATTTCTAAGGAATTAGTGGGCTTTTACAAGCAGGTAATCAGTGCTGTGTATGGCAGAATCCCTTCATCCTAACAAATATTTTTTCTTCTTCAGCCTGTGGAAAGTTTCTAGGTCCTGTTACCACAAGCTATACTGCTTAATAATGTTTTGCAGGTTGGCTGTGAGGGAAACATTTGCAAGTGAAACTGTCTGTGCAGGAGCCAGCCCTATGAGTTCAGACATGCTTGCCCTGTTTCTGGCTATAAAGCAGAGCAGCTTTCAGCCTATTTTAGATGGGATGTGGCAAAACCATGGGAGGAAACTGCAAGGCTGGTTGAAGACAAGGGAGAGGGTTCAGTTTAATATGAGCTGTAGGCTCCTCATAATGCATATGGAGCAAGTGACCAGCTATTTTTAAAGTGCAAAATGCAATACTTTGCTCCATTTCATGCGGGAAGGATGCAAACCAGCCACGTTTGACCTCTTCATTGAACGAGCTGTAATTTATAACCACAGGGGAAGGCGAATGGGAAACCGCAGGGTGTTTTCCATCCATAGGGCTGGACAGAGCTGGCTGCAAAATGCAGAGTGGAAACATGTGATTGATTTGAGCCTTAGGATGTGATTGCACTGGGTCCTCTGTTAAATCCAGTGTATGGAAGTGAGGAACAGACTTGTTCAGAGCTGAGTATGTATCCTGTGTAAGAATATAAGGAATATTTGCACTGCTTAACTTCAGACATCTAACTGTATTCCTAAGCAGTGAAAGAGTGTGAATGTCCCTCCTGCTTCTGTACAATACTCACAGCTCCCCACAGTTCCCATGCTACAGCACTTGGAAACCTTTATAATCTGGTTTGGTCTAGAAATTGGCAGCAGAGATTGTTAGTTTTCTTTTTAATATGAATTATGTAGGGAGGTTTTGAAAAATCCTTCCTGAGCTTAATAAGCTATGGTGTCCAGTGCAGGAGTTGCTGCCCCAACCACGCAGGAGACCAAAGTTTCCTCATTTTCTCCTGGCAGATAAATTTCTAACCATGCAAATGAGGGGCTCTTTTTAACAACTGTTTGTTGCACAAACACAACGGTCCTAGCCATAAACCAGCTTCTCTTGCAAATGTTGTCGTGTATTTGCCTTGGAGGTCATTGAATCTTGAAGTTCTCCCCAGTGCACAGTCTCCCTAGCTATAATTTTGGGATAAATGGTGAAGAATGGGCAGTTAAATTTAAAAGGATTTTTTTTTTGTTCCTTTAATCCTACAGGAGACCTTCATACAACAGGTCTGTGTTACCAGAGGCAGTCCTTAGCCTGGGCTTATGGCTGGTTTTGGAATGAGGGAATGATTTCTAAGGTTGTGTTTTAAGAAGTACTCTGAGTCCCTTTGAACCCTCTGAGTTCTGCACAAGGAAAAAGTAAAGATATACAGATCTACCTCCCTACCAAACAGCCCTTAGGAAAATAGTAATGCTCTGCTTATATGAGTGCTATGATATTCTGTGTCTCTTTTTCCAAAGAAAATGTTTATGTGATTGCACATCCATCTGTTTGGTTTCTCTCAATGCCCATTTAATTTGTTGTTTAGCTGCCACCAGGCTGTATTAAGGGTCAAAAGGATTGAGGATAACCAGGTTGGTGAGACTTAGCTGCTGGGTGGAAGAAAATAGTTGTAATAAATCTCGTGCTGAAGACAAGGCAGGAGAACTCAGTCTAGATGCAGCAGGTCCTCTCACCTGCTCGGCAGGCAGGGTGGTGGCTGTGAGCAGAAATGTTGGGACAGATCAGAAACATCAGGACGGAGGGAATAGGGCTGAGACAATAGGTAAGAACAGGGGGCAGGAGGCAACAAGGGAGATGGGAGAAGAGACTTTAGGAGCTGTTGGGCTCCGGGAGAAATGGGGACTGTTGCAGTGGGGAGTGTTTGGAGGAGCTGGGACCTCAGATCTGCAGGAAACCATGATTTTTTTGCTCTTTTGCTCACAGCAAGCCTTGTCTTGCAGAAGCCCAGCTGAAGGAGATCGAGGAGATGCTGGAACAGGAAGGTTTGTCCGAAATAGCTCACAGTAATGCCAGTGAACAGATTGCTTATTTACTGGTAGAAAGAACAACGCTGCTGGAGAAACTGGAGATCACAGATCAGAAGTTGAATTCACACAGCTACGCAGACAGGCTGCATGTGGCACAGCTTCAGGTACCTCCTGCTTTAGCTGCTCAGGCTGGCTGAAAGTGTGCTGGGGAAAAGGATGTCTTGGAGATTTTTAGAGTAAAAATACTTCGCCTGTCTATGAGGAAACTGTGGATTCTTAATACTGATGTTGATTTCTTTGTTAGTTTTCACACTTGCATATTTACACTTGATCTGCTCCCACATCTTGCACAGGGATAGTGAATAGGATTCATTTTAACAGAGAAAATGTTGAAGAATTTGTGATATAGTTGGTCTGAGGATCTTCATTGCATAATAATGACTTTCTACTAATCTAGATTTACTGGTGATCCAGTATTTAATTTCAGATGACTAAGTTCCCATGAAAATCGTGAATTTAAAAAAAAAACCCAACACCTTTCCCTATACTTAAAGTGAGGTTAAAACTCTTCCCTTCCAGCTGCTGAGCTTGAGGATGGAAGTTAAACAAACCTCTGCTTACACACTGAGTTCAGTAAATAAATTTCACCATGACTTGATGATTGGCAGGTTAGAGAGGACCATCCGTGTCCTGATTTTTTGCTTTCCGAGGTGAGGAATTTTGACAAATGGTGGAGGAACAGCAGCTACTCCATGTTAGAGAGACAGTTTGTGGCCGATCGCCTCAGCTGGGGAGATCTCCCTCCCACCAAGGCCTCCAATGTCCACCTGCTACTGAGTATGGCTGTTTCACAGAATGGCAGCCCAGGAGCTGCTGGCTCTTGTAGCTGTTCACAGGAAAGCCCTCTTGGGGCCAGAGGGGACTGGCTGGGTTGGGTGGCCTCCAAGTTAGAGCTTCTTGGCCTTTTTTGAGTAAGCATGTTGAGGATGGGACACTTGGAAGCCCTGCTGCAAAGCTCAGCTTGGTTTGGGCTGTGTTGCACCATCTGACCAGAAGCCAAATGCAAAATCTCAAAAGGCAACGTCATAAGAGGGCAAATATGTCACGACAGTGCATCACAAATGGTCTCCTTGCCTCCAGTGGTACGTGGTGTCTGAACCAGAGGTGCTATTATTGTGTCCAGTAGTCCTTGATTAATTTTTATCTTCCATGAATTTGGTTGCTTGTTAAACCTGTGCAGTTTTCTTAATATCCTCAACAATTTGTAGCGAGGACTTTCACAGTTCAGCTACTGTCACAGGAAGCTCCTTTGTTTCAATCTACCATCTCCGGGCTTCGTTCAGTGCTCTCCAGCTCTCGTATGAAAAGGCAGCGAACAATTGCCCTTTTATCTGCCTTTTCTGTGCCACTTGAGATTTTAGTGACCTCAAGAGCATCCCTTTCTGGCTGGAGAGCTACTCCTACTAACTACTCTAGGGTTGGGTGTCATTCAGAATGCATCCATGGTACATCTTAGATGTAACTATCCATCTTAGAATGAAAGAATCTTGTTTGCAGTGAGGCAGAGGAGCTTCCCTGATGTGCTGCCTCCCACTCTTGGAAAGAAAACACCTCTCTGCAAATCAAATAATCTACAGTGGATGCCCGTCACTTGATACTTTTTCTTTTTTTCTGCAAACACACAGTTTTCCCTATGAAGCACTGTGATAGAAACCTCACTGTAGTTAAAGAGGAAGCAGAGCTGTAATCTTCCAATGAAATGCCACTTAACTACATCTGCTACTAAGCATTTCCCAAATGTGATTGGATTTGCTCTTCTTCCAGAGCCAAGTAAGGAAAGCAGGGCCAGGGCAAAGGAAGGTCACAGATGTCTGCAAGTCTGGTGTTGAATCCAACCTTCCTGCACAAAACTTGTCCTTCTGAGGATGCAGCTGATGGGAAGGAGCCTCTGCCTCACAGGCTGTCGCTAAAGCACTTGGTCAGGAAGGTTAAAGTGCAGGTTTCTCTCATGGATCACTTCAGATGAATTTAACTTGAATTTTTGTCTCCCAGAGGGAATGACTGGCCACCCTGTGTTGGAGCTGAGCTACCAAGCAGGGAAGAAAGGCAGATTGCTGGAGCCAGGGGAGCAAGCAGGCAGGGAGCAAAACTGCAAATAAGGGTTAGGGCTTCTGCCTTCTTCTGCTCTTGTTCTTTTTTATTTCTTCATGCACCCCGTGGCTGAACGCCCTCTCCACCTGGCTGCAGACTTCATGAAGAAGAGCTCCAGCGTTTGCACTGGCAGCTTCTCCTAGCAGTCTCCTCTCAGGTCCATTCTTTCTCATGATCTAATGAACATGTTTCTGTAACTGGTCTGGACTACTGGGTGAAGACAGAGTGTTGCTCCAGCTGGTCTCGGTGAAGGACAGAGCCAAGGCAAAATCTTCTGTTTGGAAACAATATAGGCTGTCTATGCATGAAGGACAGTGTGGATTTTACTTGAATTCCTCCTGGTGCATGGTGCCAGGATCCCCTAGTAGGTAGACAGCCCTGTAAATACCTGACTTTTACCCACTTTTCATGCAGCTGTTTAGAGGAATAAGACTTACTAAAGGAAAATATATTTTTGCATGATCTAAACACATAATAAGTATAATACTCCTTGTTTCTAATCAAACACAACTTCTCTGCAGTCCTTATATTGGATACCTTGTCTGTGTCTTTAAAGCCAGGTGAAAGAAAGCTATGTTGGAACTCTATTTTTCAGGAAAACATTTTCTCTAAAGCAGACTGTTTATCTTCCCCAGATGATGTCATTGCTGTCCATGCTTGTGAACTAGAAAATGTTGATTAAGCACTCCATTGTTTGGGGTAGCATCATACTTGTTTTACACAATCATTAGAGTCACAGCAGTGTTAGAGGTTAATAGGTTAATTGCTCTTGTTACTCTGTTTACTGGAAGATGTAGCCTTTCTTATTCTCAAATGACCTGTTACGTACTTTTTTTTACTCTTAGACTGAAGGTCCAGACACGTTCCTGACTGTTACAGAAATGAATGCAGCTTTTCGCTAGACTGCTCAGGCATAATTGATTTTTTTGATGCATCCCCACTAATGCAAAAAGCCAGGGTACAAACATGTGTCTTTGTGTGGTAGTCACTAATACATATGTGGGGAAATGCTTTCTGAGTGCTGGTGGAAGGCATGGCATGTGCAAACGTGCTCACCTCTCTAGAGCCAAGGTGCAAAATATTAATTGCAACCAACCTCCTGAGCGTTAGCAAATCCTTGATGCTGGTTCAGTTGTGCAGGCTGCAGGGAAGCAGGAATCTGTTAACTCGGCAAGTGGTTCAAAAGAGAGGAACGTGAGGAAGTAACCCAGCATTACTCTGATAAAGTGAGTCAAGCATACTTGGCCCCAACACATTTCTTTGGGCAAAGCTGAGCCCACAGGCTCGAAGAGGAAGATGCCAAGGAGATCACAGGTTGTAAGAGAAAACAGTGAACCCACAGAGTTCCCAGTACTAGCTGAGACAACTTGAGGGGTTTTCACAAGGATTTGGGAAACTGTGCTTGAAATATCCTCTTCAAATATAAGGTGTGATTACAAAACCCCTTCTAATAAAGTTATGTTAAAACTGAAAATCCTACACACTGGTGTTGAGTGATACATGGTAGCATGCTTTCTAGTCATATTAATTTATTAAAATCTCTTTTCTGTGCAAGGATGATTTTGATCACACTCAGCAGACAGAAGATGAACTTCAACAACATCACGAATCCATGCAGCTTACTGGAGAGGCAATGCATAAGGTAACAGTTTTGCACGTTTTCTTGCTGATGAAAAGGCCCATAGTTGAGATTTCAAGCTGTGGGTCTGCTCTTAAGCATGCTGTGAGGGCTTTTTTTAATTGTTTTTAGCTGATGGGATGCAAGTGGGCTCTGAACTTCAGGCTGTGCAACCACATCAGCCTGGTGCTGCGCATGGGTTAATCACTTCTGCTGAGAGCCAGGGTTAATGTCTCACCAGCTTTGGTCAGGGCTGGCTTGGAAGCACTCACCTGCCTTTAAGGGTATGTCAAAGAAATGGCATTGGAGATGAGCGGACCAAAGTCCAAGGGAGTGAGAAATAGCTCTTTTTATATCAACTGAAATGACTTTTCTGCAGAACCCCAGGACAGCAGGAGCAGGTCTTTCTCCTTCACTCTAGGATCGGAGGTGCCAGGTTGGCTTGAGGGTAGCTCTCACAACGGCCGGGGGACCACGGACATGCAGAATTGACTTGTCCTTGGAGCAGACTCTCACGGGGTGTGGTGGAGCCCTCTGCTTGGAAAACCTTGTGTATTATGTGTTTGAAAATGCATCGTAATTAATGGCATTGTCACAAGGAGGGAAAAACAGAGCCTTGTGTCGGGAAATAGCCACAGCGTGCTGTTCACCACCTGCTCTATGGCATGTGTCTATGGTGAAGAGGGTTATCCACTGCGTGTCTGCCTTCTGCTTCTGCAGTGGCTTCCCTGACCTCACCTGCTTTCTGTTTGTGTTGCCACCTTTGTCCTGGCAGGCCAGGAGTAGTGTGGAGGAGGGACCTGCCTTGGTTACATCACTGGGAGGGTTGTATCTTTTCCGTTGGAGCATTAGCTCTTGTGTTTCAGTTCTACAGGGAAGAGCTGGAGAGGGAACAAGCAGCACATGCAAGAGTTGAACGAGATCTGGATGAGGCCACACAGAGGCTGATGACAGCCCAGGAAGAGATCCAAAGGTTGACAGATGAGCTGGATGCACAAAGAAAGGAGCAGAGCAAAACAGGTAAGCGCTTCTCTTGTGGCCAGTCCCAATTACTGGCCTGTGCTTAGTCCGCCCCTGGTTAGTGTAAGCCTTGGACTTCTCACCCAGGGGAGCTGGAGGCAGGCTGCCCAGGGTCCTTTCTGCTTGTAATGTGGAAAAATCAGGGTCAGATGTTAGCCTGGTACCTAGGAGATCTGAATGCAGTTGTTAACAGTCACAAATCAATTAATTCCGAATGGGGAAGGCTGAGACATGGGGTTATCTGATCCATTATTACAGCAGCAGGGTCTTGACTGACTTTCTGGCTTCTGTACAGGGAGAAATTCAGGCTCTTGCAGGGGATGGAGAAGAAATGATTTGGTCCAGAGACAGAGTAGCTATAATGCCACATACACAGTGTTAGCACAGCTTGACCATGAATTTTTAGGTTCCTCAGATGCTGTGTTTGGGATGCTGCCTGGTTAGGAGCTGTTAGCAAGTGCTCATAAGCAGAGCGTATCAGCAGTCTGGAAGTGACTGGTTAGATTCTTATCACTGGTGATATTTGCTTAACCTCTTTGTTGAAATAACTGTTGTTGACCAGCCCTTAAGTATTAATTTATTTTTTTTTAATTGCTGACTGTAAAAATAAATGGTTTTCTGTAGGGAAATCAAATTACTTCATAAAACTCCTATTGGAGAGGTCTCTAAAGCCAGGTGCTTCGCTGCTGTTTCCTACAGGAGACTTCCTCAAGCAAAACACTAGTTTCTGGATGCATTTTCTCGGATTACTTAATTGTCCCAAAATCTGTGATGCAAAATTTCAGTGGAGAACAGCAAAATGTGATGAGAGAACATGTTCTGACCCCATGTCCCTTTGCAGAGAGTGGTACCACCTGGGTAGGGTTTCTGTGTGAATTGCAGGTCCTACTGCAGACCTCGCAGCTCATGCCCAGCACTCAGACCTAACTAAACCTTCTAGCCAGTTTCCAAACCCATCATTTACAGCCTTTTAATCAAAGGAAGGGAAATGAGCACTCTGTGGGCATCTGCTTTGTGTATTGATCGATACACGTGTCCCTGGGGATGGAGCGAGCATCACGTTGCAGCCTCCCAACAGTACTGCTTCTCCAGATCCCGGACGGGCTGCAGTGTGCAGCTCTGCTCAGCGGATCATAGCCTTCATGGGGGAATCTCTGTTTTAGAATCTTCTTAAGTATCAAATGAATATAAAACTTTCCAAACTGTGAGTCAGGGTTTGAATGCTTGTTATGTCTGTGTGGTTTATTATGTCGCGAGTATTAGTGTGAGGAATTACTGTTATAACATCTTAGCGGCTTCCCTGATGATGAATATCGGCATGCCTTCTCCCAATGAACTTCAGAGCCAACTGCTCTGTAAGCAAATTGATGTTCTAATACAAACCTAAAATGAAATCTCTGATCTTTAGTAAACCTCCACTGGCACAGCATATTTTTGTTCAACGATAACTTGCAGCTGCTTGCTTGCATTGAAGAGAAAATACAAGATTGCTTCTGGCCACTTTGTAGCCCTGTTATTGGGTCTTTGGTGATTAGAGATTTTGAATTGTGTGCCTAGCTGTGTACTAGTTTATTTTTTAGTTTTCCTTCAACTCTGTATTTAAAGTGCATTAAAAATGTTGCAGAGTTTAGCTTTCAGCAACATATGTATGGGCTGTCTCAGTAAAACTGTCTCTTTTATCCTCATAGAGTCGGCCTCGTCGTCAGCTCTGCAAGCACCTGAGAGCCAGGAAGAATGGAGAAAGAGCGGTAAGTTACACTATTTACAAGTGGTGAAGATCCAGAATTTTGTCAAGGCTTTCTGTAGTGCTAAACGGGCTTTTCAGCAGAATAACAACACTTTGGTAGAAGGTGTTCCTTGCCTTTTATTTCAAATCACAAAACTGAAAATCCCGTATCAAGATCCTTGTGTGAAACAGGGGTTTGGGGCTGTAGGTTGTGGTTTATTTTGGTTTTGCCAGACTGGGATCTAGAAAGAATGTATGTTTTAATTTTTGCCTGAATAGAAGTCAAACTTATATTCAAACAAACAAATTTCCTGTGCCCAGTATTAAGCTGAAAAGGGAAAAATCTGTGTCTTCTCACTGGTTTTACTTAGGATTTGGATACCAGGACATACTCACAGCTTTCTGTCAGTGTGCTCCTAATACATCTTTTCCTGTTTCTTGCACTTCAAATACTAGATAGTCTGTGCTAATTGATGTGATGGTTAGATATATTTATTGATTCAGACTCGAAGGGTTGGTATGCAACCCTAATTTTTACTGTACTGGCCATTTCCTAAATATTAATGCTAGCACAACACTGATACACTAACTGTGATTGTGTTTCTGCTTGCAGAAAGTTATGAATTCTATGATGAAAGTAAGAAATATGGCTGTTTGGGTTTTTCAAAGCTTCCCCTAGCTGTTTGGGAAACCTATACCTAAATATCTGAGGTGAGGCATTTTCCATGATCCAGAGGTGAACTGAATCGCTGAAATAACTGTGGAGAGACTGCTGTGCTCTTATAATAAACATAGCATTGCTATTGAACCTGCATCTCCAGAAACCTCTGCTATTTGAGGAAAAGGACGTGTCACCATAGATATGGAAAACTCTGCTCTGTGCTGTCGCATAAGGGCAAGGCAATTTCAGAAACCTTACTCATGCGATAGCCCCCCTCTGAGCTTGGTCAAGGGCCACACTGGTGTTGGTGACCGTTTTTTTCTGTTCCATACAGACAGGACTGAGCTACAGAAGGCCATGGAGCACAACAGCAGACTGGACAAGGAAATTCTGGCACTGCGAGCACGGGTCCAAACACTCGACTTGGAAAGAAAAGCATTCCTGGATCTGGTGAGTACCCATCTCTTGGTCTGCTGTGGCACCAGCGAGTCCTTCCAGAACTGCCGTTCTGATGTTTCATGGCTCGGGCAGTAATAGAATCTGGGAAACAAACAGGATAAATATCCCAAGAGTGTTTTAAAGCAGCTGCTGTTACTGCAGCCCTGAAAAAATTCAGCTCTTACAGCATCCTTCAGCGCAGGGAGAGTTTGATACTTCACAGAATGGGGGGTGAGCTGTACGCGCTCAGGTTGAGGTGTGCTGTAGGGCTCTGAAATACGTGTTTTCCTGTGCCCAGCGTACAGGCTCAGCTTGAAGCTTTCTTTACTAGCTCATATTTGCACAAAATCAAGGGGGTGAACAGAGTAAGCAATATTTCTACCTTTTCTTGGGGGCTGTTACTAAAGACAGTCATTTTAGTCTAAACTCCAGTACTAGCTATTTATAAAGGAATTTTTGATTTAGGCTCATGTTTTGATACTTCTCAGCCTCTTTGGCTTTTTAATGTGGCTGTGTTGATTTGCTCAGTAGAAGAATAAACATCTTTTTATTTTGTGTGGGCTTTTTTCAGTGAATTACTTACTATTACATTACTCTGAGTTAAATGCTTGACGTAATAGATTTAGGATTCTCTAAATGCATTAATCTTTATCAACAAGAGTTCCTCACTGAGATTGCCAATAGTGAATGAATATAACAGTCTGTTTCCCATTAAAGTGTGTTATTTGGCACGAATTCTGTTTCTGTTCTTAAAATTCTTTATATCAGTCCTTCAACAGCCTATAATTGGTTGCCAGCAGCCTATAATTACTTATGCCATCCCAGCACAGAAAGCCCAGTAGCTATTTTGTTCTCTTGGATTAAAATGAGTATCTTAATAATTTAAGTATTTCTGAGAATATTTCTTTCAAATAATATCCAAGGCTTACTTTCTTGAATATAATTTATTCACGTTTGAGGATTTTAAAAATTTAGTGGGTAGTTCTGTCCCTTGCATTTAAAAAAGTTGCTGGCTCTTCCTTAGCTAAGTGTATCTGTCCTCTCAAACCTTGTATTTACAGGACAGTCTGTTTCTGGGTCTGCAAAAATATGTAATTTAGTTCACTTTCCTCTGTTTACATATATTTTTTTTATTCCAAATAACATTTTCTTTGCTTTAGGACATTGCTTCTTTCAGTCACTAAGTATATATGCACATGTGTGTGTGTGTGTATATTTTTAACCTGTATAAAAAAAGAAATATACATACACAAAAAATAGAGAGCTACACAGAAGGTATTGTTTTCTCTGTACAGAAGAAAAATGTAGCCAGACCGAGAGCACGCCCAACCAACCATGTTGTTAAGCTAAAAGCATGTTATCTTTCTGTTCCTTGGAATGAGGTGTAACTGTTGGCATAGAATTTAGAAAGCCATAGTTTTTAATTTGTAGAAGCTGAAAGCGTACTTACTATGAGCCACAGAACTTCTGTGTCCTGAAGTTTTGGTTTTTTTCTGCCTGTGAGTTGCGGACAGCAGGGTGAGGAGCAGGCTGGCCATGGCTTTGGTTTGGTGGTCAGTGGGAGACCGATGGCGTTTCTGCCACATGCTCCACCAGTTGGAGTATTGAGCCTTAATGGTGCAGGATTTGGTGTCTGTGTGGTGTGAGCGAGTCCGTGTGAGTGGGCTCTGCCTGTGGGTGTGGGTGGAGGCATGGCACAAAGCTGAAGAAAGGAGGAAAAATGCATGCTGAGAAAGTGGTGCGTGAAGGCTTTGCAAGGGCTGATAGCTCCAGGCTGCTAAATCTGCAAAAAATTATAAACTTGGGACACCAGTGGCCCGCTGAACCTGTGCAAGGCCTGCACTGACTGCGTGAGGTTCAGATGGCATCTGTGTGTGCTGCTGGGCACACTCGAAGGGTGCAGGATTATATCTGCACCTGATGGGGAGCACTTCAGGAACACCCACCCAGGAGCCACTGTGGTACAACTCTGCCTTTCCATAAACAGTTGGGGTTGGCTTCCCAGCTGCTGCTCCAACTGGCAGCCACGAGTATGTGCAAGTGACTGTGTGGTGTGAACACTTACCTGCTAATTAATATTATATTGATCCTATCGATAACAACAAAGACTAAAAGGTGTCCTCAGAAGTAGTGGTTGTAATCTGTCTACCTCTCTGCACTCAGTCCTGTTTGGTAAAAGGGGATGTACAACATGTGCATGATCAGTAATTAAAATAAATTAAGAAAACCTGCTTACCCTTTAATGCAGCATGCATTCCTCCTTTTACTGCTCTTTACATCCCTCAGTAGTCTGAGACCACCCAGCTGGAGCAACCACACGATCTCAAGCTGTGTGGTTGATATTAATAAATCTGTAGCTTATCTACAGCAAATTCGAGGGGCATCTTTAACTCTCTAAGCCAGCAAGATGAACATTCACCAAAACCAAGTGTTTTTCTTTTGAAGATTGAACAGCTCAAAGAGGAGATCTGTGAGTATCAGAAGAGCGAGAAGCAAGGACTTCCATTGCCTGCACCCACCGAGGCTGAAGAAGTCGCAGCGTCCTCGCTGCAGGTATTTTCAAGGGCTCTTTGTTTGCCATTCTAGAAAGCAAATCGAGCAAGCAGCCCCACCTGTGCGTTCCAGCCCCCTGCCATAAATGAAGACACGAGAATTGTCATGCAGGAGTGGTTGTGTTTTCCTTTCCACGCACCGTGTGCAGGTGTGACAGAGGATTTGTGCTGGGCCTGATGGATACGCTAATGTGTAGAGCACATCTGTTGGCCTAAGCTAATACTTACTAGTGCCCTCGTATTATTATGGGTCTGGGGGAGCTTTTGCTCCTATGGCCAGTAGATTACCTAATGCAGACAAATGTAGACGATGTAGCTCATGTTTTCTGGTTGTCTTGTTTATTTATGATAATATGATAATCACATTGTGCTAAGATTTCAGTCTTAACTACATGCTGACTTTTCATTTTCTCTTGAGACACAGGGCACAAAGGATGAAGCGGGGGTGGAAGGAGACTGCGCTTCAGGCAAAGCTGGCTCAGATCAAGAAGACAGACGTCAGAGTAGTGAAACACTTCACAGAAGGTGAGCAGTGTAGGAATCCTTCATTGTTGTATTTTCACGGTGGCTTACCTGGTGCTCTGGTTGCTGATATTCTGTCTTGCAGAGTGGATTTAAGTACTGGATTCTTTAGAATACTCTTTGGTGCTAACTTTGTTGCTCTGCCCCCAAAGCAGAGGTAGTGCCTGTCCTGAGTAGGTCTGTAGCCTTTGGTATCAAGAATGCAGGCTGTTTTCTGACACTTTCTCCAGTTTGTTGCTTTCCTAATATAATAGGGTTGGGCTTTTGGGGCTCTCTGCAGACAAAAGTGTTGGTTTTGGAACTGTTTTGCTGCTGGGAAGATTTCTCTGGATTTGGTTGCTGTCCAGGGTTATACCAAAACACTTGGCTTTCAAATGTAAATATGTAAACTGGGATTTTTAAGGGAAGTCAAAGTTTCTTTCTTCTGTGGCCTGCTCGGAAAGCTGCTGCGCCTCTTCTAGCAGGTTCAAAGAGGAAAGGGGGTCTGATCCCAGCCCTCTGACTTTTTCTCTTCAAATGCCCAAGCCTGTTTCCCCCCTCTCAAGGAGCTGAATTTGCCGTTGCCTCTCTGCTGTTAGCATCCTTGTGCCTGACCAGTTTTCTCCCTGGATTTTCATCACTATTTGTGTGGAGCCCACCTAAATAAGAGCAGGCATGGGTCAGGCTGTATGTGAGACTCAAAATTAGTAGGACAGAAATATTCCATAGTGGAAAACACATTGGCTTTTTCATGATGTGTGTCAATAGGTTTACATAGCAGTTCTAGCCTTGGTGATGGTGGTCTTTGGTGTGTAGGTGCCGAGAGGTGATTGAAAACATCGAGGGCAGGAATTCACAGCTCCTTCACAAGCTGCAAAAACTGGAGCAGGAGCATGAGGATTTGGTTGAGCGCAATGAAGAGCTGGAATCAATTCTGGGAGAGACGCAGATCCAAACCAAGCAGGAGAAGGAACAGTTTGAGACTGAGGTGGAGGGACTTCACCGGAAAGTAAGTAAGGAATGGAGGAAATACAGTTTGGGTCTGCTTGATTCTAGCTGGTTTTCTCGCTGCATAATGATTGGTAAAATAAAATTACGGTTGACCTAAACCTGCAGGCTGCTTTGTTTAGTTTGACAAGAAATACAACTACAAAAATCTGGCAGTTTCAGAAAAGAGGTGAAAAGAAGGAAAAAATTCCAGCGGTTGAGTAAATGACGGTTGCTCTGGAGGTGCAGATTCCCCCAGTGTTACAGCAGCATTGTCTTTTCCAGCCCCTGTCCCTGCTCTCCGTGCTTGGGCAAGCAGCGTTAACTAGCTAACAGAGCTCCTGCATCCACAGGAGTGAGACCAGGCAGCGCTCCCTTCCTGTAAAGCCTTTCTGTACATGTGGGCGCTGTACACCCTTCGCTTTCTTGGCTGAGCTGAAGCAAAGCCTGTTTCAAATTCAAGTTGCATCTTATTTTCTCAGGAGCTATTTCTTCTGAGCCTGTTGTAGCTCAGAAGCTCTTATTTCCCCCCCAGAGGCTGTCCTAGATGGCATCAGTGCTCCTGACAGTCTCCTGCAGGAACTGCTTTTCCATGTTGGATGGCTGTTTCTTCTGCCTGCAGTTCCTGCTGAAGAGCAAGTTCCAGGAAGCCCCAAGTCCTCTTGAGGCTCAGAAGAGAGGCAAGAGGTTTTCCTGAAGCCCATGTCTCTTAACCTGGCACGCATGACAGAACTCCAGGCTTTGACTTGAATCTCTAACCTCTCTCCAGACCTGTCCAACAGGTGAAAATGGTCAGCGCAGGACACTGTTGCTCCTTGATCCCAGGAAAGGTCACCGCTTCAGCATGCTGGTGGCAAAAGGTTGTACTTCTGGCTTTTCCCCAAGCACAGCATCTCGTAAACGTGTCAGCCCATGTGTCAAACACTGAGGCACTTCTGGGTGTGGGGGCCAGGATCTGCACTGCCTGGGGACATCCTAGCTGAACATAAATTTGAGGGGATGGAGAGTTTCCTTCGTCGCCTGCGATCTCTTAGTGCAGGATCTGCTGTTGAATGGGGCAGCCGTGGCTGGAGACTTCTTTTTGAAGTGCTGTGATAAGCTGATCCATCTGGAGCTGCTCTGCTCAATCTTGATCAAGATGTGACCTTGACAGTCTCTTCCTAACTCGCATCCTACTTGATTTTGGGCACCCTCATCCCAGGGCAACCTGAATCTTTTCCTGTTAATAGGACAAGTCCACTCAGATCATCCTTTGACTTTAGGAGGTTGATAGGAAGTCTTGGTTGTTTGCACTCATTTGCATGTGACAGTCAGGGAGCCTCTGGGAAATTGCAGATGTGAAGCCAGAACCACAGCAACATTAGAGGCCTCCCTGCAACACCTGAAGAGATATCTCCATCCATGTTTTGAGTGAGGATTAAGTCATTGCTGAAGCTTCTCAGCCTGATGATGCCTTTGTCAGGGTTGTCTTTAGGCTCAGTTTATTGGATGGACTCTCCATCCCTCTGGAGGTAGCTCTGTGAGGAGCATCTGCGCTTGTGGACTGGTTTGTCACTACTTGTCCTCAGGGAAAATACCATTTGCAGCATTCATGCAGCATTCATGCAGCATTCGTGCAGCATTGCTACCAGGGCACGTGATCCCTTACGGACAGGGCAGCTGAAGAATTTATAGCCAGAGAGAACAGGGGAAGCCAGAAGCTGGTCTTGCTAGATGGGAGGTGGGCTTCTCCCCAGAAAAGCTGGTTGAAGAGGTCTTTTCCTTTGGTTGAAGCCCTGCTGCCTGGCCAAAAGCTCTTCCTCCCTTGGGCTGTTGCCCTCTCCCCTCTGTCTGTGGCTAAGAGATGCCCTCTGCAGTGACTCTGGTCCTGGATCTCCAGGCAGCAGGACCAGTCCGTAGTGTCTTCTGGATTTCTGAGGTGAGAAGGAAGGGCACACACAGGTTTTCAGTCAGGAGTGAGCAGTGCTCGGGTGTCTCAGGTTAAAAAACGACGTAGGAGGATAATACATGTGTGAAGGCGCATCCTCTGTGAATGCTGAAGTAACCACACATCTCCAAGATGAATTGTCCAAAGACAGAAGAGCTGAATTGCTTGTCAGTAGCCTCTGGCTGTGAGGGAGAAGTCTCTAACTACAGTGAAACAGACTGAAGGCACGTTCAAATATCTTAAGGAAGGATGCCAGCAGACATCATGTTTCTAAGTGTGTAGCCGAGGAGCCAAGGGCAGGCTCTGTGACGGGAATGCCAAAAGGTCTGTCCACCACGACTGTGCTTTTGTTTAAATCGGGGCTTGTTCAGCACAGACTGAAATGTTTCCCACTTTCTCATCGAAGCAGGATAAACACAACCCTCAACAAATCAAACAAGACAGGTTTTCAGTCTGGAGAAATCCCCTCTTTGCTCAGTGCGTTGTTAAACAGATCCCTGGGAACGCCGCTTTGGGGGACACAGGGCGAACGCAGCAGGGGAGCACCGAGTAGCCAAGGAGATGCAAGGCATTTTGGCTGGCAGGAGCTTGGCAGTCGCTGAGGCTGAAAAAAAAGATAGAAATGTGCACAGCAGGGCAGCAGAGGGGAGACTGGCAGATTTCAGGATGGAAGAGGAATTGGGTTAACCCTTGGTTAGATCCAGCATCTGCTCAGATGGAGGGCTGCAGAGCTGTACCCTTCATCTCTAAGGGGCTTTTGGGTGCCTTGGAGGTAAGGAGGGAAGGACTGCACTGGAGGGAGGGCAGGTGCGCTGGAGCCTGGAGAAAGCGGTGCTGCTGGGCATTTGCCAGCCTGCCCCGTGTGAGCAGGACTTGGAAGTCTTTTCTGGTTTGGGTCGCCTACAAAAATCTTGGCTGATTAGGCCACTGACTCAGAACAAGGACACCAGGATACAACATGAGTATTGTTCTGCTGTTGGCACCAGCACAACTTAAATGCTGGAAAGTTAGTGGCTTGGAGGATGTGTAAGCAAAAGGATGGAAATGCATCGCTAGGTATCAACTTCATGACCAAAGGTTGGCTGGGGGGTGAGGAGGGGAGGTATATTTTGCCTTTGAGTTCCCTTCTAGAACTCCAAAGTCTTATTGAACCCAAAACTATCATCTAGTCATGCAAGAGGAGGGCCTTTTATTACCCTCTAGCTGTTCTGTAAGAGGCCTGGAGGTCTCACCTCAGTGATCTGCTTTTAACACCTAGGTTAGGCAACATCATCTGTCTTAAAAAACAGTATCACAGCAGCTTTCCTCTGTGTTGAGATCATTCCCTGCTGGGAGCTCCAACAGAGCCATCTTGTGCCTGAAGCCTGTCAGTGAAGGCAAAAAGCTCCTGGACTTTGATGTACTGCTTTGTAACCGCTTTAAATGGACTGGGATTGGCAGAGGCTTGGCACTTCCTCAGCTTTGGCTTCCCATTGGAAAGGAATGAAAAATGATCTCTGAATAATTGCAAAGCAAGGAGAGTGGGAAAGGTGTGAGACATCTTATATGCTTCACCATACACTCGTCTGCGTGAGTGGAGTGATGGCTGTTGCTCCTATGAGTACAGGGTATGCTGTGTGAAGCTGGATTTCATCTGCAGCTTTTTTAAGATTTTAAGCTTTTGTAAGAGATTTCATCTCCTTCCAGTGTCCCTGCTTGCTCTGCAGCCTTGTTCAGCGAAAGCCCAGCTTGGGCAGTTGGGGAAGCCAGCTTGGTGGTTTAGAAATCAGAAAACCAGCACAAACTTTCTTCTGAAAGTAGCTGAAAGGAAAAGCTGCTGAATGCCCTGCTGGCTGGCAGCGGAGCGGGGTGGCCGTGAGTGCCAAGACTCTGATTTTACAAAAGGGCCTGCAGGAGCTGTAATGGGGAGGAGAAGCTGGACTGTTCTCGCTCCTTTAAACCCTTTAAAGCAGCAGGATTAATAATCATTCCCACAAGATTCACCCCCCGCAAAAGTAAATGCCTCTGGGAGGGGGGGAGGTGGTGGTGTAAATGCAGAATGAGCACTTGTCCAGGCAAACTCATGCCTGCCAGGAGAAACAGAGGTCAGTGTTTTGCTGGCTCGAGTCCGGAGTCCTCAGAGCCTTGCAGGAGGGAGTTACCACCTCCTCTGAGCAGCGGAGGGACCAGGACCCTCTGGCTGACGGGGCTGAACACCTGCCTGGATGAGGTCAGCTGCAGGCGAGCAGGCACTGCAACAGCACGGGGTAGGGAGATGGCCGGCGCTATACATCGGGGTCTCGTGGGGTCCTCAGTGTTGGGGGAGCGGTGTGTAGAAGGCCCACAAGCTGTGGAGACCTTCAATTTTCCCCACGTGTCTGGGTTGTTCCTCTCCTTTTGTGGAGCAGGGTTCTTTCGTTTTCTGACTTGGCCTTGGATGGCTCCTTCCCCCTTTGAAGCAGAGGGTGAAAGACGTGAGGTGGAGCGAGCCCCCGCTGGCGGCTGTCCACATCCCCTCCTACTCCGTGCTTCCAAACGTGGGGTTTGCTCTGCAACAGCAGCACAAGGAGACATTTCGTAGTGGTTGTGTATTTAGTACTAGTTGTGAGTACTGGTTTGCTTGTAACTTGCACTTTGTCTGTCCTAAGATCACAAGTTTAGAAACGGAGTTACTTGAAGTGCAGAAGAACAAAACTGAGATGAATGGGGAAGAGCAGGCATTGTCTGGAGCACAAGAGATGCAAGAGGTAAGAGGTTTTCCTTGGGAAGTAAATAGTTTTGTTTAGAAACATATGAAATGAGCATCTCCTGTGAATGGTTTTTTGTCACCACCTTCTCAGAACTGGTAGCCCATCAGCTCATACAGGACAGAGGGATGTCTTTAGAGGGTAGCAGTGAGCATGGAGATCGTACTGGCATAACTCATCTCCCTTGTGAGATTGTCCTGCCTTCAGCGCTGCAAGCTGAGGAGCTTGTTGACTCCCTGGTAAAAGAGTTTGCATGTGTAAAGGGGCTTGATCTTGTTTAGGGTTTGATGAAACCTAGGTAGTGCATAGGTACATCGACAAGGCTGTTTCCCAGCTGGTCTTGGGCTGGCCTTGCTGTCCATTTGTTACTTGCTAGACAGATCCAGACAATCGGATCTGCCAGGTGTATAAGCTGGACAGAGCTTATTACCTCTGGGAGAGGATCTTGAAGGCTCCAGGCCTTGAGAGATGTCCTGCCAGCCCTGGCAACTTTTGAGAATCGTTTTTTCCTATCCTTGTTTTCCAGAAGACAAGTTTTCTGCAAATTGTTTCTCTTTTGCTAGAATAAATGATACTGGAGAAGTGACTCTTCATTTTTTTTTTTGTTCCAGATGTTGGAAAGCTGTCAGGAAACAATAGAAAAGTTAGGAAGTCAGTTGGGAGAGCGGAGAGAACGGAGAAAGCAACTTGCTTCTGAGCTTGAACTGTTACGACAAGATCTGAAGGCTGAGAAGAAGGTACTGGGGAGCCCAGTATGTATTGCCCCTGCAGTGGGACTCCCTGCAGGAGGCAGTTGCCTTGGGATGACTCCATGAAACATCCCTAGTTGCCCCCCAAGTGTATCGCTTGACTGCTCTTGATGCGTTTCTCTAGTCCAGCCAATCTCAAAGCTTCTTGGGCAGGTGATTTTAATCCATCTGCTTTAATGGAACTGTGTCTCTCTTAACTTATTTTCCCTTTCAATTCAAACTTTGTAGCCAAAGCCCCCTTCTCTAGAGGGTAGAGTGGAAGTTTTCAGACTTACGTAGCTGTTGCAGAGTTATTTGTGATCGTAAGGCTCATGATCATGAGCCTTCATCACTCTGTGTCACAGCATGGCAGGGTACTTGGAGATTTGAGCTGAGACCTTCCTGCAGAGCAACATCAGGGTCACCTGTTTGCAGTGACTGCTTTTCTGAGGTTGATCAACTGCCTAGTTCTAAATCTGTTTAACATGGATCCCCTTTAAAATGAACAGTATTCTTTCTGAACCACAATATGGCATGATAAGAAGTCAGAACACCCAAGAGTCACAGAAGTCTACATGAACATCTTGCTGAGGTCCCGGTGTTGCTTTGTTATGTGCCCATAGGACCTCAGTATGCTTTGCTGGAAGCGATTTAACTGCTAGATAGGCTTCTGCTGGGTTTATCTCTGCTGGGAGAGTTGCTGGTGCTCTTGTCTTCCAGTTGGGCCAGAGGAGAGAGGACAAGTGATGCCAGCAAAATTGTACAAGGGCTGGCACAGGCATAGGTAGGGTAAGGGCTGAAAATTAGGCTGAAATTTAGGAAAACTGTAGACCTGTGGCCTGGACTGGGCAGACAAGGGGGACCTGAGGGAGACTGGCAAAGTGGAGAGGGTTTACATCTATTGTAAACCCCCCTTTTCAGCACTCTGAGAGGCTTTAAACCAGCTGTGAGTCATCTCGCTTCCTTGAACATAACTAAAAACCCAGTGAAAGTCCTGAACTGTTGGCAGAACTGCACATATGCAAGAGTCTTACTGGAGGAACAGTGGCATCTAGAGGACAGGACTTCTGTAGTGCTGTTGGGCAATAAATTCACATCGTAACAGCTTGGGATGCAGACCAAGCCTTGTGGAAGGGCAGTTTAGGGAGGAGCTAGGTCAGTCTGTGAATATGCACATGAAAAGGAATCGTCTGATTTGGGGGATGATAACCTTTGCATCCCAATAGTGCAATCTACTCGTGGTCCAGGGACCTTTTAATCAAAATGATGCATCCCTGTATCCCTGTAAGCTTGGCTGTAATTCAGCCACCATCTGGCCAGTGGCTTCACCTGAGGAGAGGATTGTTCTTCCATCTCAAGGATGAAGAGATGGAATCTGGTGGCCTGTATTAGACTGTAACAGTCTTGAAAATAGAGGACTTCGCGTGTGTTTGGTGGGGTTTCTGACTTCACAGATGGGTTTATTTCCTTCTGATAGAGCAGCTCTATGGAGGTGAATTGTTTCCAGCACCCTGTTGGTAAATGAGCTTGGCGTGAAATCATCGGGTTCTCATGGGTGATACTCACCGGGAGGTCAGGATTTGAGATTGCTCAGTGCTTTGTTTGTCAGGATGCCCAAGACATGGACTGGGCGAGTCAATTGGATAGTATTTTTGTTCTTGTAAATTTTAATAACGTGCTATGAACTGATGCTATGCAGAGAGCTCTCTGCATTTGTTTGGAGCTGTCTTCTGGTTTTTAAGAGGTTTTTGGACACCTGAGAGGAGAAAGCTTTTTCTGAGCTTGTAGTTAGGGGTGCATTACATCCACTAGCTCCTGTTGTTTCCTCACCGGGGTTGCCTGACTCAAAATCTGAGTTTACAAGCCATTGTAATAACTTCCAAATCTCCAAAGAACATCAGCAAGCAGGGATCTCATTAGTGTATCCCATTAGAAGCTACAAAAAAATAATGCTTTGTTAGATACAGAGGTGAGAAAGGTAAAGAAATCCCTGTTGTTCGGGTGTCTGATGCAGACAGAGCTGCTAGTGTGTGTTGCTCCAATATAAGTAAATTCATCTTGGTGTAGATAAGGAAGACCTGAAGTTGAAACATTAGTGCTAGCATATGCTCAGGAAGAGTTATGGATTAAGAGGCTTTAGGAATCAAAGTCATTGCTAGTGTTTAGTGGGCTTATAAGCTTTTTTCTTTGAAGGATTTGGGTTTACCACCGCTTAGTGGGAGATACTAGACCAGGAAGATTCTGGTTCTGCTCGACCCTGGGAGTTCCTGTGTCCTTATGCACTCCTCGTGCCTTCCTTTCTTCATCCTTTTATTTTCTTGGCATCTTCTCTTCATGTCTGAGGTTTTGGGCCTGCCAAAAAAAGGTGTTAGGTGAGGTGGAAAGCGGAGAGCAGCCCTCCCTAAGGAGTTGTTTGGGGCTGACACGGATGGAGGATGCGTAGCACCGGGTGAGACAGCTGAATACATATCCTGTACTCTCCCTGTTTTCCCAAGAGTTGCCACTTTTGTAAAGAGATAACGGCACATGCTATAAAGCCCTGAGAACTACAGATGGGCCACAAAAGGATGAAAACAAATAAAGAAGTGTGATTTGATAGTAGTTTACACACAGATACTTCCCATGCAGAAAAAAAGGCCTTACGTGGGTATCTTCAAGGGTGAAGAACTACACTAATTTAGCTACAGAATCACGAGCCATGTCTCGATGGAGCCCCCAGATTGCCGTATACTGCTCAAAAGCTTTCCATGAAGCAAGTCAAAGTCGTGGTGTTTTCTGACCTTACAGGCCTCTGAACTCCTACAAGAAAGAGAACAGATTAACAAACTCGAGCAGCAACATGAAGATCTATGTACAGATGAAAAGATATATGAAGAACAGATGGCTAAAGTAGTATTTTTGGAAGAACAAATGAAAAACTTGAGGGATGAACAAGAACTGCT
Organism: Falco naumanni; assembly: GCF_017639655.2. NCBI lineage: Eukaryota > Metazoa > Chordata > Aves > Falconiformes > Falconidae > Falco > Falco naumanni. The sequence continues at coordinate 12,477,525 of NC_054056.1, forward strand.
CTGGTAAACGTTAACAAGGCCTGTGGTACTTTCTGCTTCTTATCTTTGCTGACTAATTTTTTAATCTGTTAAAAATCCCCGTAGCGCTGCTTCTGGCAAAAATGGGCACAGCAGCTTTGTGTCTTCCTTATCAGATGATCGTCTCTCTGTAGAGATTTTGGTGAATAAGCATTTCCCTTACCGACATCGTGGTCTGTCAGGAGTAAACCTTTTTTTCTTTTTTTTTTTCCTTCTTTTTTTTTCTGGAGCTATTCCACATTCTGAATGGCATAAATGAGAGCTGTTCTTAGGGAGGAGGCTTCTCTTGGAGTGAGTTTTGGGCTAACACTGTCCCAAAAAATGCTCCCATGGGGGGCTTGGGCTCCTTGGGGCTAACTGCTGAGCTACATCCTGCTGTGGATTTCAGTTGTCCTGGGAAGGCAGGTGTCAGCAGCCACCGGGGTTGTAAACAAAGCTCTTATAGGTCCCCTGACTCCTCTTTTTCAGTAGATCAATACAAATTTGAAGCTGAAGCCTCCCTCCTCAGGCTCCCGTTAGTAATAAAAGCTTGGATTAAATCCAGTGTAGTTACAATCAGCTCAATGACCTGGTAACTAGGTAGTGAGACAAAGTAAAACCAGGCTAGGACAGGTAGGTTAGCTTATAAGGACATATGGTATGGATTGAGATAAATCAAACAGCTTGATCGGGAGACCTGAGCTCATATTTCCATACAGCAAGTGCTTCTCCGCCACTTGTGAGCTCAGACCAGCTCACGTGGCTCTGTGTGAGTGTCTCCTTAGCCAGCACTTCACCCACTCATGAATGCCCAAGAGCTGACCCTCTGGACACATGTTTCTTTGTGGGTCAGCCTCCCCTGGACACAGACCCTTGCCCAGAACTGCTAGACCCAGGATTAAAGCCCTTCTGGATCCTCCCGAGACACTTAAGCATTGCCTTGAGCATTTCACTGGATTCTTGTATCCCAAGTTTTTCCCCTTCAGAGGGTGGTTTCCCTTCGATGTGTATAGTTACCTCTCTCCTTTACTATTTCTCCTTCAAGTTCTGAATTACTAGAGAGCAACAAGAAGAGGGAGGAGCTAGAAAAGCAGCTAAAAGAGAGCAATGAAGAAAAACGGTTGTTACTGGAAGAAATTGCCCAGCTAAAACAAGATATCCAGACTACCCGGGAGCAGGGCGACAGCACGCTTGAAGATACTTTGTGGATGAATCGAGGCACGGCACATAGAGAGAACAGGTTTCTCGTGGCGCAGAGCTCTGCAGGCAGTTTAGATGGGAGCGTTAAACAGGTATGGGCAGCTTTGCCAGCTGCACTGTACTTTTTTTCACTAATTTAGTGGCAAAGCCTAATTGAAGTGGACTGGAAGCCAATCCTGGAGTGTTAGCACACAGCAGGGAGATGAGGCTGACTGATTTCCTTGGGGGAGATGTTTGGGAATTGAGTGTCATTGTTTCCTTCTGTTGTATTTTTGGTTGTAGTGGGAACTTGGATAAACTGAAGGGCTCCCTTAGTACACATGCAAGAAGTTACACAGTCCTTAAGTGATGTGTTAAACTGTTTGAAGCTCTTTCTCGGCTCCTTTTTGGAGTGTGAGAAGTGGAGCTGGCTTGCTATTCCCACAACAGTCTTGCTCTTGCTGGATGCAGAAGCTGTTCCTCTTCCCTACTTCTCCTTGGGATTTTCTGCTCTTACACTCCAGGGCTTGAACTGACCCCGTGGCTGCTGCCCCATGGCGGCTCACAAGCAGCTGGGTTTGGCTGCAGCCCCGTGCCTGCATCTCGGTGACTGCTCTAGCAGCTGCCAGGCGAGACCCCTGTTTGTCACTACGTTTAGCTGTCTTTGAAATGCAATTTTTTTTCTCCTTTCTTACCGTGGGATCAGAAAAAGAAAGGGAAGAGCAGCAAGCTCTGCCAAAAGGAGAAGAAATGATGAAGGTACCCGGGGTGGGGAGTCTGAGGAAGAGCAAGGATTATATGCAAGTGTTTGGAAAAGGAGTGGACAGGGTGGCATCTAGGCAGGAGTGGGAGTGGAAAGGAGAGGGTTGGAGCTGTGCTGATACCAAGAAGCAGCAAATCTGTACAGTTAGAGCAGACCAAAGCAAGATAACACGGTGTAGAGGGGATGCTGAAAAGGATCCCGGTAGAAGAAGGTGGGGGAAAAAAACCCCACAAAATCTAACGGATCTCGAGGACAAATGACATTGCCAGATCCCACAGTGCTAGATCAAGACTCCCCAGCTTGGTGATTTGTCTGAGAAGGGAAGCTTGAACTTCAGTGGACTTCATACAGAGGGTGAAGACGCAAAGCGGAAATGCAGATGGACAGATGGCTGGAAGTGGGTTTTGGTACACCAGATGTGGGAATAGCTTTTAGTCTGCATGCAAGGCACTTGCGAGAAGGTGGATGAATCAAAGAGCTCAATTATCTTCTGAAAGCCATCACAGACCATCAGTGACTGCCTCCTGGTGCCCAGGCTGCTGTCACCTTGTGCCAACCTGTCTGTTTCTGTACCACTTCCAGGGCTCACCTTGTTCCTGCCACCGCGGGGAGTCGCGGCTGGATGTGTGACTCCCGCTGAGTTGCCTTAGTGAGTGCCAGTGAAACTGGCACAAGCATTAAGAGTAACGTGGGTGGTTTGGAATTTGTTTTGACAGGTTGGTTTTCACAGGGATTTGTTCCCTCATCCAGGTTATTGCATCTTTTCCCTCGACCTCCAGAGGGATGGACAGGGTAGGGAGCATAGTGTGGGGGCAGAATTGCTTGCCTGGCTTTACCTGTCTTCCTACTAAATGCCCTTAAATCCTATTGGTGTATTTCTACCTGTATTAATTACTAGTCTTTATCTTTCCTTGAAGTTGATGTCCATGTAACCTTTGTCATTTTGCTGTTCCTGCAGAGTCTGTCTGAGGAGAGATTCCAGCAGCAGGAGGAAAAAATGCAGCAACTGCGGCAGGACTTGCGTCGAGTTCAGAACTTGTGCAGCTCAGCTGAGAGGGAGCTGAGATACGAAAGGGAGAAGAACGTCGACTTACACAAGCAAAATCTCTTGCTCCAACAGGAATGCACCAAGGTAGGAACAGAGCAGGGAGAACTGCTTGTAGAGAGCATCACATCCTTTTACAAGGGTCAAACGGGAGGTCTGAGGTGCTGATTTCGCCAGGCTGGACCTGATTTTCATCTGACTGTACAGCACCTGGGCTTTTCAGTGTGCTCTGCCTCAGCTCAGTGGAAATTGCACTGCCTCCAAATAAAATGTGCTGTGCTTGCTCCCTGGATTGTTTATTCTTGTTCACTTTCTGAAATCCTGTTGCCCCTTTCCTAATCAAGACGTTTCAGATGACATATGTTGAAGTGCAAACTTCATTTCTTCTTTTGAAACTCAGGTTAAAGCTGAGCTGAAGCAAGCCCAGGCAAAACTCTCGGACACAACTGAAACATGCTCCTCTCTCTCGGCACAGTGGGAAAAAAGCCAGCAGAAGGTCAAAGAACTTGAACAAGAGCTCTTGAAGTGCTCCCAGGCGGATAAACTGCAGAGCGGTCTGCAAGAGAAACTTGCACAAGAGAAATCCAAAGTACGTGAAGCACAAAAAAAGGTAACTCTTCAGCATGAGCTAAGTTAACAGGAGGTATGTTTTTAGCAGTTTTGTGCAACTGTAGTTCAGGAAAAAGAAGCTCTAGCAGCTATTGAATTGGTTCCCTGAAGCCTATTTTGCTAGTCCGTTCTGAGATCACTTGGCTAAATATTTTAGGGAAAATAGGTGTTACTAGTGGGAGCATAATCAAAACAATAGAAGTGAGATCTGATGGCTCAACTCCTGCCTCTGAAGCTCAATGTCTCTGAAAATACTGGTAGTAGGGCTGGCAGGCACCGGGAGCCCAGACCACATTCCTGACAAGGAGATTTGCTACTGTTTGCTATCTGGTAAATTGCAAAAGTTTGTGTTTTTAAATTGCAAAAGAATTGTGGCATCGATTCTGCTGTATTCCTGCACTAATTGTTGGATTTGTTTTTTAAAGTGTGCAGGACTGAATTAGGTGCAAAAAGGATTGTTGTTAATTCATGACATAGTGTGTGATCCCAAGTCTGGCAGCTGTTTGAAAGGTTTTGCTTTTAACGGACTTTGACACAAAGACATGCAGAAGTACTTTGAGTAGAAGCGAGAAAACCTTGCGTTCCCATGACTTGAATACAGAGGGATCAAAGGGATGTGAATCCCTTGGATTCAGATACTGGCCTGTAAATTCAGAATGTTTAATCTGTGTCCAATTTTAATCCCAGATTTCAAAACTCCAGCAAAAGCTAAAAGACTCACAACACCAGCTCCTGCTGGCAGAGGCCCGTGTTTCAGACAAGAAACTCTTGGAGGAGGAATTGAAGGAAACCCGAGAAAATGAAGCCCGTGTGCAGCAAGAACTTCACGAGGAGCAGCTGAAAAGGTACCCAGAGCCGGGTGGTGCCCGAGCTGGGTGCGGAGGGGAGGTGTGTGCCAGCAAATGCTGCTGTGCCAGCCTCCCTCCAGCTACCTCCTGCAGCTCCACGACTGGCCCTAGGTGGCTTCAAGGAGACCCTGCACCCTTGGTTTTACCTTCCTCTCTCTCCTTTTGACCTGCCAGCGTCCCTCCCCAGGATCCCCTCTTTATGAGATTTAAAAGCTTTTTGGAGACCCCAGCTGCCTCAAAAGGTGCGTGGTCCCTCCTGCCAGCCCAGTGATTTGGTTTACCCTCTAGATGCCAGCAGTCCCCTTTTTTCTGCAACTGGGACTGGAAATCCTAGACACATCGTGCACCCTTTCACGTGCCACTGGGACATGGGGACAACCAGAACGTCCTGATTTCTTTCTATCCTTAGTGTTGCCCAGGGCAGGTCCAGAGCAGCGGGCTGATGGTTTTTAGATCAAGCCAGCCTTGAATTGACGGTGGCACATCACCGGCTGGCCTCCACGTTTGTGTCTCACCGTCACACCAACCTGTTTTTAGGAAGCTCCTGGAGCAGCAGGTGGAGGAGCTGCGGCAGCAGCTCCGGCATTCACAAGAGACGGAGGCGTCACTGGCCAAGATGCACGTGGAGCTGCAGGCCAAGACTCTGCACGTCCTGGAAGATGAGAGGAAAACTGACTCGAACGAGGTGAGCTGCAGCACAGGTGGCTCCTCATCACCCAAGGGGATGCTGTGCTGGTGGCTGGCTCCAGAGCAGACCGCTGAGCTCTGGGGGGAAACAGGACCATCCCAGTGTGAAATCTGTACCTGGGAACTGCTGAAGTAGGGTCAGTTCTGGCCGAGTGCTGAGCCCATGCAGATCACACTGATTTAAATGGGAACCAGAGGAAAAGCACCATCCCATCTCGTGTAGGTTTCCTGGGAATGCAGCTCCAAGGGCACAGGAGGGAGGACTTGGTGGCTTCTTTCCCTTTTCTTGCAGAGCACAGAGCTTCTTGCAGGGACATCTTGGCAGAGTCCAGGGAGGATGCCCTGTTGAAGCCTAGAGCAGCCCCCCGGCAGCACAGAAATTCAGACCCCCTTCCTCCTTTAAGGGGAGCAGGCAGTGGCCTTGGGGGGACAGAATGGATGGGTATTATCTATAGTGGGAATCACTGGGATTTATGACAGAGAAGCTTTGGAGACCAGACTGAAAGGAGGCAGAGGGGCCTCTACAGCTAAGGACGCACACCACGAATAAAAAATAAATGTTTTCCAGCACCTCCAGTGCCAGAAGGAGAACCAGAAGCTTTCAGAGCAACTTTCATTGCTGAAGGGGGAAAACAAAGCCCTTTACGAGGAAGGAGTCCGTCTCCTGAACCAGAAGGATGTGTATGTCAGGTAATGAATGCAGCAGCAGGCAGGGGAGGTGTAGACACAGGAAAAAAAACTACCCAGGAATTGCTGTTTACATGCCTGGCAGTGACACTGGATTTGACTGTTCTGTAGCCTTTCTTGTCTCTCCTGGAAGGCAATTAGCACTGAGAGATCTGCCTTAGCCTGACGCTTCTGCGTGCGGTTGTGTTGTGCCTCGCATGTCTGCTGTCATGTTATCCTCGGCAGCAGTGCAGAAAATGAGGGGGTGCCTAGGGAGAGCTGCGGGTGCTGCTGTGGAGGGTCTGGTGTTGGCAGAGATGCTCCACGGAGCTGCTCGTTTCTCCCCAGAGCACCCGTGATCTAATTTGAAGCACAGTGGCCTTTTTGTTGTAAGTTGTGAGCAAATATCATGGGCAAATATCCCTTATATGGTAGAGATTTTCTCTCTTTTTTTTTTTTTTTTTGACATTATTTTCCCTTCTACCCCAGCTGGTTAAAAATAAAGAACACTGCCTGAACGAGACAAGTTTGAGGGGAAAGAGCAATCAGCACAAGTCTCAGCAGAGACAAATGTTTAACCTCGCTGTTGCAGCTCTATGAAGCACCCACCGAAGTAGCCCTTTCTGCAACCTGTTTGCCTGGCCCTTGCTGTTTAGGATTCTTATTTTTTGGCCTTTTTGCCCCCATACACAAATACTTCCCCTTAACCACCCCCATCCCCAGCGAAATAAAACGACCTACCCTTTCCCTGTTACTTCCAGTTTTTGTGACTTTATATCCCTGTTTGGTATAAAGAGCTGAGAGGGGTGAGCACAAGGATTTGTAAAGCTGGGAGTCAGTTTCGGGAATGCTTTGGATCCTTTTCCCTCAATCAATTGCCATTTGGTTGACACTTAACAATATAACCTTTGCAACAATAACAGAAAACAAACCAACTGACTGATCAGTGAAAGACATAGTCCAGAAAGCCAGTGGGCTCATTCTGCCATTAGCTGCATAGCCAGAAGGAGCTGGGTAGGTGGCTGAGGCTCCCAGTTCAGGCTTTGAAGAGCCTGAATAAATACAGGACATCTCCTGCCTTGATCTTAACCTAGAACACAAAAGCATTTCAGTGCCTAATGGTTGTGTCTCTGCCTCCTCAGGAAATATAATGAAATGCAGCTCCGCCACAAAGACAAGATCCGCAGAGCCAAGGAGACCTTTATTCACGAGGTGAAACAAAGGGACAGCAGAATTAAGCAGCTTGAAAGTGAGCTCAGCGAGGCAAAGCTCCAGGTGGAAAAGGTGAGAGAACACAGCAAGGGCTTCTCCTGCAAGGAGCAGGCTACCGCAGGGCTGTGGGAGCATCCCTTCTTCCAAAAAGAAATGCAGTTTAGAGAAAAAAAAGACAATGAAGTTTAGGAACAGCTGGTTTGCAGGCACTGGGGTTGCACTGTTAAATGATCAGTCGGAGCATGGGGAGCTCTGCCTTGACATGCTGCTCCTGCTCTGTGCGCGGGACTGATGTTGCCCTGGGAGACAGCTGGCAGTGCCGAGGGGCACCAGCCTGTCCTTGTAGGAACAAATAGCCAAACAGAAATTCCTGGCTCAAGTTTTTCTTCAGGGGAGGAACCTGTGTCCTCAAATCCCGTTCAGAAACTGCCTAAGCTCCATCTTCTTTTACTTCAGAAATATTACTGCGGGGAAGTGACTCAAAAGCCTCTTTTTTGGGGTATGTTCCAGCAAGTAGTGCGTCACTTCTAGGAGTTAACGTGCTCGATGGTCACCCCTTTGGTAAAGCGCTCTGAGGTTTACAGAGGACAGAGAAGAGCCAAGCGTAACCGCCGGTTGTTATTTCCTTCTGCAACACTGCTCAGGGAAAGGTGCTGATCGCACAGCTCACTGCCGAGAACGAGAAATTACTCCAGGAAAGAAGACGGCTCCTCCAGAAGGTAACCGAGCAAGAAGAGACCCCTTGGAGCAACCGGTCTATGATTGCCACCCTGCAGAGCAGGTAGGTACTTCATGATGTCTGCGCCTCTGGGAGCTTGCCTCTTCCCAGCATTTCTCTGATTTTATGCCTGTTTCTCCTAAGAAATCCAGAGGAAAATCCAAACTGTGCCCCAGTCACTAGTGCTGTGGCTTTTAACTGCTGTGGGATGTACTTAGCTCCTTTCCCCATTGGAGCTGTGGGCATACGGGTGAAGGCTGTGGAGGCCAAAGGGTCCGAGGGTGAAAAAGAAAAATGCCCCTTTGAAAACGTAGCGTGGCCAGAAGGAAAATAACTTGTGCCTTGTCTGTGTGACGTGCTCAGAGTGAAGATCCTGGACGAGGAGAACGTGCGGCTGCGCGAGAGCAAACTCCAGCTCTCTGGCCACGTGCCCACCTCGCACCGCCTGCCAAGGAGCATCCACGCTCCCACCACAGAGGTGAGACTCGGGGAGGGCTTGGGCTCAGCAGGCGGGTTGCAGGAGCTGTTGTCTCCTGTGGGTGTGGGTTGGTGTTTGTGGCTGCAGCTGAGGGTGCTGGAGAAGAGCTGAATCGGTTCTTCGGCTGGGATAGAGAGGGGCATCAAACCCTCAGGCGATTGCAAGGGCTTTGTGTGGTGAGGAGGGGTGTTGTGGGGGGCTGAAATACACTCGACACGCTCATCATACTGCTCTATGCCCCAGCTGCTGCGTGATGAGATCCTTTTCCCCAAGGACGGAATTTTCACTTTGGCTTTTTTGCAGACTTAGAATTGTTAAAAGGCCTCAGCTTTAAAGGTAGCTCTAAAATTAGGAGAAATAACCCAGAGCAGTGTGGTTGGGAATGTTACTCCTGTAAGCCAAAAAACCCTCAGACCGAGCTGACAGATAATATTGATTAAATTGAACGGAATGAAGGTTTGCCTTACCTGAAAACTTGGGTTTGGATTGGCCAAGTTAATGAAGAACTTTGGGGGAAAAGATGGAGAAAAAGCCAAGAAAGTCAAAGATTGTGTTTCAACAGCTCTCCAGATCCACTGGTTTTTATTTAAAAGTTTATTGGTACATTTTGAGATTTGGAGGAACCCCAGTTTGGTTGGAAACTAGCTGTTAGGGGTGAAAGTGCAGAAGGAATTGTTTGTGTGTGGGTTTTTTCTTTTTATTTCTTTCTGTTAGTTTCACTGGGGCTAGTTAGGTTGGGTTTTTGTAATTTAAGTTCAGCCCCAAAGGACAAATCTATGATTAGTACCTCTGCGGGGCTGGAGTTCGTGGGGAGAACTTTCCGTCGAGCTGGGGGCACTGTGAAGACCAAGACTGTGTTTGAAATTCGGGGTCTGACATGCACCTCCTCCTGTGAAAGTCTCTGTTCCTCCTTCCAGGACTCAAAGAACGTTAACTTCTCCGAAAGCCAACTCCAGAGCAAGGTGTTGCCCTCTCCCCGTACCAGGTACTGTGGGGTAAAAGGAGGCAGCAGGGAATGCCTCGCTGTATGTAGTGAGGGACAAGTTGAGTGTTTTGGCTGCTCCACCCTCTGCTTTCACCTCCAAGGGGTGGGTTTTGGGTGTGGGGGGTTTTTTGGTCAAATTATAGGGAAAATGATATTAAAAAGATTTGAAACTATAGGGATGAAGAAGTAAAATTTTCAAAAGATGTTGGGAAGCACCGTGGGATTTAGAAATCGGTGTGACGCCCAGTGGTTTTGGAGGAGTGTCTTTACATGAGAGGTGGTGAGACTTAAAGGACGGCTGCTGCGCAGAGCTGTATGACCCACGTCCCGGGCAGGAGGGAGCTCGAGCTGTTCTCCACTGGTGTAGCCAGGAGCACCACGATCCATGCCAAAACGGGCAAGGGGAATGCAGAGAGGCTCTGCACCTCCGGTCTCTGCCCGCTGGAGACCCAGCCCGGCCGGCTTGGTTACAGCCTTCGGTGCTGCTGAGGGTGACAGTCTGAGCAGGTCCTGGGGCAGATGAGGGCCGGCCACTGCTTGGCTGGAGGAAGAGTGTAGGAGCCTTCATTCAAGCGAAAGGCATTGACTGTAGATGTTGGGAGGAAGGAATATTGGGGCTGTGTGGGTGTCTGGGGTTTGCGGAGTGACTTTAAGAGAGGAAATTTCTTTTCAGCTTCCCGTCACGAGAACCGCCAGACTCTCTCAGCATCCTGAAGGCCACGCCAGACACAAAGCCTGAAGGAGAAGCTGAAAGCCAAGACTCGCCCTTCTGCTTGTCCCCCTCTCAACCTTCTGAGATCGGGTACCTGAATGTAGCTTCACCTGGAGACACCACAGCCTCCCAGCTCCAGGAGGAGAGTCAGAGCATCAGCTCCGAGAACTTCTAAACGGGGAAAGATATTGCTGAAAATATTGGCTGGATGGCAAGGATTTGGGCTGCTGTTGCTGTGGGATGACAAGGACTGCGGAGGGAGAATTGCCAAATGGACTGACCCGGTGATTCCTGCCATATTTCAACTACAGTGTTCAAGAGGCATTTTTTCAACTTACCCAGCTCCGTGTGTGTGAGATCCCAGATTCACCTGGAGGCTGGAATTTGTAGATAAACTCTGTAAAATGGAAGAGGGTTGGGGTTGAAGCCCTGAACCCTGATTCCCTGTCCAGTACAAAGCTACAAACTTTGTAAATAAAACTTGGAGAAGTTCCCTTCCACCATGCGCCCACTTCTCTCCAGTCCCCTTGATCTGTGCTCAGATGCCAGCTGTTCCCTTTTGCGTGCTCTTACCCCTTCCATTTTGCTTCATGTGAGCCTGTGGAGGGGAACAGGGGGTATCTGAGCGCCGAGGGGGTGATGAGAACATGTAACAATGGTGGATGATGGGTAAAGGGACCAGAAGACAGATGGAGATGGAGGGGATGAGGGGAGTGGAACAGGAGCAGGAGAAAGGAGGGGATCTGAACACCCAGAGGAGGAAAGGGGCTAGATCTTGAATGCTCACTGACAGTGATGGAGGCTCCATGAGGATGCTTGGGTGGGAGTGGAAAGGATCAGATCATGCAGAACAGGGGTGTAGAAGGGATCTGTGTATGCAAAGAGGGGAGCAGAAAGGATCAGAGCATGAATTGTGGGGAGGAGAAGGGACCTGGACATGTGATTGGGAATAGAAGAGTTCTGTGCTTGCTCAGGAGGACATGGGTGTCATGTGAAAAGCGGTGTGGGGGGATTCTCTCAGCCCTGGGTGTTTGATCTATCAGCTGAGACCCTTGTGCCCCACCAGTCTGGCAGCGGCCCCGTTCCCAGGCCCCTTCACTGCCCAGTCCCGCTGGATCGGGGGGCGATTCGACTGACTCGTTCAGGGCAATGCACCGACAGCATCAGGGGAGCATCGTGGGGACCCCTGGGCGACTCTGCCCGCTTTGGATGTGTCACCCGCTGCTGGTGCCCACAGAGGGCTCACGCTAACACCTTACAGAATAACGCTCTTTATTATAAAATAGTGACAAGAGTCGTGAGTGCCAGTGAGAGGGACTGTCTGCAAAAACAAGCTTGAAATTATGTACAACCAAACTAGAGACAACCAAAACCTTAATTACTAATGACAGCTAAAATGAGTTAGTTATTTAACGTGCATAAAGTTCTTACCCACCAGGCGTCCCGAGGGGGGAGAAGACAGGTTCAGCCCATCGACTGATCCCAGAAGTTACAATGGAGTCTTCCCGAACTTCCCTTCTCATTCATTCACTTGTTACATTTTTCTTGACTCTCAAGGCAGAGCTGGAGTGACTCCAGTCGTAAATTCCTTCATTGTTATCGGTATAAAATTTTCTGGTTTTCATTTAAAGACATAGTTGGTAAGAACTGGAAAGCGCGTGCTCGGTGAGGGGTGGTCACACTTTGGAGGTGGGTAGCTTTGGGATGGAGGTGTGTGTTAGTATTATAATGATATTATAATGAGCAAGGTTCGTCTAAGGAGAATAATTTGGCCACAGTTGTTGGCCCAGCAGTGGGTACCTGCTCGTGTGTTTTCCAGCCGACAGCTGCTATGCAGCTTATCGGCTGTGTGGTACCACCAAGCTCCCAGTCCTGTGGGGAGCACAGCCTGGCCGTGGGGTCTCCACCCCACTCTCCCCTCCGCTGCTCCTCCAGGCTAGCAGATTGTGCTGCCTAGGGAACCCTGATGGAGTAGATTCCGTACGTGTGAACCGTCCTGGAAGTGGCAACTGTATTTTACCCTAAAAAGGTGGTTATAATCCTATAATTTCTGTTAGGTGCCAGTTTTCTATAATTTCCTGCCTTCAAGTGGTTTTCCCATGCGTGGGATGAGTAGGAATCACAGTTTGCAAGACGGGAACCGAGGAAATCTAAGTGCTTGGAGGAGGAAGGTCCTCCAAAAAAAAAAAAAAAAAGAGCTGCAACCATGGAGGGCTGCCTCAGGGAAGGGGTGCCAGTCAGAGGGGCCTCAACAGGCTTGAGGGGTGGTCCTGAGTGACCCTCATGGAGTTCAACAAGCAGGTGCAAGGTCCTGCACGTGGGTGAGGGTGATCCCAAGCACAAATCCAGGCTGGGAGCAGATGGAGAGGGACTGGGGGGTGTTGGTGGGTGAGAAGCTCCATGTGTCCCGGCAATGCACGCCCGCAGCCCAGCCAGCCACCCCTACCCCGGGCTGCACCCCCAGCTGCAGGGCCAGGGAGGGGGTTCTCCCCCTCTGCTCTGCTCTGGTGAGACCCCCCTGCAGCGCTGCCTCCGGCTCCGGGACCCCCAGCGTAAGGAGGACACGGACCTGCTGGAGCGAGTCCAGAGGGGGCCACGGAGCTGCTCCGAGGGCCGGAGCCCCTCTCCCGTGAGGACAGGCTGGGAGCTGGGGCTGGTCAGCCTGGAGAAGAGCTGGTTCCGGGAAGACCCCAGAGACCTGCCAGAGCCTGGAGGGGGTTCTGAGAAAGAGGGGGCACATTTTTTGGCAGGGCCTGTAGCGATAGGGCAGGGGGTGATGGTTTTGGAGTAAGGAAGGGTAGATTTAGCCTAGATGTGAGGAAGAAATGTTTCAGAATGATGATGAAAGGCTGGCACAGGTTGCCAGCAGAGGTGGTGGACGCCCCCAGACCGCACACAAATCTTTGGGAATTTTGGAACAGAAACGATGTGCGGAATTGAACTTTATAATTCAGGATAGGTTATAAAGCAGGTATGTTTAATTCACTGGCAGGCATCAGGGTGGGTAATTCCAAAAACACCTGGTGCCTTGACTTCTTAGTGCACGTGTGATTTAAAGTATACATTCTTACACATTCAAGAGATGCCTGAGAATAGGTTGGGTTAGGATAACTAGTCTACCGAGAAGTCATTAACGTAAGTTTTCTCCCATTTGCGTGCCGTCTCCTGGTGGTGGTCACGGAAGTCGGTGAGGATGAAGGCTTAGGAGTCTCCCTCACTCCGAACTTGTCACCTTTGCTTTTGCGCAGACTCAGTTGTGTCTTGAGTTTCTTCCAGACCATAAAACAGAACAGATCCAGTTTTCAGATCTCAAGGCGCAGACGGTCGATACCGGTGTCTTACCAGCACAGGAGCACCCCAGGCCCACGTTAGCAGTACAACGGGCCCCAGGATGGGGCCTGATTTGCGAAGTCACGCTGTGAATCTCCTCTTTGTACGTGCCATGAGAGTTTTCATTATTCTAAGTTTTCCATATCCTGTTAATCTAGTGATTCCTAAGCTTTCTATAAGAAACACGCGCTCAGGGGGTCGCTGGTGCACCAGGACCGACCCGTTGGCCGTGCTGAGCCCCCCATGGCGGCCCAGGCCCCCCCAGCTGGGCCCGGACATTCTGGGATGCTCATCGGGATAAGGGATAGCCCCGGACAGCCTAGGGACGCCCCGCCCCGCTCCCCGCGTCGGCCACTTCCGGTTCCGGACCGGCCCCGGGCCGGATAACTTCCTGTTCAGGGCCCGACAACTTCCGGTTCCGGGGCGAGGCGGCCGCAATGGCGGTGCTGGCTTCCAATCCCAACAACCCCGTCGTCTTCTTCGATGTCAGCATCGGCGGGCAGGTGGGCTGGGTGGGGGGGCTGGGCAGGGCCCCTGCCCCCGGGGAGGCGGCGGGGGCGAAGGGGAGCGCCCGGGGTGGGGGCGGCCCTCGCCGTGTTCCCTGGGGGCTGCGGGCATGGGGGGTTCAGGGGGTCGCTGTGGGGTTTGCAGCGCTGCAGGTGGAAGCGCCGGGAGTGGTGCAGCGGGAGGGGGGTGCAGGGGGCGGGGGGGGGGTTGTGGGGTTATGGGGGGGACTGGGAAGGGCCTGCAGGGAGTGGGGGGGTTGCAGGGAGCAGAGGGGGGGCTGTAGGTTTACGGGGGGCACTGGGAAGGGCCTGCAGGGAGTGAGGGAGGGGGCTGTAGGGTTATGGGGGGGCACTGGGAAGGGCCTGCAGGGAGTGAGGGGGGGCTGTAGGGTTACAGGGTGCATTGGGAAGGGTCTGCAGGGAGCGGTGGGGGGGTGTAGGAAGCAGAGGAGGGGTGGTAGGGTTATGGGGGTGCACTGGGAAGGGTCTGCAGGGAGCGGGGGGGGGTGTAGGAAGCAGAGGAGGGGTGGTAGGGTTATGGTGTGCACTGGGAAGGGCCTGCAGGGAGCAGTGGGGGGTGTAGGAAGCAGAGGGGGGGCGGTAGGGTTATGGGGGTGCAGTGGGAAGGGCCTGCAGGCAGCAGGGGGGGGCTGTAGGATTACAGTGGGCGCACTGACAAGGGCCTGCAGGGAGCAGTGGGAGGTGCAGGGAGTCGGGGGGGGGGGGCTGTAGTGTTATGGGGGGCACTAGGAAGGGCCTGCAGCAGTACAGTGGGGGGTGCAGGGGGTGGTGGTGGGCTGTAGGGTTACGGGGGGTCACTAGGAAGGGCCTGCAGCAGTGCAGCAGGGGGTGCAGGGTGCGTCAGGAGGGGGCTGGTGGGGTGGGGGTGCAGCAGGGGTTGGGTCTGTTGGAGCTTCCCTGCCTGCGGGGGGGAGGGTGGTGTGTGCGAAGCTGACCTGGCCACTGTCTCCCCAGGAGGTCGGGCGTATGAAGATCGAGCTCTTTGCTGACGTTGTCCCCAAAACAGCGGAGAACTTCAGGTAAGGAGCAGCCTGTGCTCCTGCAGCGCCGCCTGGACCCGGCTGCAAAGGCTTTTCTATTCGGGACTGTCTCTGGTGACGGAGGGGCTACCTGTCCCCCCAAACCACTGCAGCTGCTTTGCTCCTTCCTCCGTTCCTGGAGCTGTGTGACCATGCGGTATCCTGACCGCTCAGGGGAGCCCACCTGGTTGGAAGTTGAAGGACCCCAGCCCCTCTCGGAGCTTCTGATACGCTCGCTCCATTTATAAAAGGCAGCACCTCAGTGTCACGGTGGAGGTCTCCTTGGCACCCAGTTCTCTTGCCAGTGCCTGAAGGACGTGCCACTTGGACATCCCACTTCCAGGGGAGAGATGGATGTGCCCTGTTCTCTGTGAAATGTGGTGCTTGCTCCCCATTCACCACCTCTTACCGCCTCGGTGACCTCCTCAGCTGCAGATAGCGCCGAAATCTGTGGTGAAATGGGAGTTGGGAGGAGTTGCTGCCGGTTCCAGTCTCGTTGGGGATATCCCAACAGTCAGTACGAGTTTGCTGAACGCAGCCCCCTGTGTCCTCAGGCTTCAGATGTGCCTCACGCTCTGCTCTCTTTTTTTTGTTTTCCAGGCAGTTTTGTACAGGTGAATTCAGGTATGTGGGTTATAGCGTCGTTTTAAGTAGCCTGTTCAAAGAAATGGGACTGAGTGAGTAGGAAGAAGGCTCACTTGGAAGTTTCTCTTACTCTGCCAGTAAAAAAGAGTTATGGAAATAAGCTCTGATGAAATTGTGATGGGCTCAGTCAGTCACGGAGGCGGCAGACTTTCCCTTTTAGACATGAATTTGTTTGTGCTTAGGTTGCTTTACAAAGCCCTGTCTGCAAATCCCACCTGTTCACGCTTCAGGTTGCAGTGGCATCTCGTAGACGTGACGGTATGGAAGTTGTAGGAAATCATGTGTCATTTAATGTGCAGAGCCCATTTGAGATTTCCCTTTTCCTCTGTTAGCACCAGCTGAAAGCCAGGCTGCAGCGCTCGGTCGTATAGCCTGGCTACTAACATATAGGGCAACCCTTTGGGACTTGGAATTCTGGGAGGGTTTTGTGTTGGCATATCCAGTAAGTTGCCATGATTTTCCTTTCTATTTCCTTCCAGGAAAGATGGTGTCCCTATAGGTTATAAAGGAAGCACTTTCCACAGGTAATCCTTGTGCTTTTGCGTTGGCCGTCTGAGCTTAGGTGTGGGTTTGAGACCTGCCTCAAGGCATTGTTGGTCTGGGGGGCATTTGTAGGTCATGATCTCATCCTGCTGTGGGTTTGGGGGTGCTGTTAGGTGCGCACGCTGGGGTCACTGGGAGGGATCCCCCATTACTGGTGTGCCAGGTCAGAGATCGTTTTCTGGCATCTTGTCACCTAATCACTATCCCTGGTCGAAGAGCAATAGGTCCCAAATTACCTAGTAGTTAATATTTATTGTAGATTTTAGACTGTAGCATTCATAGACCCTGATAACTTGTGTGTGCTGTGAGGCACAACTCCTTCTTAGCACATATTGAGCCATTTGTTTACTGAGAACTAAGTATTGTTTTACTTTTTTAGGGTAATAAAGGATTTCATGATCCAGGGAGGTGACTTTGTAAACGTACGTACTTCTGTATTCCTCTTGTACTTTTCCGTGTGGTATAACGTGCAGCTGTTCCCATGCTGATTTGTGGGATCTGTTGCCTCTCTTTTGGGGTCCCCAGTAGTAGCTGGAGGTTTCCTCATCGCAGTGCTGCCATCTTACTGCAAGGGACTAGAACGTACTTGGAAAACAAATCCAGAGTCTTGGGTGAACATACCTTCTTTCCAAAATATTTCCTCTTAAAAAAAAGCATGGCAGTACAATTAGAGGCTTTTGAAACTTTCAAAGATTTATTTTTTTTTTTAACCCTGTTGTCCTTCCCTGTTCTCCTGTCTCCCCAAACAAGAAATCCTGTGAATTTCTATTAGCTTTGTGGAGGGAGAGTCTCTAAGTCTAGAACCAAGTATCTAGTGCAAGAGATAGTTTAAATGAAAACTCACTTTTTGTGAAAAGACTTCGTGCCCACAGAGGTGGTCACACTCTGGCTTGGGGATACGCAGAGTGCCGGCGGAAGGCTGGAGGCCCACAGGGTCTCCTCGCTGTCCTAGGACCCAGTAAAATTATTTCACTTCTGGAAATGTTTCAAAATCTCAGGGAGGTGATGAAGCTTTTTTAAATACCGAATTTATAAAAGTTGGTTGCATGAAAGTCACTGAGAGAACTGACCCACACAGCAGGTGGCTCAGCCACACCAGACTTCTAGCTAATTTTTCTAATTTTGTCAATTGTGATGCCACTCAAATGTCCCGGTGGGCTTTATTGCTTCCACTGAAGCTCAACAATCATTACGGATTGCACCAGTATTTGTAATTTATATCTTACACTTATTAAAAAGCCACTTGAGGAGCAAGAAGGGTCATGCTGACCACTATGGTAGGGTTTGTGTTCCCATCTCAGAGCCGACAGCTGAAGCAAACCACGGAGAACAGGAGGAAGAAAAGCGAAGGCGAGGCGAGCAGAGCAGAAGATGTGGACTTGCATGTGCTGCTGTATTACTGACATTTATTTTCCTGTTAAATTTAGCCTAATAAAGAATGCATACGTTAAGCAGAAAGGCGATAAAGGGAGACAGGTTGCAGCAAGCCAGAACTGCCACAGACAGAGAAAATCCACACAGAACTGGAAATTATGGTCAGAATAGTAAATCTGAAGTGTGCCAGAGGTGCCTGTTTGCATTGCTTCTGCAGCTTTCCCCGAAGGGTTCCTCACTGCAGCACCTTTAAGGCCACTCTGTCTGTTGAAAGGTCCCTGCTCGGTCCTTTTGGCATCACACAGGAGTGTCTCTGCCGCACTGCACCCGAGGCAGGGTGGCCTTTCATCAGTCCCACAAGTTCACGCGTCCCGTGTGAACCGTGTGTCATCCTTCCCCAAAGTTACAAACTTGTGAGCAGTCAGAGCTTGCAACCTGCAGCCGTTACGGGCCATGCGGCTTGAATTTATAATTGTCTTGAGATCGGAGTGCCGGGGCTTGTAGTTAAGTACCAGATGCCTTGACTTGGTAGAAAGTGCAGCAGAGATTGGAAATTCCGTGGTTTAGAAACTGTCCTTGCTGAACAGAGAGATCATTTCCCCGTTTCCCGTAAAGTCACAGAAAATAAGGTGAAATAAGTCAGCACGCCATCAGCTACCAACTTTTTCCACACAATCACTTCTGCTTTCCTTGTCACACCATACCTTTGTGTCCCCTCCCTTTTCTCTGCCAAGTCCAGGTGGGTCCGTACCAAGCCATCTATAGGCTCCATCTCACTCTGGGAGGCTTGGATTAACCCTCAGCATCTCCATGGGGTTCTGCCAACGTGGGGATGGCAGATGATGTGCGCTGTGGTTAGAAAGCAGTCGCTGTTCCTCTTCAGCATTGAAGTGTTGAATGTGTTTGCTGCCAGGGTATATAAATGGGCAGTTACAGCATCCATTTGGGGCTCTGCTTCGCCCTGTCCTTTTGCCTGGGGATTTTAAATTTAATTTTTAAATTGTTCTGTAGCAGTTGCTCCAGAACAAATGCTGTGGCTTGACTGGGTGCCTCTGTCACGCAGGGAGACGGCACTGGAGTAGCCAGTATATATAGGGGTCCTTTTGCAGATGAAAACTTCAAGCTGAAACACTCTGCTCCAGGGCTGCTTTCTATGGTGAGTAAAAAATACTGACATTGTAAGACTAAAAAAAGCTTTTGGTACTTCCTCTTTGCCCTTTTCCTAAGTGTGTAAATTATTTGCCAGACAACAGAAATCTCCACCCTGGGATACAGGGTCTGATAGACCTGCTTTGTAACAACTACTAGTCAGAAGTCTACTCATGGGTTAATGTGTTGAGTAACACAAAAGTCTGGATTCTGCTGCATCCTTTTGGTTTTTACCTGTTGGAGTGCTGGGGCAGGTGGTTTTTTTTATCAGCTTTCGGAACAACTTGATTCTTCCAGCTTTTGTATAGTGGCGAGTGGTGGTGGTTTCTTCTTCCCTGATACTGTTGTCAAACACTGACCTCGGCAAGGATGAAACAGAGAGATTTGGGAGTTTCAAAGCCGTAGTGGTGTTACCGTGGTATCTTTTATAACATATTCCAGTTCAACGTCGTAGGAAAAACTGCAACCCTTGCATGTTGCCTGGTAGGAATGACGCTGACTTTTGCAGGGGAAAGCAAGTGGGGCCAGTGTTTCAGCGTTCCTGTCCACAACTGCTGCTTCCCCAGCTCTTTCAGCTGCCCTGCCCTTAAAACCGCTTGCTTAGGGCGTTCACTGTTTGGATTAGTTATTTATCTGGTTCAAAACACGGCCCAAAAAGAGGTGTCACGACACAGCTAAGCAACCAGTGTGTCGTGGTGTGGGAGAAGGGATCCACGCTGTTATTACCAGCTTTGTTTTAAAGTGGCATGGCTCTGGAGTCATTCTGCTGGGCCAAACCATGGTCCATCCCAGCTGGATGCTTCTGGAACTAGCTAGCAATAAGTAAAAATCCAATGTGACCATGTGCAGTCCTGCAGCTGCAAAACTTGCCCAGTTTGCTTGTCGGCACAGAAGCGTGCTTTAGTATTGCCTGGTTGTCAGCAGAGCTTTGAAAAATTGAAATGGATTTAAGTGTTGCCGAGATGTTTTCTCAGGAGAGTGTGAATGCTCTGGGTGTTGCGCTCAGGTGTGAATTAAATTCCACATCTGCATCACTCTATTCCCGTGAGCCCTGCGCCGATACAATCGTTACCTTTCTCATCCTGACATCAGAACAGACACTTTTTTTTCTTTAATTCTGAGGAAACCTTCTGAATAGCAGAAATCGGCTGCTTTTTTTTCCTGCCCTGGTTCCTGGCTTTCCATTTTCCTTTAGGAAATACTGCAGCCAGTAAGTGCGCACCACCAAAAAGTTCAGCCCTTTTTCTGGAGTGTGTTCTAGCACCCAGATTTCAGCACAGCCTTGTGCTGAATGTGCTTTTGTAGAAGTGTAAGAAAAAGTTGGTGATGTGGCTTTTGTGCACACCAGCATGACGAGACGTGGCGTGCTGCGTCCCAGCACAGGGTACTCCCCTCCAGATGTTTATCTTCCTTCCTTCCTTCATGTAGCAATAAATTAAAAATAAGCTAGGGTAGGTCTAGAGCAACAGCTCTTTTCTGACTTCAGTTTTGGGAAGTCTTGAAATTGTACGTTTTTTGTATTTTGCCATTCTTCCCTTGCAGGCAAACAGTGGTCCAAGCACCAACGGCTGTCAGTTCTTCATTACGTGCTCCAAATGCGACTGGTTGGATGGAAAACACGTTGTGTTCGGTGAGTACCTGCCACAGGGGCCGCGGTACCGGCTCACAGACACTAAAATAAACGGCTTGTTCTTCCCCTCGCGCCTGTGCTAGCAGAGGTACCTGTGCTGCCAGGCACTGAGAGGGAACGCTATTGAAATGAAACACTTTTATTTTTTCCCTGGTTAGCTTTAATCCAAATCAGTTCCTTGATCGGTGTATTGTGTTCCTACACAAATCCTTGTGCCAGTGCAGAAGACAGATGAGTGCAGGGATGCCTTTCTTCTCCGCTGTTAGAATTTTCAGCAGAATTTTTAGATAGTAACTCTGCGAAACCACGTCTGCTAGCCTTTCAGGCAGTGCCACTTGAGCTGTAGGGTTTCAAAGCCTTTAAGCCGATTCCTGCTTACTGCTTTCTCCAGTTCTTCAGTAACCCTGATGCCATTCGTCGCTGGTTTTGCATCATTACGAGGGTGGTGTTGATAGGTGGGTGTTTGGGCTGTATTTTTGCACAGCTGGTGGCTGTAGGTCTCAAAATCTAGACTTTTACACGTGCCACCCCTGGGATGGGAAAATAGACTTGATCTGTTCTACACGAGGAAAGTATTTTCAGAGGGATTGTTTCCTTTATTTAGAGATGGGTAACAAACCCTGAAGTGCCCAGTAGCTACATACACTGCCCAAGGTTTTCAGGATGGGCAAAAATGCGTGTACCTGTCATGAGTCGGGAGGAGCAACGGTAAAAACTGGCCGTATTGAAACAGATCAATTTTCTCATTCTAGGTAAAATTGTCGATGGGCTGTTGGTCATGAGAAAAATCGAAGTAAGTGGAATTCTCTTCTTTCTCTCTGAATATCCATGTTGGAAAGTCACGTAGAGGATTAGCAAGGGTTGTTGTGTTCTCTCCCACTGCCTGTTTACAGGAACTGGGGAATACCAGTGTTGATAACTGGTATTATCAGTTCTCATCTTTATAAAGTAGCAGGAAATCTGTTGAGGCAAAGGCTGTCATATAGATTGACTTTCGAATTACTGGGCTCTTGTGGTTGCTGGCTGGTCTTTGAGTGGGGATTGGGTCTTGTGGCTTTATTTGCAACGCTTTGCATTTGTTCAGGAAGCTGAATTAAAAAGCTGTTCCATCAGCAGCTCAGACAAGAGCAAAAAGCAGATCCCTTCTGTGCCACTGCCTGGGATTATTCAGTGGATGCTGCATCATCAGTTCTGCTGATCCGTGATCAGCATATGCAATAAGAAAAATTAAACTGATCTTCTGATGGGCTTCCAGGA
This sequence comes from Falco naumanni, assembly GCF_017639655.2. NCBI lineage: Eukaryota > Metazoa > Chordata > Aves > Falconiformes > Falconidae > Falco > Falco naumanni. Next base: position 12,498,898 of record NC_054056.1, read on the forward strand.
GCTGAAGATAAAGACACTCAGGGTGGTAGCTGCCACCAGCTTTGTGCCGGGGTGTCACGGCAGGATCACGAGTAGGTTTAACAAAGAGCGGCGAGTTCTCCAAGGCAGTGGACACAGCTTCACTGCACACGCAGGGGATAATGTGCACGAGGGTCTCTAATCTCAGTCTAGAAAGTGGGGCAAACACAGAGCTGTGAGGTGTGGAGGAAAGGTCACGTGCAAGGAGCTGTAGAGCATGATACAGCCCGTGTTTTGCCAGAAGCACTGGTGGAAGGATTGTGGTGTGCCGGCTTTGTGCATCGCTGCAGGAAGGGGCAAGGTAAAGGAAATAAATAAGAGACTCATGAAAGAGCAGCTGAGTCCAGCAGAATGAGAGGTTCAGGATGAGGGTTGCGTTGTGACTGCCTCGTGCGTAGATTCCCTTTCTGTACAAATACAAGTTGGCTTTGCTTGTTGCAGCTGTAATCGGTAACTTTTAAAGATTTAAGCCAGAGCAGCCTCAATCTCGTGAGGAGCTCTCCAGTTTTTGCTTTGTTTCTTCCCTCCTGTTCCAAGGATGGGGGGTCGGTCAGTATCCCAAACTGTGCACGGAATCCGGCTGGGTCCGTTGCCAAAACGTGTAACGGCGCTTCCGTGTTACTCGGAGCTGAGTCTCGATTTCCCTGCTCCTGCTGTACAGGCATCTCTTAGCCAGTCTTCAGGTACTTGTCACTCACTGGTGAGCAGTTTGCTATGTTTTTATAACGTTTAATGTTATGTTTGTCCTCAGAATGTGCCTACGGGTCCCAATAACAAACCCAAGCTGCCAGTTGTGATCTCTCAGTGTGGGGAAATGTAAAGCAACGGAGCAGAAATGTGGTAAGTCTCATTCATCACAGGCACCCAGTGCAGCTGAACGCCGGGCTGCTCTGCGCCTTGCTTTTCTCTTGACTTATTCCACGTCCATCTGAGCCTGCAGAGAGCTGACTCAGCTCCGTGAGGCACCAGAAGATGCTTCTCTGACAGCGTCAGGGTTTTTTGCCAGCTCAACCGCCTGAACTGGCTTCCCTCTGGGCTACACCAACACCACAGGCAGTGCTGGAGGGGTGAGATTTTGCAGCTGGGATCGAGGGGAAGATGGGGTTGGGCTGCCTCGAAGCCTCGGCTTTAGACACCAGCGGATGAAAGGGAGCTGTGGCAGGAATCCAGCCGGTATTACCCGGGCAGTCGAGTGGGTGCAGGCTTCGTTTTGACCTGCCGGTGGGTGAACCCTCTGATCGCTATAGAAAGTGGAGCAGCCATGTGTGGGGCAGGCAGTGATCAAGGAAAGAAGAGGAGAAAGAGAGGACTTGAGCCTCCTCGCTCAGTACAACTCAAAAAAATACCACTGTCATCATCTGAAGGGAGATGTTTCCAGCATTTCCTATTATTCAGGCTTCGTTTTGACTAAACCAATAGGCTCAAGACGGAGCTCAGGCTAACGTACGGTATTGTTTCCATTTGTCCGCCCACTTTGCTGTAAAAAACACAAGCATTTAAACAAATCTGTCTCGATTTCAATGTGTCAGGCTGCAGCTTGTAAAAAATCTGCTGTATTAGCCTTTTGGTTGCGGATTTTTCAAATTTCAGCCAGCGGGCAGGCACTGACAAAAGCAGATCCCCACCATTTTTGACCTTCCATTAAATGATGTCTAAAGACATCTGGAATTGCCCATGAAGATGTGTCCCTGCTTCTGTAAAAAAGGTCTTTCAGGTCTGCAGAGCTTCAGACCCTTGGGAGCTCCTCCTGTTTGATGAAGTGCTAACAGGGAATGCAATCATTCTTTCATTTTCCTGGTACTTCTGGTGGTGGTTGTAGGTTTTTGAGGGGACCTCGTTAACGGGCTTTCTTGCAGGTGGGAAGACCCGTGCTGATGGGTCAGGTCCCCTTTAGGGTTGTCCTCAAGCCCAGACTTGTTGGTCATTTCAGTTGGCTGGGCATCCATGATCCCTAGGCAACATCCAACTTGAGACTGGCAGGTTTTCATTTCTAGGTACGAGGCTGGTGTCACCACGTGTAGGTCCCAGCCAGGTCTTTGGAAGTGCCTTCCTGTACTCTGCTGCCGCTGTAGACATGGACAGCATTTGTCTTGCCCGGCTTCAGGCAGCTAAAGCGGGTATTTGTCAAGATCCTTTAAAATCAGCCAGGAGAAACGGGCACTGTTGGGTTTTTTTAGGTTCAGAGGTAGCGGGGGATGCCCGGCACAGAGAGCCAGGACCACTCCCAATTCTTTTAGCTCAGAGTTGGGTTGAAGTGAGTTAGTGCACTCACTTGCAAATCACTGTAGTGGCACCCAGTGTCACTGTGCAGCCTTGTTGTTGTAGGATAATTGGGAATGGCTTGTTGGGAATGAGTTGGTCCAGCATTTCGGACCTGTTTCTTCTTTGTTTCAGTGTTCCTTCGCCTGTGCTGGCTCCATGTAGTTCCAACTCCAACCACTTCCAACTCCAGCCAGTTCCCCCACTGCCCCCGTCCTCTCGATGTTCTCCTGAAATTATTTAACAATTGGCATCACTCTTTTTTTTTTTTTAATGTTTTGCAATGTAAATAAAGAATTTTTGTTAAAATATCTGTACAGTGCACATCAGTTAACGTGCTTGGGAACAGATTCTTCAGGGAAGAAGGGCTGTGGCATCCTCAGCAATGTGCAATATCCCTGGCTGGGTCAGTAGGGAACATGTACCGTGCGTGGGGTTGGGCATTTGCAAAATGGGAACAAAGGGGTGCAAGGAGCACAGCAGAGTTGTGCTACACCAGCTCCTTTACTGGGCAGCTGAGTAAGGCTGCCTGGCAGAGAGGTTCTGGGCATCTGGAGGATCTTCAAGAACCAGCACGGAGAGAGTGCGTGGCACTGTTTTGATCTCATGTATTTTTCTTCCCATGTGACATGTCACTTGGTGGAGTTTGGTTTTGGTGGGTTTTTTTTTGGTGTTCTGCTGGTTCTGCATTCCTATTACTGAGGCTGAAGGAATCGGTCCGGTGCAGACATCCATCACCGTGAGTCTGCTGGGCTCTGGGGTGAGTTATGTTGTAAATGAGCGTTGGTAACACCTCCCCTGGCACACAGCGGCACCAGTGTTTCAGGGATTCACCTGGGTGCTGCAGGCGCGTTGGAGCAGGGCTTTGGGCTGGGAAGCAGAGGAGGATTGTGCTGCAGGAGTAGAAACTGGGGCTCCTTATCCTGCATGCATACAAAAAGTGCAGCTGAAGCTGCAGGCTGGTGGAAAAACTTCCCCGCAATTGGGTTGCAAACTGGCCTGTCTGCTGGGGAACAAGGAAGCACCCTTCCTGGTGGCTGGGCTGCAGATTAAAGGTAAAGGAGTTGGGACAAAGTCTGTTGTGTCACGTGTGGGCACTTCACGCCATCCGTATACGGCCCCTTGCTCCTTGGGCAGCGGGAGCGCGTTGTGTGGGGCTGTCTCAGGGTGGTGCAGGTGGTGTGCTTACTAGCACATTACACGGCGTTGGAGAGCGAGTGCAGATCCTGCAGGTGTGCTTTGGCGTGTGCTTTTTTATCTGGTGACTAGTTCAAAGTCCTTGGAGCAGGCTCGGGCTCTCGGGTCTCCATTCCTGGGATTGCATGGCTGCTGAGGACGCTTGTTTCTCTCCAGCCTGAAATGTCTCACCTTCTTACACCTGCAGAACATCAGGCGAGGAAAGAATCACAAACCATGCCATCCCTTTCCAGCCCCAAAAAGACTTTGCAGAGGGCAGGCACTCTCCTGTGGGATGGAGCTTGAAGATTCCCAATAGGAAGGAGAAAACTGGAGCCGAGTGACAGCTGTGAGGTGGAGGTAACCAAAACCAGAGGAATTCGGCTGCTGGTCCTGCTCCAGGAACGTATCCGGATGGCACTTCCCTGTGGGATTTAGGCAGGAGCTCAGCCCCTCAGTGCTGAGCTTTGCAGTTTGAATTTGGTACCCAAATCCACGGTACTTTTTTCATCAGGAAAAAACAGCTTCTTTCTGGGTCCGGGCTCAGCAGCACTTTCTCAGCCTGATGTATTTATGCCACTGTGATCAGCTGGTCTCACTTCCCACATAGCAAGGGTCACAGAGCTTCCCCAAATTAATTAACAGCGGCAAATCCATTACAGCCTCTTTGAAAGTTGTTCCAGCGGGTAATTATATCCCATTATGTTTCTCTTTGATGCTGAATGTGCAGAGCTTTGGCTTTCCAGCGTCTGTATCTTGCCGTCCCTCATCTGCTGGCTGAAAGTGTTCTCAGACCACATTTGTAGGTATAATCCCGCCACAATGAAGTTCCCCCACCAGTTATGTAGCAAGTTCTGGAATCTCCTGCTGTAGAGCAGCTGGTGGATCTTCTCCCTCTGAGCTCCAGCATCTCCCTCCAGCTGTGGATGCTGCAACTGGAAATGATGTTTCTGGTTGCCTCTGTGGATCTGGGGAGCGGATTGGCCTCTGGGGACCCCCAGAAGATGTCGTTAACTGTCGGGTGACCCATATTTTTTTCTGCTGGTGCATGGCTCTGACATCCTCACCAGCTTCATCGCTGAGGTTTGGAGTTTTCTCCCCATTTTTCTCCCTTTAGGGTTTCCCATGTGGCGGATTCCCTATTTGCCATGATATTTTAAGATGTATTTTTCAGTTGATTTCCCAAGCATCATCCAGCTTTGATATCATTTTAGTTCCTTTATCAAGGTTGTAATCCTGATGCAGATTTCATCATGCAGGCGGGGACTCCGGATAGGCCAGTGAGAAAAGAGAGCCTGTGGAGTTGTATTATTTTAAAGTTTTAAAGCTCTTTCCTTTATTAGCTGAGTGGGAGATCTCATGGAAAAGTTACCAAGGCAGCTTGACCTGTGTCCATAAACCCACCATGGTGGTTGGGGGGGTGTTGACCTTGACCCCACCTGAGCCTCTCACCTGGCCATGGTGTCATGGGGGAACCAGCATCTATTCTTCACACTGGGATGTGGGAATCGACAGTGATTTGTGTGCAATGCTGGAAAGGCTGATCCCATGGGGATTCCACAGCAGTTGCAAAGATGGAGCGATGTGTCAGCTCCCAAAGACCACCTTGGTGGTCGCTGGTGACTTTTTCCCTCCTCTTGTGTGGCAGGAATGACCTAGCCGGGGGCAGGGCTGGGAATCCATGGCCAACAACCGCATTTTTCAGGTGCCCAAGGGAAATAACTTGGTGGACCAGGATGCTGGGTTCACCCTGGCCCTTCCGGGTGGGATCTATGAGAGGTCTGGGGTCTGTCTGAGCCGCTGTAGGGGGAAGACATAGGGAAGGGTGGCAGAGGGAAGGTGGTGGCTGGAGGGGGCTCCAGCGGGATGAAGAGGGCAGCGGGATGCTTTCTTGGCGGCCTGGCTGGGGAGAAGTCTCGGTAGGGTGAGCTTCCCCCCCACCCTGGGAGAGGCACTGGAAAAGGGGGGATTCTTGGGAAAAGGCTGATGAAAGCCAGAACGTTTTTTCTTAGGAGCCCTCTGAGCTGGGGCTGCAGCCTGGCGCTTGCAGGGCTGGGTTAGGGGGTGTCTGGGGAGGGGGTGGTGGCTGTCTGGTCAGAGGAGCTGGGGGAGCGCAGGTGCAGCCCCCCTTCCCCTTGGCGATGCCAGGGACGCTTCCCCTCCGTGTCGGGGGACTTGGCATGGGCTCAGTGCCTCTGCTGGCACCTGGGGGGCTTAGATCAGGACCCCTGCTACTGGGGAGGGGGTTAGACCAGGACCCCTGCTTCTGGGGGGGGGGTGGGTTAGATCAGGACCCCTGCTCCTGCGGGTGGGGTTAGATTAGACATAGGCTCCTGTTCCATGGCGGGGGTGGTTAGACCAGGCCCCCGCGCCTGGTGGGTGGTTAGATCAGGGCCCTGTTCTCGCGGGGGTGGGGTGGGGGGTTAGACCAGGACCCCCTGTTCCGGGGGGGGGGAGGGGGGGGGGGGTTAGACCTGGACCTCTGTTCCCTGGGGGGGGAGGGGGCGGGTTAGACCAGGATCCCCTGCTCCTGGGTGGTAGTGATGGTGGGGTAGACCTGGACCCCAGCTCCTGGGGGAGAGGGGTGAGTCCAGCCCCTCCCCGTTCAAGCGCCAGCTGTGGCACTCGGGGCATTTCGCTACCGCCGCGCAACCCTCGCAGCCGTTTCTCGGGCGGTTGGTGCCGGCGCTGGAACTGCATGTAACGGCGTATTTGAAGCAGCTCCGCCATGTCTCCAGATCCGTCATTTCCCACCGGTAATTAACGCTTCCGGGCTCCTTCCCATCGTGATTTTTTTTTTTTTTTAACGGAAGCCTGGGCCTCACCCTGGAACGGGGCCGGGTCCCGGTGGTACCGGGGGAGTGGGGGGGGGGGCTGGCGGTAGCGGCGTCCCCGAGCCGGGAGCGCACGGAGCCGCCGCCGCCACATGGTCGCGCGCGCTTCCCCGGTCGGGCCCGTTGGGGGCGGGAGTGGCGGGAGCAGCCAATCGGAGCGCGGAGGCGGGGACTCCGGGTAGGCCGGTGAGAAAAGAGAGCCTGGCAGCCGCGGCCGGAACAGCCAATGGAAGCGCGCTCCTGAGGAAAGGCGGGTGCGGCTACCAATAGGCTTTCGGCGGGGGGCGGTGACCGGTAGGGGAAGAACCAACGGGCTGTCTGGGCGCTTGACGGACGGGCCGCGCGGCGAGTAGCGGGCGGCGCGGGCGGGGCGCGCGGGGTGGCTAGCCGGTGCGGGCCGCCATTGTGGCCAGTTCGATCGGTATCGGGAGCGGAGAGCGGAGCTCAGCGAGCCCGGAGCAGGGAGCAGCCCCCCCACGGCCGGCCTCAGTCACCATCACACCGCGGGAGGCGGCGCAAACAGCCAGTCACCACCACCGTCCGCACCGAACAGCCGCCGCCATGAGCAGCGAGGCCGAGACCCAGCCGCCCGCCGCCCCCGTCCCCGCGGCGGCCCCCGCCGCCCCCGCCGACTCTAAGCCTAACGGCGGCACCGGGAACGGGGGCAGCGGCCTGGCCTCGGCGGCGCCTCCCGCCGGCGGGGACAAGAAGGTCATCGGTGAGGGGAGGGGGGGGTTGGGGGTCGGGCGGCCCCGCGTGTCCCCGCGTCCCGCCGCCCGCCATCGCTGAGGGGCGGCGCGCGCCTCCTCCTCCCCCTCCTCCTCCTCCTCCTCCCTCCCACCTCCTCCCGGCGCGCGCGCCCGTGGCGGCCGTTGGGCGCCCTCCTCCTCCTCCTCCTCCTCCTCCTCCTCCTCCTCCTCCCGCGCGCGCCGCCGGGCCCCGCGTGTCGGCGGGTGGGGGCGGGGCGGCTCAAAATGTCCGCCACGCGGGGCCTTTGTGTGCGCCGCCCCGCCACGTGCCGCCCTGACGCCGCCGCCTCCTCTCTGTGTGTGTGTGTGTGTCACCCCCCCGCCCCCGCCCCCCTCCCTCAGCAACGAAGGTTTTGGGAACAGTGAAATGGTTCAACGTGAGGAACGGTTACGGCTTCATCAACAGGTGAGGGGGCCCGGGGGGGTGGGGCCTGCGGGGCGCGGTGACACGGGGGGGGAGGAGGGGGGGGGGCTGTGCTTCTGTCACCCCCTGCCACCCTGCCCGGGGGGCCCCGTTTGGGGGCTTTCCTTAGGGGGTGCTGCCACGCTGCTTGGGGGACATTGCCACCCTGCTGGGGGGGCACTGCCACTCTGCTTGGGGACATTGCTGCCCTGCTTGGGGTGCCCTGCTTAGGGGACATTGCCACCCTGCTGGGGGGGCACTGGCGCCCTACTTGGGGGTCATGCTTGGGGGGCACTGCCACTCTGCTTGGGGACATTGCTGCCCTGCTTAGGGGACATTGCCACCCTGCTTGGGGGGCACGCTTGGGGGGCTCCACCACCCTGCCTGGGGGATATTGCCACCCTGCCTGGGAGGCCCTGCTTGGGGGGCACCGCCACCCTGTTTGGGGACACTGCTGCCCTGCTTGGGGACAGCTGGCGGGGCAGGCCCTACCCCTGTCCCAGTGTCTCCCACTGGGCTGGCTTTTCCCTGCGCTAATCCCAGCAGGAGCCGTGCTCGCTTAGTGACTCCTGCGATATTTCTTAATATTAAGGTAGATTTTTAATGGGGGGTTGGGTTTTGGGAGGAGGGGGTCGTTTTCAAGGGTATAAAAGGCTGGTGGCTCTTCGCATGCAGGAGATCCTTGTGTAAACCTCTGCATGGAGCTCGCTCACAGCCATGCCAGCAAAAAAATAAGGTTGGAGGGGTTGGTAGTTAAAAATGTGCTCCCATGAGGGAAACCTGAATGTTTAAGGAAATGAGCAAAATCCAGATCTGTCTTAGGCCGCAGGGCTGGGATATGAAGGGGTCTCGAGAAACAAGTGCCTAGAAGGTTCTTTTTGTGACAGTGCTTGGTTTGAAAGAAAAATTTTAACACTTACTGAGTTGTGTAAGTACTTAAAATAGGTGTGTCAGTGTAGCTATCCAGTAGTAGAGGAGTCCTGGAATTGCTCTGCGAGTTGAATCTGGAAAAATGGGAAATTGTGGTACCCACCAGCTCTGGAGGGCCTCCCCGGGGGTTATTTTGCAGAGGCCATATTCCAAAGAACTGTTCCCCTTATCCACCTAGTGCTTCGAACCCCAAGTTTTGGCTGAAAACTTGGGGGTCCATCTTTGTTGGAGCTTTTATTGGCCCTTTTGCTTAGGTTCGGTTTAAACTGCCTTTTTAAACTGTCTGTTACCTGATGACTTAGCCTGATGCATCTGCCAATCTCCTCAATCGGTTCTGCGTCTGCAACTTTAAAAACTTGACTCTGAGTCTGCCCGCTTTGCGTTCCTCAAAAAGTGTTTTAGTGTTACGTGTTCTATATGGTGCTGTAAGCTTTTACGTCTTTGGCTTTTGTAAACGTGTATAAAGTCATAGGCCACAAACTCTACCTCTAGGGAAGGGTTTTTTTCCTGTTTCCCTCAGTAGTGGAAATGCTGAGTGATGTGAGTCAAGCGAGGAAGCAACAGCAGTTAGTTAAGACATCCAAATGGCTTCCCCAGTCATTAATTTGGCAGCTGTTTAATCCCTGAGGTTGCCATTTTTAATGAGAAACCCAGCGTGATCTCGTGTTATCAAGAGATTAGAGCGGCAGCATGGGAACTCAACTGGAGGACATTTCCTCAACTCTGGAATCTCTCTGGTTTGCTGCAAGGGAAACTTCACGGCAGCTCCTGCCCTTGCCTGTCTTTGCTTCGGCTGGGTCAGCTTGCAGCTAACGTGAACTTTGGAAGTAAAATGTTACCTTTGGTGTAGGTGCACGTTGGCTTCGAGTGCTTCCTGCGTTCCTTTTAACCGTCAAAGCGCGCTCCTGTTGTGAAATGCCGGTTTGAATTCTGAGCATCTGTCAATTGTTTCTCACAGTTGTCAAAATAATAAATAGACCTGCAGGCCAGGGGCTTGGTCCTCTTACCATAATTGGAGCTGCACGTTGATATCTGGATTTGTATTCAGTGCTCTGCTGGACTGGTTGTGTTTTCTTAATCTGTCTGCTTGTCCAATTTTATTTTTTTTTTCCCCCCACTTTCATGGATTAAGAATGTTGGAAGCGGAGTCATTTAGGGCAAAGATAAGCTGAATGGCTTGTTGGGCCTTCAGAATGGGAGTTTCTCTGGTACCATTTCAAGTTTTATTTTGAAAAAGCGATCGCTATTACTATGACACTATCTAGATGTGCTCGCTGGAAAACAGCGTCGGGAATCGTGTGCTGTGTGGCACTGGGCTTTAAAATTGGACAGTCGGGAATCGTGTGCTGTGTGGCACTGGGCTTTAAAATTGGACAGTCTATTTTTTTTAACTGACTGTTTATACACCTAGAGCTGGGTCTGTGGAACAGTGTCATTTGTTGATCTAAACCTCCAGTGTCTTCTTGAATAGAAACTTTTCAAAAGGACTTCAGATGTCTGGTCTGGTTGCCCAAAACCTAAGCGAGAACGAGAGCATCCGCGCTTGCAGAGCACAGATGATGAGCGCTTCCTACCACCTTTTTTCGGTTGAGAGTGGAGGAAGGTGTTAAGCATTTTTACTGAAAGCCTGTTAGTGGGATCTTCTGAAGGTTTTCAGCTTTTGGAGCATCTGGCAAGAGACCTTGCATGGTGAAGAAGAAAATATTTAGGCTCAGGCTTTGTGAGGGCTGCTGGATGCTGCATCGTGGCACCTCAGAAGTGAGCTGCCTTGTGGTGATCGGGCTGGCTCTGCTTTTTCCAGTAACCTTTGAGGTTTGTAGGCATCAGTTCCATGATTAAGCATGGGGACTTTTTTTTTTCTAGTGCTGTCTGATGGAGTAACTATAGCTGGGCTTGAGTTTTTGGAAGAGTCTTATCTGTCATCCTCATGTTTTCAAGCCAGTGGTGAGGAACACTTGGCTTTATCTTTTTTTAAAAAAAAAAATAATAATTCTTAATTCTGTTACCCGTACCTGTAAGCTCTCCAGTTCTGAGCACATTTTCACGCAAGCTTGCTTTGTAATGTCTTTAACCAGTCATTCTAGGAAATTAAAGCCACTTTGCTATTGAGTCAAACCAATGAAAATCATCCCGTGGTGAGGTTCAGTTGGTGCAACGCGAGCTGGGATTTACCGCCGTAAGTTTGTCATGAGCGGTGGAAACGGCATGTGCAGCGCTCAGACCTGCGCAGAGGCTGTTTCTGCTGTACCTCTTAATTGCAGAAGAGAAACTTTTCTGATTGAAGTTGGTACTGTAGGGGGGTTGTCTGGCCTCAGCGTGTTAATCGCGTATCGTGATAGCGCTGAAGGATGCTCTTGGATCTTCGTAGGTGCGGGCTTGAGCTGCTCTTTTCTTGTGAGGTGAGAAACCCAAGCTTTTCCCTCTCTGTGCTCACAAACGCAGCTTGACTAACCCTGTTTGCCTTCAGTGGTCAGCTGGTGGTGTTGCCTTCTTAAACCAAGGAAATGTTGAGGCGGAGAGGATATAACTCTGGAGAGATCACCCAAGGATGGTGGTGTCACAGCCTGTTCCAAAGGTTGCGGCGGCCCATGCCCACGCAGAGCACTGCCAGGAGTGACTGTCAGGTTGCTGTCGGGTGTTCTCTCCCCTGCGAACATCTCCATCGATGGGATGTGACGGGTAGAGGGGTGTGCAGGAGGGAGGAGGAATGCCTTCAGCTGCAACTTGCTGCGCTTCAGCCTGCGCTCTGAACCTACCTGGCCATCTCCTTACTCCAGGCAGTAAACTAGTAGAGGGACTAGCTGAGAGCAGGTTGAGGAGCAAGGCTGATGCAGAAAGCTAGTTGTCTCGACAGATCTGTGTTTTGTTCCCACCCCAGACAATTGAATTTTTAACTTGACTGTGCATTTCGTGCATGGATTTCAATGTCCTGTTGTCTTGCAGGAATGACACCAAGGAAGATGTGTTTGTCCATCAGGTAAGATTTCCTTGGAACTAAAACGTGTTACCTCGCTGAAACTTGCTATGCATGACCTGTGTAAGTAGGGCTGAGGTGGTGAGGGAGCCTCACCTTTTCCAAAAACCATTACTTCAACACAAACAACTGTTTCTCACTATTGGATGGCATGTAGAGCCAGCTTGCGGCTGGGGGTTTTGCACATCCATCGTGAGGACACGAGATCTGTGGGGTTGAGCGGGCTGACACACTATAGTGATGAAAATTGCGCTGTCTGCAAGTGTGCTCTGTTGGCTTGGGGATAACTCTTTGAAGTCCAGTTAAATTGCCTTGTGGATCCATATAGTTGTTAAATAAGCATATGGAAATAAAGTTAAATGAAAAGCTTGCAGCAGGGAGAGAAATTAATTGGGCTGTAATAGGGATGAAGTGCCAGTGAAGGTGGTTGTTTGTTTTTTTTTTTTTAGGCAGAACTTTGGTAGATTTTATTGCTCCAGGCTTTCAGCGAAAGCCTGCAAACATTTTAATAGGTATATTTTCCGTTTAACAGATATGTACACTCAGATACAATGTCTGGTGAGCATGTAATCCTCTGGAAACTAGACCAGGGTGAGACTGCACACTGCACTTGCAGCTTATTTCATGGAGCAGGTTGGCTTTAGTTTAGTCTCTTGTCGGACTTACAAGGCTGTGATCAGCAGTGTGATTTTTTTTTTTTTTTTTCCTTTCTGTCTTAGGATTTCTTGTGCAGCAGCCCACAGAGTTCTTAGCAGGGCATGGTTTCCTTCTGGCATTTAGGAGCGTGTGGCTTGTTGGTTTGTTTTGAGTTAGGGGTACACTACTGATGTTGCAAACGCAGAGGGAGGGAGGAGTAACCCCTGGGAAGTATCCTGACTCCGGTTTAATTTGTCAGCTCTCGGCTTCTTGCTTGTGCTGTACCTAAATTACCTGCTATTAAAATGTAGAGGCATTTGTTTAGCAAAGGTTATTCTGTAATGGGCAGTGGAGGAAGGCCAAGTGACTCCACCATGTTCCTGTGTGCTGAGGCAGGAATACATACCCTGAAGGAAAGCTTTCAGGCTTTATTACTTGATTTGCAAGTAGGGTAACCCCTAAGTGACCTTGACCTACACGTCAGTTTTCAGGACTTGTCCTGTAACTACCGTCAGTGGTTGTAAAAGCAAGTTTGGCAGTGATTTGTTTCAAGTAATGATTTTCATAGCAAAACAGTTTCAGGGGTCTCATCTGGAAGAAATGGGCATGTTTTAGGAGTTACAGCTGTATACTTTTTCCCCATCCCCATTATCAAGCTTGGGTCTCATGCAGAGCTGTTGTAATAAAGCTTCCTCTCTTTCCCTAAAATCACTGCTCTATAGGCTGAGGCTTGTGGGCATGTTTTCCCATAGATTTTGCTCCGTTTAGGGGAAAAAAAATCCAGTCAGATTCTGTTGCTGGTATTTTTTTGTAAAGTTGTTACACTTGTATTACTGTTCAGTTAAAGCCTTTGATAAGCATAACGTGGCAGAGAGCAGTGCATATTGAGTGTTAACTCATCTGTCAAAAATTTAATCCGCTGCTGAACAGCACAGAAAATTCAGTGTTTTCTAGTAATGTCGTTTAACATGCAGATACCGATACAAAGGCTTGTCTGGTGCTGACACCTTGGAAGGGCTAATCCTTGGTGTATAATACGCAGCTAGAGTAGATTTGTGATTGACTGGTAAATGCTGCGACTGGAGTGATGGTATTGGAAGCCTGAGAGAAAGAAATCTCTTGGTTTCTGGCTGTCGATGTGTTTATGTAGCTTGGGACACGTAGGCTGTTGCGGTGGTGTGGGAAATGGTAGAGGGCTGAAGTCTGTGGATGGGATTGGAAAGGCTTACACGTTGGTGTATGTGCTTCAGAGGGATGAATAAATACTACGGGGGTGTTAAATGCAGAACTCTGGTTAGGAATACTCTGGCCAGCTTGTATTGTGGGGTGCTTCTTGTTTGTTTGTTTTCAGACTGCTTTTTCAGCTCGCAGACAGTGTGTTGACAGATGTTTCCAGTCAGTGGTAAAGCTGTTGTACGTTTCAAATAGGCCATAACTATAGTAATACAGGTAGATTTTCTGGCTTCCTGGATTTTCACGGTGGCTTAATTGCTTTTTCAGGAGTACAGGTCTTTCTCCTAAGATATTAAATACTCAAGTTTCTTAATTTAAAAAAAAAAAGTCTTTAGATGTGCTAAGTAGTGTTCTCATGCTGTGCCTGTAAAAGTAATCGTGCGATGTTATGTTCTCAGACTGCCATAAAGAAGAATAACCCCAGGAAGTACCTCCGCAGCGTAGGAGATGGAGAGACCGTGGAGTTTGATGTGGTTGAGGGAGAAAAGGTAAACACATCTCTCGGGGGTTGGAGTGTGCATGGAAAAATCGGTCTGCAGGCTGTGGTGTGGTACCTGTGGTTTGAGTCGATGCCTGATGCCATCCAAGGAGACGGAATGTTTTTTCATGGCTTTACAAGGTGGATGTCAATCGTTGCTCGGTACTAAATTCTGTTATGCTCTAAGTGGTAACGATGCTGACTGTTTATCTCACGCTGTCCCCGCTCTTTAGGGTGCGGAGGCAGCTAATGTTACAGGTCCCGGTGGAGTTCCAGTGCAAGGCAGTAAATACGCAGCAGACCGTAACCATTACAGACGATATCCACGTCGTAGGGGTCCTCCACGCAACTACCAGCAAAACTACCAGAACAGTGAGAGTGGGGAAAAGAACGAAGGAGCAGAGAACATACCAGAAGGTCAAGCCCAGCAACGCCGTCCCTATCGCAGGCGGCGGTACCCACCTTACTATATGCGTAGGCCCTACGGGCGTCGACCACAATATTCCAACCCTCCCGTGCAGGGAGAGATAGTGGAGGTAACGTAACGGCCGCTTGAAGCATGACACTCAAACTGGCTCGATTGCTTTGGAGCAGGGTGGTGGGACGGGACGCAGGGTTTTGCCACCTTTCCTGGAGACTGGGGGGTGTTCTTGGCAAGATTTGGCAGGAAGATGAACCCTGTAGCAGGTGTGGATAGGCTGAAGGTGGTGATGTCACAGCTTTTAAAAGCCAGAGTGTTGTAATTTGCATTAACTTCTATAGGATTGCATGGAAGAAACAGAAACTCTGCACGGGGCGTACTCTTCCACCCTGGGATGCTTTGTACGCCTTCGAGCAAACCCGACAGCCCCCTTAGAGCTGTCCCCCTCACCGCTTGGCCAGCTGTGGCGTTCCCGTGCTTTTTCCTGCATCTAAAATGGTTTGTTGCCTGATGTCTTCCAGGGTGCTGACAACCAGAGTGCAGGAGACCAAGGCAGACCAGTCAGGCAGAACATGTATCGAGGTTATAGACCCCGATTTCGCAGGTATGCGGCAGATCGACTTTTTTTGGTTTAACCTTGCCTTCTGGCAACAGAGACAGAACATGGCGATGGTCAGATGCTGCACTGTTAAAGCCTAGCTTGACTTTCAGGGGTCCTCCTCGTCAAAGACAGCCTAGAGAGGATGGGAACGAAGAAGATAAGGAGAACCAAGGGGATGAGACCCAAAGTCAGCAGCCACCTCAACGTCGGTACCGTCGTAACTTCAACTACAGACGCAGACGCCCAGAGAACCCTAAACCACAAGATGGCAAAGAGACGAAGACAGCCGAACCACCAGCTGAGAACACGTCCGCTCCCGAGGCCGAGCAGGGCGGGGCTGAGTAAATACCGGCTTACCATCTCTACCATCATCCGGGTGCGTGTCCAGACCTCCTCGCTGACCCATCTTTTTATCCATCTGCTGGGTTGGGTCCATCTGCTGACCCTTCTTTTTATTTTCGATGCTTTCCTTTAATTTCTCTGAAGTGTCCGAGCTTCCATCCCTCGGTCCCCAAGGGGAAGTGAATGGCATTTAGACCTCTAGGCACTAATGTCTGGAAAGTTGACACAAGATTTGCAAGAACGTGTCAGTAGCGGCTTTTTATCTAAAGAAAAAAGTGCTGGAAAAACTAGTGGGAGACAGGCTTTTTTTTAAGGGGCATCCAGGGTGGTGGTGGTTGAAGTTCCGAGGTGCTGGTGTGGCTTGCTGCTTGGGAGGATTGCCTAAATGTTGATGCTAAAACTAGTTCTGTTGCAAGGTGGGCTGGCCCTGATTTGGTGCTGTCTTCCAATGGACAGTGGCTATTTTGAAAGTATTTTCATTTCTAGGACTGTTTGTACTTGTTCTGCTTTTTTTCTGGCGCCTGCCTTTTCTGTCCTTCCCCTCTCTGTATTTCCTCTCGCCAGCGTTCATATCCCATCCCTATTGTCTCGCTGGTCGCTCGTCGCCAGGAGGGCAGGCAAACGGAAAGAGGCGTTGGGTCCTGGTGGGAGCGACGGTGCAGGGTCACATGAAGGGGATGAGCAGGGAATGCAGGGGCTGGACATGGGGAGTAGCTTGGTGCCACTGGCAGCCGCAGACCTCTCCCAGCTCCGAGAGCTCCAGGGCTCGCAGGCTGCTGGATCCAGTGGGATTCCTCAATGGCTCTTCAAGCCTTGCTGCGGTGTTTTCTGTGCACGTGATGGGAACCTTTGTTTTCTCCTGGTGTTCATTGTAATGATTAACACCTGCCGGATGAATTCTTAATATCATGGGCTTCAAAAAACACCAGGATGAAGTTTTAGTTGCTCTTCTGTCTCTTGGTAGTAGG
This sequence comes from Falco naumanni, assembly GCF_017639655.2. Taxonomy (NCBI): domain Eukaryota; kingdom Metazoa; phylum Chordata; class Aves; order Falconiformes; family Falconidae; genus Falco; species Falco naumanni. The sequence goes on from NC_054056.1 coordinate 12,514,920, forward strand.
GGAGAATATAAATTGTGGTTTCTGCGGTCTGGGCAGCAGCTTACTGAAGCCATGCTGCCTGTTAGGCACAGTTAGAAATCTGCTCTTAAGCCACCTTCTGAAGGTCTGGAGTTGCCCTCGTGCCTGCCTTCCCGGGGGTTGTCTGGGGTTCTCCAGCCTGGTTTTCCAGGCCTGGTCCCCTGGCACTGAGCCGGCTGTGTCAGCAGAGCCCAACGTCAGCAGCTCACCCCAGGAGGCCGGGGAGAGGTGGAAGTGGGATCCCTTTGGGTTTAAACTTCATCATCTCTTCTCTTTCTGGAGTCCTTTGTGTGGAAGATGGCTGTTCTGGCCACTGAAAGTGGGCTGATGTTAAAGAGCTGTATTTGGTGAGGTTCTGTGTGTGCAGGAAAGGTGGCTTAGCCAGAGTTTGTGAATTGCAGGTGAGGCTCGCCAGGCAAAATGTCTGCGTAACCCCCTGACACCTGTCTGATCATCCTTTTTTTTTTTTCTTCCTCTTTTTCAGTTTAGTCATCAAAGAAAAGACTTAAGAAATGAAGAAGAAAAGAAAATGAAATTCCAGCAATAAGAAATGAACAAAAGAATTGGAACTGAAGACCTTAAGTGCTTGCTTTTTGCTGTTGACCAGATTACTAGAACTATCTGCATTATCTATGCAGCATGGGGTTTTTATTATTTTTACCTAAAGAAGTCTCCTTTTGGAAACGATAAACACGTTTTTTAAAAGCCTGTTTTTTCTCAATATACCTTTAAAGGTTTTTAAATTGTTTCATATCTGGTCAAGTTGAGATTTTTAAGAACCTCATTTTTAATTTGTATGAAATATACACCTGATTTTTTCAAGTCAAACTGCAAGCATCTGTTAATAAAGGTCTTAAAGAATTACCTTGTGTGCTTGGTTGTTTTAAACCCACTTTTGTGTGAAAGGGTTTAAGTTTTCATAAAAAAGTTTTGGGGGGGGAAAAACCTGCTTTATTTCTTAAGTGTGCAGGCAGGTTGGAGTAAAAGGAAAAAAAAAATCGAAGTTAAAAAAATAATTAAAAATCAATTGAGTCCTTACTGCAACTGGGTGGCACGGCTTGGAGGGGAGGTGCTTGGTGCATGTTTCCAAGAGCTGTTTGCTGGGGTAGTCTCAAAACTGAGGTGGTGTGAAATACTTAAAAAGAAGAAAAAAACCCCAAACGCTGAAACTCATTTTGAGCTGTGCAGAGCCCTGCTGCTCTGGGATCTTAGAGCGTGGATGTAACGAGTTGCTGGTGTGTGGGAAGAGGGATTGAGGGGAAAACTAGGGGAAAAGGTGAGTTCCCGGCCGGGTTTGGCATCCAGAGCCTCCCACAGCTGCCCCCAAGCTGCCTTGTTGTGACACCAAGCCTTTCCAGGGGGTGACACGCTCCTTGTACCCCTGCTGTCACGCTGGGGGTGACAGAGCACAGGAGCATGCTCGGTCTGGGGTCCTGGTGGTGGGAGGTGGAGCTTTCTCCTGTTTGCTGCGTGCAAACCAGTTAGAAATCACCAGTAACGCATACGATGGAGAGCACCCAGTGGTTGAGGTGTGGTTGATGGCAGCTTTTGCGAGCTTTTGCATGCACTAAGGTGCTCAGTGCTTGTATGGTGTGAGGGTTTGCTCTTTTGAATCGCTTTCCTGTGCGCTCAAGTGCCAGCTGGTAGCAGCCCTGGGCTTTAGGCTTTGCTCTCTACCTCGTAGCACGCTGCTGGCTGCCCAGCCTTTGGACCGCGGCTGCCTGCTGGTTACCAGCAAGCTGTCGGTCACGCTCTGTTTCTGTCGTGCACCGTTAGTGATCGCATTTCTTCCTTCCTCAGGTCCCCGTGGCGTTGCTTTAACCTCTGCTAATAACGCGACGGACTCGTTCCGGTGCTGCAGGATGCAGCAGCTGGCCGCTGGCGGTTCTGCCTTAGCAGGTGAAGTGAGGAGCTGTAAGAAAGCAACAGCTTTGCTGCTTTTCAGCTTTAGGTGAGATTGGGAATTCTCTCCCTGCCTTCCCTGGGGGCTTGGGAGGACCCTTGGCAGCTCTCCTGGTTTGGGGGCGTAGGTGTTTTGCAGCCTGCTTAGGCTACAGAAGCGGTACTGCGTGTCTTTTCTGCACCTTTCCCTCGTGGGGGCTGTTTGGGGCCCTGCAGCAGCATCTGCTTGGGACACGGGGGGGCTTGGTTTGCTGCTTTCTGGGGTGCAGAGCCTGTGTCGGGCAGCTCTCTGCCCAGCTCCCTGCGCTGCGCTGCTGTCTGTGTGCGAACTGTTGGAGAAATAAGGGAATAAGGACAAAACCAGCAATTGGAGGTGGAGGGGGGGGGGTGTGTTGTTGGTGGGTTTGGATTCTGGTTTGTTTTCATCACGGTTTGCAAGCAAAGGATGGTAATTCGCTTGGAAAACAAGGATTCCCTTTTTGCATGGACTCAAAAATCCAGCGTTGCAAGTAGAGCACGGTGGGTAGGCTTCAAACTGACTCCCCTCCTTGTGCCTGACGTGCAGCGGTAGCGATCCTCCAGCAGCCACCCCACGGCGGCATTCGTTAATGCTGCGGGCTGCTCGCTTTACCCGCTTTTTAAAAGCAAACCTTTTGCTGCCAAGTTTTTGAGCGCAGGGGTGGTTTCGTGCACGAGGGATCGGGGCCACCAGCCACGTGGAGTCAGTGTTGCTCCGTGCAGAAAAGGCTTTCCACTCAAGTCCTTCAAAGCCACATCATAAGAGCTCTTTGCTCAACGGCTTCCCCAGGGGATTTGGAGGCGATCTTTTCTTAAAGCAACACTTTTCTGGGGTTTATTTTCATCAAACCTGGCTGAAAGTGGGGTGGGGGGTGGGGGAAAACCTGTTCTCTGGGTGGCTTCTGCAGCATCCTTACTTTTTTGCAGCCCCTGGTGCTGCAGCTGGCATGAACCCTGCAGTCAGAGCCTTAAAGCGATTGCAGAGCTGTCCCAGTATAGGTGATGGTGCTTTAATGGGGTCTGACTGGAGCGGGGGAGCATCCCACAGCAGGACAGGGCACGGGAGGTGTTGATGCCCATCACACGCGAGAGTCCACAGCATACATCTTGCTGGTGGCCGTGCGGCCCTGGGGCTGGGGAGCTCTCTGCGGTTGCTGGTGCCTGCTGGGGTCTGCCAGGAGAGAATGGGGGGGGTTGTATCATGGCCACCAGTGGGGGAGGGTGACTCAGGGGGGGTGCTGCAGTGTGGGGACACGGCAGGAGAGATGAAGCTGCACAGCCAGCTCTGGAGGGGCAGCTTCCACCCAGTGGGACCAGGCGTCAGGAGTGGAGGTGGTGTCTGGTGAGGCATCGCCTGTCCCATGTCCCTGCTGGTGGGACCAGATTCTCACCAGCACATCCCTGTGGCCACCCACTCAGGTTTGGGCTGGTCACAGTGACACAGCTGCAGCACGGCCACCACTTTGGGTAGATGCCAACATACCAGGACCTCAAGGTCCCAGGCATGTGGCTGGGACATTTCTGCACCCCCCCTCCATCCCCTCACGAGGCTTTGGGGATCCTCCCGCAGCCCAATCCTGCCTGGCGTGACCCAGCCCCCCCCAGGGGCCATGGAGATCCCTTTGGACCCTGTGAGAAGTGTCTGCAACCCTCTGAGCTGGTCCTTCCCCCCACGTATGTCCCTGCAGGGCAGCAATCGGGCTGTGGGGGGCCAGGGCGGACTGACCTGTGCAGGAGCAGAGGCAGCAGGTCAGCAGGACAGATGCCACCAAGCAGCCCGTCGAGCCGGCCATCCCCAGCCAGCACGACCACCCAAAGTCATAATGGACCCCCAGGAATATATTGTGCGACACCAGCGTGGCCCTTTCCACGTAGACGTCCACCGCGTACCACACGGAGCCCACGAGACCCAGGATGCCTAGGAGAAACGGGGCTGGTTAAGAAAGAACTCTGCAACCCCCCAGGACCCCTCTGAGAGGGTGCCTCGAGCTCCTGGCACCCTCCCAGCTCCCCATGGGACCCTCGAGCGCTCCCAGCCACGCACTGCCAACACCAAGGGTGACACCAGCCCCATAGCGCATCTTCAGCTTGACACGAGGATTTTCCTTGAGGAACTTGACACAATCAAGCCCGAGGAGCAAGGAAGCCAAAGCCAGGCCAGCCAGGAGATCCGCTGCGATCAGCAGGGTCCGCGTCACCACGATCTTCACTGGGCAGGGAAGGAAAGGAAAAAAAAAAAAAAAAAACCAGAAGAAGGGACTGAGGAATGGTCAGAGGAACTGCTCTCCCCGCTCCGGATTGCTGCCTGTGTCCCTGCTAGAGTCACCCAGCTCACCAGTGGCCGTGTCCATAGGAGATACCGACACTGGGACCCACCACCTGCCCTGGGCAAAGTGCTCCCCAGAAACCTTGCAACAGGACTTAACGAGCTCGTTAATAGCTCAGCTCAAGAAACCAGACATTTAAGGTGCACCAGTCAGCACCCAGGGTGTCATCACCTACTCAAGACCTTCTTGCACAGCTTTGGACAGAAGATGCTGCTGTCCAGACTGCCTGGTTTTCCTCCCAGTTGTGTAACTGGTGTTTTGACATGCAAATGTCTTTTTTTTTTCTAAAAAATAGTGGGGAAAAATGTGGAGCTGGCATGAGGCACGTCACCAGCTGTGATGTCACCAGTGCAGCGCGACTTCTCCCTGCAGAGCTTTTCAGCACAGCAGCCCCGCTTGGTCCGTGCGGACTTCTTGTTCCCTTCTCCACCGCCCCAATCTGTGTTGTCCCCTGTCACCACCCGTGGTATGGAGAAGTCTCCACACCATGACACAACCGTCCAGGAGCTGAGGACACAAGTCCCTGGCTGGTGGGGGTGGTCCTCAGCCCTGCGTGCAACGTCAGCGGGGCTGCAAATCCCACCGTGCGGTGGGGGATAGGAGCGGCGCCTGGGCTCTACGTGCCACAACACCTTTGTTGGGAGGTGGCACAGCTTCTCTTCCGCTTGGTGACCCCGTGGCAGGTCTGGCTGGACCATGGGTGGCTGTCCAGGCTGTGCTGGTGGGGCAGGAGAGCCAGGCAAGCCCCGGCCCTGCGTTGCTACCTGATGAAGGGCAGCCCCTTGCAAGAGGCACGTCTTCTTGGAAAGGGAAGAGGGAGAACTCTTCGCTGTGAACTTCAAAAATGCCTTCAGGCCATGCCAGCTTACCTGGATGGTCAGCCAGAATGGAGTCATACTGGTCACAGGTTCTCACCCCGTCCTGCATGTTGGTGACACACTCCCTCCAAAGCCCCCGGCATTTGTGACTTACCTGGAAGCAGGAGAAAGATGCTCAAGCAAAAAGCACCAAAAAGCCCCCCAGCTCCCCCCAGAGATAGCCCACCACCACTGGACGTGTCCTGGTGACTGCCTACCCATACCTTGCTCTCTGTCTCCTCCTCTTGCTCCAGCATTTCTCTCTCTCTCTAATCCTCTAACCCTCCAACTGATGCAGAAAGCAGCAGGTTTGTCCCACCACACCCCCTTTCCAAGCCTGGGGAGACACGGTGGGACCCCCTGGATGGCGAGGCACCCAGCTTGCTCCCGGCTGCTAACCTGGGAGCTGGCTGCCCTGCTCACCTCCAGGCTGTCGTCAGCGTTCACCATCCAGCAGTCGGTGCAGGTGGCGAGGAGCAGGAAAAGGCTTGAGAGAAGAACGAGACCGAACGCCGTCAGCTGCAAAGCTGCGCTCATGGGGTTACCTGCGAGGGCGCCGAGATGTCCATCACCTCTGCTCTGGCTGCTTCCCAGCTGCCTGAGCCACCAAAGTGCCACCTAGGCTGGGGCGTCACCTGGATCCCTAAGAGGCATCTGGACCTCATCTCGTGGTCCTCAGCGCTGCCAAAATGCTCCAATGGAGCTGGAGAGCCAGCTTTGCACGTACACAGGGACACATCGCTTCTGCAGTAGAGCTGTACCCCCACGGGGCGGCTCTCTAGATGTTCCCTCATCCCAAGACACCCCCTGGTATTGCCCACCGGTACTACTTGTCCTTTGGGAATCGAGCTGCTGGAAACTGCTGTCGAACGACTCTTGTTGCGTAAACTTGTGACCTCAGCATGTGGCTCCTGATACCCCACGGTTTCCTTGATGCCTCCATCCCTGCAGCCATGTGATTCAGCGGGAAGATCACCTGCCTTTGCATGCCTTTTCCCCCCCCCCCAAGATAAGCAATGAAGTGTTGAAACACCCAGGTTGGAGCAGAATCAAGTGTCCCATGGAGGTGTCCCTATCACAAGTGGCCAGCCCAAGGAAAGCATCTCCCACCACGGAGGTGGGTGAGGGCTGCTGGGTGCCCCCAAGTGCTGCCAAGGCTTCCTGAAGACCAGAAGGGATGGGACCATCTGTTTTCCATCCTTGCCAGAGATGGAGGGACATTAGGAGGGGAGCTGTGCCCAAGGTGTGGAGCAGAGGACATCGTCTCTCTGAAGCCTGGACACAAATCCTCCTTTGCTGTATTTTGCAACCCAAGATGCTAAATATTTCAGCGCCTGAAGCTGCAGCCCTTTGGGCAAAGGGGTTCCCGTGAGTTAATGGCTTAATTGATGAGACTGGGTAGCTCTCTGAGCTGCATGGGTTAATTATCATACGGTGATGACTCTTCACCATCACTGGCTTTGACCTCCAGCCAGGTGCTGCCAACCCTGGCGCGGCACAGGCTTCCCCATGGGGCAGGGGTGGGAGAGAGGGTCGTGGTCCCCATACCTGGGGTGCAACATCTCCCACCACATCCCACCTGGCACGTCACTGGGAGCAGAGGGACCGCTCACCCCATCTCTGTGAGCATGTCCATCAGTTTCACCCAGAGAGTGTATCTCTGTAATTAACAGGCAGCCTCTCAGACCCCAATTTACAATATTTTTTTTTAATTTCCCAGGCTCTCTTCTGAACTAACTCCCCGTAACCTGATTTTTTTTCCACTAGACCCTGGCTGTTTTGGAGCCTTTGAAGAAAATCTGCTCAGCCATCGGAGTTATACCAGCAAAAGAAATAAAGAAAAGAAAAGAAATCGTGTTAGCAATAAAAAGGGGCTGGTGGGGGTAAGTGTTACCTTCACCGCAGGCTCATCCTTGCCGGGGTGGGACGATGGCTGGGGATGTGGGTCTTGAAGACTTTGAAGTACCGATGGGGTTCGATCCTGACCCACCTGATGGAATGAGGGAAATGCAATGCCTGCCCAAGCCTGTGCTGGGTTATTTAACCGTTTTCTGAGGTCCAAGGCACGTCAGATGGACTTTGGGCTCCAAGGCGTGATGGGCATCCCTGCGGTTAGAATGGTAATAGGTTGGGAAGGGAGCCTCCTCCAAAAATACCACGTGGGGAACCTGTGGGAGCCTGCTGGGAACACTCCCCAGGTGGGGGACTTTGTGTCCCAGGCAAATATCCCCCGTTCTTTAATTAGACCTTTTAATTACTGCCTAGGGGTGAGTGGCCTGAGACATGTTGGGTCCCTGGGACCGGTGTGAGAGAGTCAGAGGGGTGGCGGCGGCCAGAGAAAGAAGCTAAAATGCAAAGGGGATAATTAAAACCCCTTGGCCAGGCATGCAGCCAATAATTAAGACCCTTCCCCGCCCCCCCTCCCCGCCCGCCCCATTATATGTGGTGGTTATGGCTCAGATAATGTGTCCAGTCAGCTCCCGAGGAGGTTTTTGTGACCGTGGAAAGCTGTGTCCCAGCTGCCTGGCACTTGGAGCTGTCCTGAAAACTTCAGGTTTGTTCCCTGGTCCCCTACTATTTGGGGAAAAAAAAGAAAACCGAACAAAAACCCCCTTTTGCTCTCACTTTTTTGCAAAGCGTGTTGCAGCATCCTCTCAGCATCCTTGGGATCAGCTGCGCCCCATGGCTCGCAGGCATGGCTGCACCCTCAGCTCCATCCGTATTTCCATTTCATGGATTAAATTTAAGAGAAGCCCTTGGGGGTTTTAGGTTTGTTTTGGAGTTGGTTGGTGGATTTTTTTTCCTTCTAGATAATCCTCTGCAGCGTTGAACTGCGGGGATTTTGGCAACGCACCAGGGTCTTGGCAAATCCTTGAGCTTCAGCCCTGCAGAGGCACCCAGGTGCTTGACTTTTTTTGGGGGGGGTTATCCTGTTTTCCTGGAATTTTGGCACATGACAGCTCCAACGCTTCAGCGTGGAGCAATGAATTAGTGCTGAAAACATCCAGGAGGGTTTGTACCTTCGTTTTCCAAAATTTACATCTCAGGATTTTGTGGTACTTGGACGTCCATGGCATTTGAAATTCTGGTGTGACCCCAAGCAGTACAGAACTGCAGCTGCACGCCCTGGTGATGCTTCTAAAACAGGTTTATTTTTATTTTCTGCTCATCTAAACGGTCCCTTTATTATATGTCAATCTAATCTGCCTGGTCAATTCTCAACTGAAACATTTTGGGAGGGGTTGAAAGAATGCAGGCAGAGGGGCAGATCGATCAGTAGTTGAATAATTAAGATTATTTCCCTGGTTAATGAAGGTAAAAATCAGATCTTGTGTCCCACTGTGTTTGTAAAAACAGTGTGTTAAAAAAATAGTGCTAACAGGAGACCCAAAGCTTTGTATTTTAGCACGTGTCGTGCAGAGGAATCCTCTTACAGCTGGAAAGGGAGAAAAAAAAAAAAAGAAAGAAAAGATGTTTTCTTTGATGGGGCCAAGTCATAGAGCTGGAGAGGGCTCTGTAGATGCCATTGGAGCAAGCCAACATATAAAAATGAATAAAAAAGAATAAAACCAGCATTGAATTAAAATAGGCACAGCTCAGAGGCGTGAGAAAAGCTCCTCTGCGTGTGGACCGGTTGCGGGCCCCCGGCCAAGGGCAGTGCTGCTGCAGAAGCATCTTCGTGCTAAATGTAACGAGGCGTGCCCAGATGGATTTTTAGATTATTTTTTTTTTTTTATGAAAAAAACGTGATTTCCCCCCCCCCCCTTCTACTCATTATTTACATGGAATTTCAGTGCTGCGGCAATTTGGTGAGATTGGCTGTGATCTTGGCCTCCGGGGGGTCATTTTCCCTTTTCCCTCTTGTCTACCCATTTAAAAATAATATTCCATGGGGGTTTGGGTGCCAGCAAGCGGTGTGCCCTGCAACCTACATATTGTTCGTCTTACTGGTTTTATTCAATACAACATGTGTGTTGGGCCAGGGGGGAGAACTTTTGGCCGGGGTGCGATGGGTGGAGGCAGCTCCCATGTACCGCAGTGAGCCCTGTGTCCTGCTCCCACATTTTATCCCGCTTTGCCCTGAGTAAAACACACGAGGGATTGTCCCAAGGACAGTGGGGGCCTTTATACCCCCAGCCACATTATCACCACTCTGCTATTTTCCCCCTGCCACCACCCGCTTTGATCCAGCCGGAGCGTCCCTCCCCAGGAGCCTTTGGGTGACCCGTGGAGATGTCACGGGAGCCCCCCTGGACCACAAATCCCTGCTTTTTGAGGTGGGATGGGATGTACTTATGGACTAGGTGCTGCAGGTGGGATGAGGATGCCGAGACAAGACGGCAGCTGTGCAAAAAGCTGGATGGAAAGCATCATCCCCTGAGGAGAACCAAGTACAGCATTACAGGGCCAGGGGTCCTGCTCCTCCACAAAGAAAGCAAAAATCAAGTTAAATTAGCAAAGTGCCCAATTAGGCACTTCGGATTTGAATTTGGATTCATGGAAAATGGGAGAAAATAAGGCAGAGCCCAGCTGCAAGGGTCCATGGGGGGCAATAAGAGGAGGATGCTGGTCGAGGGTCCATGCGAGGCAGTAAGAGAAGGATGCTGGTGGCACTTCAGCCCTGCAGAGGGACCAGGGCGCAAGATGCTGAGTTTCCCAGGGGTTTCACCTTAAACTAAGCAATTTTTAAGGCCATGTCCCCTCCTTCTAGAGCCACACATGGCAAAAGACTTGAGCTATTGGGCTAGCACCTGCCCAGGAGGGCAAAAAAACCTTCAGCGTGGGGGAGAGCCCCCCGCCTGTAGTGGCTTTGTCCCAGCAGAGCTGTCACTCGCAGGGGACTGGGCCAGATTTGGAAGTGCGGAGAACAAAGAGACGATTTGAGCAAGATACCCGTGATTGGAAATATTTTAATACCACTGAGTCACAATTTTTAGTACAAACAATCAGCAAAAGAATGCATTGAAAAATCCCGATCGGTCCCATTCCCACGGCCATGCATCCCCTAGAAAAGTTAATGCAATTTTATAGGAAAAGAATAAAAAATATGTCGTTCTACGCGATGCGGTGCTCTTGCTATAAAACACCTTTTTGGTTATTTGGCTTTTTTTTTAAAAAAAAAAAAAACAAACACAAATTTCCTTTTCAATCCTCATTGCAGTAGCTTTCGGTGTGTATTTTTGGAGGGGAACCCCATAAGAGGGGTTCAGCCAACCAAGCACCTGATGGGTGAAGCCAGACTATAAGCACTGCTCTCCCCTGATGGGTGAAGAAGACATTTTTACAGGGGGTCTGCAATTTAAAAGAGAAAAAGGGCTGTTAGTCCCACCTGAGAGAAAGAAATCAACCCCCCCAGGGCAAAAAACAGCATTGCTTCCCCTCCAGCACAGACCAGGACCCTGGTTGGTTATAAACCAACAGTTTATACCAACCAGCAGTTGGGTATAAAATAAAAGAGAGGGGGGAAAAAAAGAGTATCAAAGGAAATAAGATCAAATAAACCAGAGAAAAATGAAATAATTTTTTTAAAAATCAGCTACTTTGGCTATATGGATTAAAAAATATTAATAATAATAATAATAAAAAATACATAATCAAGCTCTTTGGATAATTTCCACTGTTTTTTCCTGCAGGTTAGCTGGCATAGCACATCAGTATGGATGGATGTATGGATGGATGGAGGTATGGGGTGGTTTGGGGGAATTACTGATGAAATTGGAGCGGTGGTGGTTGCAGAGCGGTTAGTAGTGGTCCAGACGAGGTACAAGGAGGTGGAGGCAATTAGCACTGTCGGTGTTTGAAGACTTCACCGCCCGCTCCAGGGGATCCTGTTGGGGAAAGAGGGATTTGGACACAGCGGGGAGGCATCAAAATTCATGGGTCTGTCCATCTGCTACCTGAAATAGCTGCGCTGGGCACCAAAAATAAAAACAAACTGCTGCTTTGTGTTCAAAGTCCCCTTTTTGCCTGCTTTAATTTGCCCAATGCCATTTATTCTGCTTAACAAGGCCACATACTTGTGCCTGGTGAGAAATAAACCCAGGGCAGATTTTAGCTGGCAGAGCTCAGCTGGAGCACCAGCAACCAGGCTCGGTTGAAAAATTAATAATAATTAAAAAAAAAATGTTGCTTTTTGGGTAGCAGTGAGGCAGGGGAACACTTGCACCCTGGCAGCATCCAGAAGCGGGGTGCAGGGATGCTCCAGCCCCTGATGGAGGTGGATGGCAGCTTCATCCCGGGAAAAGCAAGCACTGGCTGCGCTCCCTGCTTGCTCCCGAGAACGGGATGGAGAGGGGGTGGGCGAAAGCACAAAGCCCTTCTGTGCAGCACACCCCCGCGGGACCAGCGCCGTGCCCCCGGCATCGTCCCGCTCTGCCCAGCATCCACAGTCCTGCCCACCCCAGGGGGCTGGGGGGCAACCTGCCCGGTGCTGGGGGGCCTGGCAATGATGGATATGGGAGCGATGGCCCCCAGCCCCCCTGTTTTAGGGGACAGTGTAGCAAACGGTGCTGAAACCTGGAAGCTGAGGAGGAGAAAGGTCTCAGGGAGCATCCAGGGACCGTGTGGTGTGGTGTGGGAGCGCCGGGGTCTTGCCTGGTTTGGGGAGGGGAGGGGGGCGCTGGGCAGCAGGAGGGGAGCGTTAGGGATCAGACGTACTCCCGAGCCGTCGAAGGCTGCGAATGCCGATAGTACTGCTGGCCTCGCTGCTCCTTGGCGGGGCAGGAGCAGCACAGGAGGGACCCCCCCAGCAGGGAGAGGCTGGCGGCCCCCCAGCCGATGAAGAGCGCCGAGCCGAACTCGTACCTGCGGCGAAAGAGAGAGAGAGAGAGAGAGAGGAGAGAGAGAGAGGAGCGTTGGCGGGGGGGGAGGGGACACCCCAAGGGCCACCGCGATGCTCGAAGCCCTGTCGAGGCAGATGCTGGTTCTCCCTGGCCACCCCCATCTCTCACGGTGGCCGGACCCCGCTGCTCCGTTTCCCGGCACTTTCGTCTTCCCTTGGGGCTGCAGCTCCACGGCAGCGCTCCTGCTCTATCCCAGCGCAAAACCGGCGGTGGGACCCAGTAAAGCTTTAGCGTCGGGGAGATCTGCCCCAGCGCAGCAGCTGGGGGGGGTGGCAGAGGTCCCACCACGTGGCACAGCCGCCTACGACCTACCCCCCACCCCCTCCCCCTCCCGAGGGAAGGTCCTCTGGGAAGCGCGGTGGGATGCAGATAAAGAGCATCCCCCGAGCCAGGCACTTACCTGGCGTTGACGGGCAAGGGGTTCTTGTCGAAGAACTCGCGGGCCACCTGCGTGGCGTAGTAGGACACAGCGATCAAGGTGCACAGACCTGGACCCAGAACCACAGAATCCCAGGGTGGTTTGGTTGGAAGGGACCCCTAAAGCCCACCCAGTCCGCTGCAGCCACCTCTTTGAGGCGTGGAACATCAGAACATCCCCAACCCCCCAGCAAACCTCTCCCCTGCCCCATCAAACAGCTTTTGGAAGGTGTTTGGGGTCTTCTGTGGGGGAGAGGTGCCAAGGCTGGAGCTGCCTTACCGGAGAGGATGAAGAAGATGCCTCCAGCCACAGCGAAGCGGCTCTTGGTGACAGGATCCTCTTCACCAACTTTGGTGCATTTCATGCCCACCACGCTGACGATGATGCCGAAGAAACCCAGGAGGAGAGAAATCACCATGAGAGCCCGGGAGATCTGGATGTGAACTGCAGCGGAGAGGGGCAGAGAAGCCGCTGGTCACCATGTGCCTTCCACCACCATCACCTGGTCCCACCTTGGGGATGAACTTGGCCTTAACCCTGTCCTCGCTGCATGGCTCCCATGCCACCCCCTCTCTCCGCTCGGCCAGTGGGGAGACCTCAGCTCAGGGCATTGCTCCCACTGCTTTCCCTGACCTTCCTCGCTGCCACACTCATCCTCGCCATGGGTTCCTGGGGAAGTACCTTGCCCACAGCAGGACCACAGTCCCCCAATGCCACGAGGCTGATGCTCAGCCCCAGGGTTGTGATGTCCCCACGGGACACCGTAGTTCCCCAAATGTGGTGCCCACCCTGGAGCCCAAACCCACAGGGGCCAGGGGTGTCTCAGACATACAGAGGGGCTCAAACCCATGGAGGGGGGGAAAGAGAGGCTCAGACCCACAGTTGGGGATGGGGGCCAAGAGGGGCTCAGACCCACGGGGTGCAGGGGGGAAGCTTGGACCCACATTGACTCAGTGGAAGGGTGCAGGGGGCTCAGATCCTTTGCGGGGGGCTCAGGTGCAGTACAGGGGCTCAGACCTGGGGGTGGGGGAAGGGCTAGGAAGGCTCAGACCTGCAGAGGACTCAGACCCCTGAAGGGGTCAGGGGAGCTCAGGCCCAAGGGAGCACTCAGATGTAGAGAGGGTACAGACCTGTTGGGGGGGTGGTGGCATCAAACCCACAGAGGGGCTCAGACCCATATGGGGGGGGGGACAGACCCATACAGGGGGAGACAGACCCATAGAGGAGCTCAGACCCATATGGGGGGGCTCAGAACTATACAGACCATATGGGGGGGGGGGGGGGGGTCAAACGCATAGAGAGGCTCAGACTCATATGGAGTGTGTGTGTCTAACCCATACAGGGGGGGACAGACCGTTATGGGGGGGTCAGACCTACACAGAGGCTCAGACCCATACAGGGGTGGTCAAACCCATAGAGGGACTCGGACCCATATAGGGGAGGGGTCAAACTCGTATAGGGGGTTGCTCAGAGCCATATAGGAGGGACAGACCCTTATGGGGGGGATCAGACCTATATATAGGCTCGGACCCATATATGAGGGTCAAACACATATGGGGGTGTGTGTCAAACCCCTGGGGGGGCACAGACCTTTATGGGGGGGCTCAGACCCACACAGGGGGGGTCAAACCCTTAGAGGGGCTCAGACCTATATGGGGGAGGGTGTCAAACCATACAGGGGGTTGCCCTGACCCGTATAGGGGGGATCAGACCTGTATATATGCTCGGACCCATATAGGGGGGTCAAACTCATAGAGGGGCTCAGACCCATATGGGGGGGGTGTGTCAAACCCCTGGGGGAGGACAGACCCTTACGGGGGGGGTCAGATCTACACAGAGGCTCAGACCCATATAGGGGGGGGTCAAACCCATAGAGGGGCTCAGACCCATATGGGGGGTGGGGGGTGTCAAACCCCTGGGGGGGGACACAGACCCTTACGGGAGAAGGGGTGGGTCAGACCTACACAGAGGCTCAGACCCATAAAGGGGGTCAGCCCCACAGCGGGGCTCAGCCCTGCAGGGCGCAAGGGAGCCCACCCCCCCCCTCGGTACCCACCGCTGAGGGAGAACAGCGAGTCGTGCAGGCGGCACTGGACCTGCCCGGTGCTCTGGGCGGCGCAGGTCATCCACAGCCCCTGGTGCAGCCCCACGGCCCGTGATGATGGCGTCCCCGGCGTAGGAGCTCTGCCGCCAGTGCGGTAGCACGGCGGCCGCCAGCGCCGCCGCCCAGCCGCCCAGCGCCGCCAGGTACCCGGCCAGCTGCCGCGCCCCGCCGCCCATCGCCGCCGCCGCGGGGCTGCCCAGCGCCGCGCCGCGCCACGGCCCCACCGCCCCGCCCGCCCCGCCCCCTGCCCCGCCCGCCCCGCCCCACCGCCCCGCCCCCGCGGCCTTAGGGGGCGCGGTGGGGGGGGGACTGGGGGGAGAGATGGGGTGGGAGGGAGGGGGAGGTTTGGGGTGGGGGGGAGGGATTTCGGGGGGAGGAAGGGGGGAGGTTTGGGGTGGGGGGGGAGAGATGGGGTGGAAGGGAGGGGGAGGAGAGAGGTTTGGGGTCCCAAGGAGAGATTTTGGGGGGGGGGGGGGCGGGGAGGGATTTGGGTCTCTGGGGGAGGAATTTGCGTGGGAGGGAGGGGAAGGTTTGGGGGTGGGGGGAGAGGTTTGGGTCTGGGGGGGAGAGATTTAGGACTCTAGGGGAGAGGTGGGTGGGAGGAAGGGGGGAGGTTGGGGGGGGAGGGGTTTGGGTCCGGAGAGGGGTGATTCAGGGTCCTGGGGAGAGATTTGGGTGCTGGGGGGACAGATTTCAGACATGGGGGGGCTTTTGGGTTCCAGGGGGGAGATGTGGGTCTTGAGCAAGATGGGGACCCTCCCCCCTCCCAACAGCAGTGGAGAGAGATGGGAAAATGGGGGTCTCCATGGGAGGTGGGGGGGGCTGGGGGAGGTTCCCCTCCCCCCCTGCTGTGGGACCCCCCCTCAGCCGCAGAGGCCCTGGGGGTGGGTGGCTCCAGCAATTCAGCCGGGAGCAGGGAGGGGGGTCGTGCCCCCCACGCCTGCCCCTCGCCTCCGCCCCGTGGTGGGGGGGGCACCAACAACAGCCGCCATTGACGGGGGACACGGGGCGCGGGGGGGGACACGGACACACACGTGCCCCCGCCCCGGTGGCAGCCCCGGGCCCTGGCAATCGTTAACCGCCCCGGCCTCATCAGCAGTCTGCTCACGCGCCCGGCCGGGGTCGGACACCGCGATGGTGGAGGTGGTGGACACAGGGATGGTGGGCCACCACCAACGGGACCATCCAACCAGCCTGGAGAACCCATCCCCAAGAGCCCCCAGCCCCCACCGGGATGCCACACGGGCCCTGCCCGACGCCGTCCCCCGGTATTATGGGGGTGCGGGGTGCCGGTGGCGTGGGGCAGGATTTGCGGAGTCGCATTCCCGGGATGGTTATGGAAATGGCTGGGGCTGGACACGAACAATTCCATGCCCTGTTCCGGGGGTGCCGCCACGCTCAATGTCCTTCTTGTTCAAGGACGGTTGCCTCCCCCTTGAAGCTGTGGGTCCCTTCCCACGCTGCGGGGGCCAGGGGATGCTCCGGGGTGCAGCTGGGGGCTGGGGGGCACGGCCCCTGCCAAAAAGTCCCCTGGCACCCACGGGAGATGCTCGTCCCCCGAAAGCATCCCTGTTGTCCCCACAAAACGCCCTCCTGGGGTTGCAGGGCTGTAGAACCCTTGGGAAAATGCTTGGAATGAGGGCAGGATGTGTCCCAAGGCCAGAGGACATAGAGGGCAGGGGTTGGGGGGGGGGGGGCATCCTTCAGCCCCCCACTCAGCAAGTGACACCTTAGAAAAAACCCACCTTTATTCACCCATTTTCTGCAGAAGGCACTTAAATAGCCGCAGGTTCAGCCGAGCGGAAAGGCACGTGTCTGCTACGGTGGCACTGGGTCCTCGCCCTGAAAAGAGCATCCCTCCCCTGTCCCCCATGTCACCTGTCCCCCATGTCACCTCCCCCCCTGCCCCAGAGTCTCTGTGATACCCCCAGGTCAGCTCCGCCTGTGATACCCCCAGGTCAGCTCTGCAGCGGGGTGCAGGGCATCCCCCAAATCCCCTTCCCACGCCGGCGGGGGGCAGAGGGGGGTCCCATCCAGCCTGAGCATCACTGGTCCCGGCAGGGATGTCCCGGTGCCCGTGGGATGTCACAGCTCGTCCTTCCCCAGTGCGAGGGCAGCCGGCGGGTCCTGCTGCGGCTCCGTCTCCTGCAGCAAACCCCCCTCTTCTGCGCCGAAAAGCATCTTCACCAGGTCGTCCGCCTGCACGCGCTCCTGTGGGGCAGACCCATGGTGATAAGCGCGGCCCCTGACACCTCCCCCCCCCCGACCCACTGCCCCGCAGGGAGCTCACCCGCTCGCTGTGCCGGGGGTCCAGGGTGAACCAGAGGGCGATGGCGCAGCGCTGGCCCTTGGTGACGGCTTTCACCCCGTGGGGGTTCTCCAAGCCGGAGGAGAAGCCCACGGCACGACCGCACTGTGGCTGGACCTCCGCCTGCGATGGGTGGGAGACCCCCCCCGTCAGGATGCACAAGAGAGGGGTGAGTGGGGCCCTCCCCAAGCTCATCCCTCACGGTGGGTGGCACAGGGGACCTCCCCAGCAGGCAGGAGGTGGCTTTGGTGCTGCACAGGGATCCTCGAGGAGCTGAGCTACTTACAGTCTCGGTCTTGGCATCCAGCTCGGTGAAGTAGAAGGCTCCTCCTTCGAAGTCCCCGTTGAGGTAGAGGATGGCGCTGAAGGAAGCAGGCGACAAGCGGAGGTGACAACCATCACCATAGCTCCGGCAAGCAGGTGGGTCTGGAGCTCCCCCAACACCATGGCAAGAGCCGGAGGTAGGAGAGCCCAGGCTGGGTTGTCCTCCCAACCCAGGTGCCACCAAGCCACGGTGCCCTCGTGGGGGACACACCACTGATACCTGTAATCCCGGAAGGTGTAGGCTGGAGGTTCCTTCAGGCACACCAGGGCCTCTGCGTTGAGGATGCAGTTGTCCACATGCACCTCGTGGCTGTTGTCACTCCGGCCTTCTTGCTTCTCTAGGGTGGAACGAGACCTGGCACATCAGGACCACTCCATCCTTGCAGGACCAGGGTCTGTCCCCCAGCGTCACGTGCTTGGAGGTGACAAGAAAGTCACCTGTAGCCTACAGCCCTTCCACTCACTGGAGCGTGGACTATGAGAGGCCATTCAGGTGGCACAAGCCTCTGTTGACTTGTCCCATGGCATCTCCATGGCCTTCCAATTCCAGCTTCTCCCAGCACCCGATCCCAACCGCCTCCAAGCGCTGGAACCCTGCGTGGCACGAAGCCACCTGCCCCGCTGGGGGCAACCACTGGAGCTGCTCATCTTCCCAAACCCGGCTTAGGGAGAAGCAGCAGGTTTGGGAGCAGCAAGGAGGTCTCCGAGGCAAGGTCCAAGCCCAGACCACCCCAGCTGTTGGAGGGGACCCAGACAGGACAAGAAGCTGAAGGAGACTTGCTTCTCCTCAGGCTGTGCTCCTCCGAGGCCATGCTCACCATCGATGGCCGTGCGGCATACCAGGTGGCTGTAGGAGAAGTGGAGCGGGACCTCCAGGCGAAAGTAGGACGCCATCATGTGCCGCACCTTCTCCGTCACGTTGTAGTAGAGGTAGGCGCTCTGCAGGGGCACCTTGCCCTCCTGGCCCAGCTGTGGGGACAGATGGGACACGGGCTCAGCCTCAGGTGGCTTGGGCAACCACCACCACCCACCTTGTCTCCACAGCCTGCTCCTCCCCGCTCCCCACAGCCACCCTCACCTTGAGAGCCTTGAGGACGGTCACGCCGTAGAAGGTCTCACTGGGGGTGTGAGGAGATGTCTTCCCACGATAGCCATCCCCGGCCGAGGCAGCTGCCTGCAAAACCCCATCGGTGCCACCGGTCCGACTTGTGAGCTGCAATACGGGGCCCCCCAGCACCCCCTGTCCCACCCCTGCCCGCCGTCCCCCCACTCACATTGGTGAGTCTCTGCAGCTCCCGGCACTCCTCGGCAGAAAGGACTCCGTCCACCACGACACGCTGGGAGCCGTTCAGAGCTTTGGAGTTCATGGTGACACTGGCTCCTTCGTACACCAAAGGGCCACCTGTGGCACAAACAGGATCAGGAGGAGGTGGGGATGGGTGCCACCAATCCTGGGAGAAGCTGTGGTCCTGGGACCTGCTCCTGCCACCACCCATGTGGAAGGACCATGAGTTGGCAGCAGGAAGGACCATGAGCTGGCATGGCAGCAGAGGACATGGAGGTTCCCATCCCACCTCCCCTCCCAGCTCTCCACACCTTCTCGGATGAACTTGCTCATATCGGCGGACTCCTTGGCCTTCTCCTCCACCAGTGTCTCGATCTCCTTCATGAGGTTGCCAATCTCCTCGGAGATGCGCGCTGCTGTCTCCCGCTCCACCCTGGGCACGCGGCAGCCATCAGCTACACCGCCCCACTGTCCCCACATCAGGAACGAGGGGCACCAGGACAAGTTGCTTCCAGGGGCCGGTGACAAAGCCCAAGGCTGGAGAGAGTCATCTCAACGCATCCCTCACCCCAAGCTGTTTGGGATGACCTACCCATGCCCATCACCACCACCCCATCACATAGGGAACAAAGCTCTGCCCTCCAGCAGCCTCTTCCAGCCCCAACACCACCCCCCCTCCCTGG
Organism: Falco naumanni; assembly: GCF_017639655.2. Lineage (NCBI taxonomy): Eukaryota > Metazoa > Chordata > Aves > Falconiformes > Falconidae > Falco > Falco naumanni. The sequence goes on from NC_054056.1 coordinate 12,534,006, forward strand.
CAGCAGCTCCATGGCCATGGCCTTTCACCCAAAGCCCATGGAGAAAGAGGGGTACGTCCCGTCAGCCCCCGTTGGGTTGGCTTGGCCATCAGCTTGGGAGAGCACTCACTTTTGTTTCTCTCGCAGCCTTTTTGGTATCACCTCTTCGGGTGTCCAAGTGTCCTGCAGCCAGAAGAACAACATCAGGAGCTGGATGAGGATCTGGCTGGGATGCAGACCCCTCACGCCCCATCCATCTGGCCACTGCGTGCTGGACCACCAGCCTGGTCCAGCACCACCCACCGGGTCCACGAAGGGGATGCCGAAGACGTCGTAGCTGAAGAAGAGCAGCTCCTTCTCCATCAGGCTCCGCTGGTGGTATGCCTGGATCTCCTGCGGCGAGGGGCAGAGGGGGCAGGGTGAGGGCATGGCACGAGGGCTCTGGGAAGACCCCGAGCGAGGGCGGGAGGGCGCAGGGTTTACATCATTCCCGCAGTCCTCGCTCCAGACCCACAGCCCTGGTTTCCCAGTCCCTCTGGCAGCCGGGAAGCGAGTGGCTTTCCCCATCCTGCATGAACCTCCCTGTCCCATGTGGACGAGTCCTGGGGAGAGGACGGGGGAGACAGAGGCACATGCGCATCCCTCCTGCAGGAAGCTCTTTAGAAGATGCTCCAGCTGACGTGGGGCAGAGACCTCCATCCCTGCCCACCACCTCCCAGGCAGCACGCGAGCGTCCGGATCCAGCTATTTTGAAGCTAAATCCTTTCCTTTTTCAGCAATTTCACCTCCGTTATGGAATGTGTCACAGAGGTGGGCTCAGATCCTCCAAAAAAGCCTGTCCCTCTGCCTCTCACAGCCCTCTCCCACAAGAGCTGGTCCCCTTGGGCAAGCCACCAAGCCTTCACTTGGCCAAAGACATTTTGCCAAGGATGTTTTTCGGTCTCTCGGCTATTTTCTAGCTTCTTGGGTCCTGCATTTCATCCAGTCCTCTCCACTTTGCCACCAAAGGGTGGCTTGCCCAGAGCAGACCCATCCAAAGCAGACCCCAAAACCTCTGCCAAGGTCTCCAAGGAGGGGAGAAGATGTCCCTGCAAGGGCTCACCCCAGCCCCTCGCTTACCTCTCGGGGTCGGATGGGTCCTGCCAGGTTTTCCCCCAGGACGGCGGTGTAATAGGCCAAATTCTGGTTCATCACCTCGTCATTTGGAAAGAAGAGCAAGTATGTTTTGGCACATTCAATGGCTTTTTCATAATTCCCGTCTGCAAAGAGAAACGGGGCCGTTAACGGCGCGTCCAAGAGCATCTGAGATGGAGCAAACAGGGATACGGAGGAGAACCAAGAAAGAAAGTCCTTCTTGTTCTCCAAAGGGTCTCCCAAGGAGGGCAGATGCCCAGAAGCAAACACAACTGCTGCCACAACGGCAAAATTAAGAGTCCAAGACACTCTCCTGCCTCCAGAAATCATCTCGCCAGAAATCGGGGATGCTGCCTGGGTAATTTTCTTGCTTGGAAAACATCCTGAACCTACTTCCAGGCAGCAAGAGCCGACCGTTCCCAATTTTCAGCCACTTAAGCATCCCGACCCATTTTCACGCCAAGAATTCCAGCCTTTCAATCTTCTTGGACTTCATTTTTTTCCCTCCTCCCCCTTTTGGAGAAATTTGTACAGAAAAAGTTTATAGTTTTCTAAGGAGGTGAATTAAAAAAAAAAAAGATAAAACATTTTTTAAAAAAGGGTGCATTTGCCTGGGTTATAACAAAACTGTTCTGGAGGGGGAGGGTGGCTCTGTGGTTTGGAGCAAGAGGTGGATAGCTGGGAGAAAAACAAAAGGAAAAATATGTTTCTCCAGGCTGTTATTTCACTTGGAAAGCGAAGCTGCCTGGGAACTGAGCATTTAAAGTGATGTGGAGGGTTGGTGCAGCGAGATCCAGATCTCCGTGAAGTTCAACAAGGTCAAGTGGAAGGTTCAACAAGGTCAAGTGGAAGGTTCTCCACCAGTATCAGTAAAGACTGGGGAAATGGGTGTCCAGAGGAGGCCAGAGTAATGATCTGAGGGCTGGAGCACCTCTCCCCTGAGGACAGGCTGGGGTTGTTGAGTCTGGAGGAGGCTCTAAGGAGACCTTCTGGCAGCCTTTCCGTCTATAAAGAGGGTTTACAAGAAAGATGGAGACAACTTTTTACCAAGGCTTGTAGCGACAGGACAAGGGGCAATGGCTTTCACCTGAAAGAGGGTTGGTTTAGGTTGGCCATGAGGAGGAAAATCTACGCTGAGGGTGGTGGAACACCAGAACAGGACAGTCAGAGAAGCTGTGGATGCCCCATCATTGGAAGCGTTCAAGGTCAGGTTGCATGGGGCTCTGAGCAGCCTGGTTTAGTGCAAGATGTCCTTCCAGCTCAGCTTGGACTAGATGATCTTTGAAGGTCCCCTCCCAACCCCAACCCATCTGGTGAACCTCTGATTTCTGCCTCTGCAGAACGCGATGTCCAGCCCCGATGGCCATCGGAGGACACAGCAACCAGCTGCTTACTGTTGTAGTAGGCGAACTGCAGGTAGTTGAAGTGCGAGGGTAGGAAATCCTCCAAAGGCTTGTCCTGACCAGGCGGTGAGGCCAACTCCGTGACGCAGCCCTGCTTGCAGCTTAGCACCTGCATGTAGTGATCTGTTGGAAAAAAACCCTCAGGTCACCACTCGTGGTCACCCAAGGGCTGGAGGACAGCACCCTGAGGGGGCCTCCACTCCAATCTCCGGCTCACAGCGGGGCTGTTACCAGTTTTTTGGTGATGGAAGCCCTCAAGGATGGTGGTTGCCCACCTCTGCATATCGGTGATGGGGCTGTGCCGTCTTCTGGAGATGGCATGGCCGTCCTCAGCCTCCCATCCTTGCATCCTGGTGACCCTCTGCTAGCCCCTCTCCTGTTTTTCCATATCCCTCTGGAATTTGGGGGGTTCCTGGGCATCACCCCCAGCGCTAAGCGTGGGCAAACACCTCCTGCCACTTACTGGCCACGCTCCTAGAGAAGCCTAAGATGGGGTTTGCCCTCTTTGGGGACCACCACCCTCCAGGATCATCCCAACTCTTGAGACGGGGACACAGCTTGAGTGACTCCCACCTGTGATGGCCTGGAAAAGGTCCGCGTTGTACTCCAGGTAGTTGTAGCCCTCGTAGTCGTAGGGGCCCTCGCAGAGCGCGCGGCATTCGGCGTCTGCCACAAAATACTCCTCCAGCGCCTTCTCCAGGTGCAGGATGGCGGCAGCCGGCTGCTCCTCCGTGTAAAACCGGACACCCAGCCGAAACTCGCTCTGCGGAGGGATGAGAAACGAGCGGCTGGGGGGGATAGAAGGCTCCGCTCCCCCTGACGGAGCCCCCGGGGCTGCCTCACCCCCCCAGGATGGACCTCACAGCACCCAGGTGGCATCTCATGAGCTTTGCCAAGCCAACAGCAGTGGCAGGACCTGGCTGGGTCCAGCAGCTGATGGGTGTTTGGGGGGGGGGGGTGTCTCACCAGGTGGGGTTTGGCCTCCAGGTCGGTGAAGTCCTCCTGGCGGACACCCGCCATGGCTTGGTAGTACTCCAGGTTCTGCCTCATCTCCTGGTGCGCAGGGTTGGCCATGAAGAAAGTGTGAGCTGCTGCCGCCGCCGCCGCCGGCCGGTTCAGCTGGGTGGCACCAGAAGCAGAGGTGAGACCCCACGGCGTGGGCTACCGGGGGGTACCGGGCGGACTCCCGCCCGCCGGAGCATCCCGGTGGCCCCGGGGGGTCCCGCAGCCGGGATGGAGGGCGGGGACGGGGGGCGGCCCCGGCGAGCTCCGACGTGGCACTGCGGGGGGGGGCAGGGGAGGGCCGGGCAGGGCCCGGGGCCGCCGTTCGGCGCCCCCCCACCCCCCGGCGCAGACAGCCGGCCCCCTCCCGCCTCTCGGGACCCCCCTTCCCTCCCCGGTTCCATCCCACCACCCCCCGCCCGGTTCTGCGATCCCTCCGGGCATCCCGCCCATCCCTCCCCGGGACATCCTGCTGCGCTTCCCGGGGGCTCTGCCGGTCCCGCCGGTCACGGCACACCCCCCCTCGGCCGTTCCCGTTCCCGTTCCCGGTGCCGGTGCCGTACCTTGAAATAGGCGACCTGCAGGTAGTTGTAGGGACTGCGCTTGCTGAACTCGCGCTCCAGCTCGTCGCCCAGGCGGTACCGGGTGGGCGCAGCGGGACCGCAGCCCCGCAAGCAGGCGGCGCGGCGCAGCAGCCCCCGGAAGAAAAGCAGGTCCCGGAGCACCGGTTCGAGCTGGGGCCCGGTGCCCTCCGCCGGTCCGGCCGTGCCGTTGGCGCAGAGCAGGCGGCACCGCACCAAGCGGGAGCGCACGGCCGCCCGGGCCCGCAGCGCCCGCTCCATCTGCAGCACCACGGTGGGCCAGTCGCCCCGAGTGTACGCCTCGGCACCGGCGGCGAACAGAGCATCCGGGGACTGGGCCGGCAGCGGGGGGTCGCCCGGTACCGGCCCCGGTACCGGCTCCAGTGGCGTCGCGGCACGCGGCAGAAGCGGCAGCGGCGGCAGCAGCAGCAGCAGCGGCAGTGACAGCAGCGCGGGCAGCGCCATGGCCGAGCCCGGGGCCGCGCGCGCCCCCGCCGCCGCGCCCCGAACCGGGCACCGGAGCGCGGCTCGCCCCGCCCCTCCGCCGCGCCCCGCCCGCCGACCAATCAGCGCCCGCACCTCCACTGGCCCCGCCCCACGGCGGAAGTCGCGCCTCGCCGGGCGGAAGGGGCGGGGTTTAGCGGCCGGGTAATGGCGGCGGAGGGTGGCGCGGAGCCCCATGGCGTGGGCCTGGCCCTGGTGGAGGGCAGTGCGGGCCGCGCCGCCCGCCTCGGGGACCCCGGGGACCTGGTGGCCCTGGCCCGGCAGGTGCAGCAGGTGAGGGCCGGGCCCCGGCGGCGGGACGGCGGAGGCAGCGTACCCGGTGTCCCGGTTCCCTCCCGGGCGCCTGTAGGGCTTCCGTAGCCGCCGGCGGCCCTTGTGCCTCCCAGCACGTCTCGCCCCTCGCCGCTGTCCCCGACGGCCTCCCGCTGTGCTCCGCCGTGCCTTCCACCGTATCCTGCCGTCCCCTCCTAGTGCGCCCCAGTGTTCCCTAGTGCGCCACATGCTGCCGGTACCTCCCATTGCGCCTCGGTGCTTCCTGCCGCGTCTTGCTGCCTGCCAGTGACACCCAGAACGTCCCAGTAAGCTCCCAGTGCATCCCAGTATAGCCTGCTGCCTCGCAGTATGGCCCACTGCCTTTAGTCCACCCCAATGTCTTCAGCGTGGCCTACAGCCTGCTCTCCCACTCCATCCCAGCACCTCCTGATACGTTTTGTTGCCCCTTTAGTGACTCCCAGTCCATCCCAGTGCCTCCTAGTATGTTCTCCTGTCACCCCCAGTGCCTCCCAGTAAATCCTATTGCCTTCCAATAATACCTCTCAGTCCAGTATGCCCCCCAGAGCTTCTCAGTCCAACTAAATGCTTCCCTGAGTCCTGCCTCCTCCCAGTGCATCCCACTACCTCTTGGTCCACCCCAGTGCCTCCCAGTACACCCTACTGCTCCCACTGCTACCCAGCATGTTCAGGCAGCTCCCAGTGCCTGGTCTGTCCTCCGTGGCTGTTGCCCCACTGTGTGGGGTGTCACAGCTGCCCCACAGCCACACGTGGGGCAGCTCCTGCAGCACCCACAGCCCCGTTAAAGGCTCGAGCGAGGCCACCACCGCTGCTGCACTGGCACGCACGTGGCAGGATCCGAGCGGCCGCGGCTCTCCCCTGTCCGGACCAAACCTCGTTCTTCCCCACAGGCAGACGACTTCATCCGAGCGAACGCCTGCAATAGATTGACCGTCATCGCCGAGCAGATCCGGTACTTGCAGGAGCAGGCTCGGAAGGTGAGGGTGCATCTGCTAGGTAGAAGGTTTGTTACCTTGTGCTTGCGAGGGGCTTGCGAGCTCCCCAGGCACTTGGGAGAGCTGTGGCCTGGATGTGAGTCATGGCTGGGAGACAAGCAGAGACGGTTCAGTGAAGAAACAAGGAGGGTTCATTGTCTGGCATCAGCTGGGGAGGGGGGAAGGTTGGTTGTGGTGTTTTCCCCGAGTCCTCTGCACATCAGAGGAACTTCTGTTATGGCAGAGGAGACGGTGGCTAGTCAGAAGCAGTCCAGGTGTCAGAAGGGACAGAGAGATGACTAGTTTGGGGACAGATGACTCCTGTCACTATAGTGTGTGTGTTGTGCTCCCAGGAGGACTCGGCACAGTGGGGTGGACAGGTGGTGGCTCTGGCTATATTTTGAGTCCCTGGGGGAGATGAGCTGTTACCTGATGATGGGTTTGGCTTTCCAGTTTGTCCCAGCTCATTTGCTGGAGCAGGTGGCCCTGGCAACAAGCCCAGCAAGGCTCAGCTGTCCTCTTCAATTCAGACTTCATCCTTGGGGGTGAAATCTTGGAGCCTGAGTGGGAAAGGATCTGCCAGTCACTGTGACTGGCCTGCTGCCATCAAGGCCACTACGTCATGTAGTCATTAACTGGTGGAGCCAGAGCTGTGGCGCAGTCAGCTGGTGGAGCTGGAGAGATGAATTCCCCCTTTGTTTGCTGTCCCTTCCCTTGAGGATGGCAGCAGGGAAGCCCCCAGGGTCCAGCAGCTGCATAGGGAGACAAAGAACGAGTCCAGCACATGGTGGGGTCAGGCACGGAGGTGAACTCTGGGGCTGTGGTGAAGAGGTCCTTGATGCTTGGAGCTATCTCCACCTCCGTAGAGGACTGCAGGAGCTCTGAGGTTCAGCTGACAGGGGAAACTTGGAGAAAACTTTCTCTCTTTGGAAAGTATCTCCTTCCTGGGGCAAGTAAAGATGTGCCGCTTGAAGTCAGATGTGCGCAGGGGAGGATGAGGCCTTGCAAGTGGTGTGTCAAGCGATGTATCTTGGGCTCTGGCTGAGAGGCAGTAGCATGTTGTCATTTTATTTCAAGTGGGAAAATTTTAAATTTGGGTTTTTTTAGGTCTTGGATGAAGCTAACAGAGACGCTGACCTGCACCACGTGGCTTGCAACCTTGTGAAGAAGCCAGGAAACATTTACTACATGTACAGGCGGGAGAGTGGTCAGCGATACTTCTCCATCCTGTCTCCGAAGGTGGGTGGTTTATAGCCCCTGGGGAAGCATGGAGGGGAAACCCCTCATTTTTCTGGTGCTTGGGTACTTCTGAGCTCAGACTAAAGCACCGAGGGGGTGTTTGTTGGCCCCTGCTCAGTTGGTGTTTGGTCTGAGTTACTCTGCTGGTGTAAGAACTGTATCATGAAGTTCTCTTAGCGGATGGTGGGCAAGAAGACCTTTGGTGCCTGGTCCTGAATTCTGCCTTTCGGTTCCTGCAGTGCTTTCTCTGGAAATAAAGAACTGCAAACGTGCCCAGGGCCTTCCCTGCCTGGCAGTACTGTCTCCTCTGGTGCTTCAGCCCTGGGAGTGAGTTTGTCTGCAGCTTGGTAGGGGTGGTCTTGGAGAGATGATCCTCCTTCCAGGCCACCCATTTTCTTACATGCAGGGTGAAGGCTTCAGAGCAAAGCACAGAGCATGTAGAGAAGCTCTGTGCAGGTCAGGGAGATCTTGTATGCCCGAGCCTCCCTGCGTCAGCAGCACTTGTAGCTCTACCGAGTCCTAGACTCAGGGTAGTTGAGCCTATTTTTAAGTTAGAAAACTGGATGGTCACATCGCTGGGACTGCTTCAGAGGTGGTAGGGCTATCCAGCACGGGCAGAAGTTGGGCTGAGGGACAGCGCAGCCCAGCTCCAAGGGAAACTGAGCAGTGATGTGAATATCTCCTTTCTCCTTCAGGAATGGGGGACCAGTCCCCATGAATTTCTTGGTGCCTATAAGCTCCAGCACGACATGTCCTGGACTCCATTTGAGGACATTGAGAGACGAGATGCTGAAATAAACATCCTGGACAAGCTGCTGAGCCGGCAGGCAGCCCTGCCCCCGTGTACAGAGCCCAACTTCCAGGGCTTGACCAAGTGACACAAGTGACCATACAAGACCTCCTGAGTAGAGTCCCTGCGTGCTGCCAAAGGCAGGGCAAGGAAGGAGACCAAGAAACAAAAATGCTGATGCCGCCAGTACTTGCTCTGTGCTTTAAGAGACTAATTCTGCATTCAGTCTTACTGGATTTTCTGGTAATTGAGTAATTTATTTCTTCGACTTATGCCAAGCTGTAGCGAGAGAGGGATAATAGGTGGAGTCAATTCTAAGAGGGCTTGGGGCAAAAAGCAAAATTGCTCGGGGCAGGTGTGATAATGCTATAAAATATGTCCTACCTGTTCGGCTCTGGTGTACCTCCCTGTGACTACCTGCAGCAGGTAATGATTTCAAGGCTGGATTTTGCCTCTCGTTAAAATGCACCTATTTAGGAAGCTCTTTGGCCTGGGAAGAGCGGTCAAAATCCTGTGCAGAAGAGTCTGTTGTGACTGGAGTCTGTTGGTCTGCATCGCAGCTTGTCCAGACCCCTGAGTCTGGGACATGAGGTGACCTGGAGCTCTCTTCTCTGGGAAGAGTGTCCTCAAAAGTGCTGTGCAGGCTTCAGGTGCTCCTCAAAATGTGGGTGTTTCACAGTCCTCGTGTGTCGCCCTTAGTTTTAAGCGGATTAGCCAGGGTGAGACAGGAACGTGCAGGAACACTGAACGCCTCTGTGCCAGAGCTGTGGAGGAAGTAAACCGATCTTGATTTCACATGTACCTCCAAGACAAGCCCTGTGTCCTCTCTGCATGGCAAGCATCCCTTTGGCTTTACCAGGGAGACTTGGTGGCGCGTGGAGCCGGTAGGACATCTTCAGCCTCTCTTTTTCTACCAAGAACTGGGGAGAAGCAAAGATCAGAGCTGTGGAGGTGTCCTCCCTCAGCTCAGCTGCACAGGGCTCCTCCAGGAGCTCGCCTGCTCCCCTGAAAAGTGCCAAGGTGGGAATGTACTGATGGAGAAGGAGACATCCAGGTTGGATCCTGGCATATAACAGACCCTCCTATGACTTGTTCACCTTCCTGAGATGGCAAGGTAGTGACCTTACGTGCTGCTCAAGGCACTGCATGTGCGCACTGGCTGCAGCCTCCTCCTCCACCGGTGACATTGTAAGGGTTGGGGACCGTTTGTGGAAGGAGAATTGTGACCCTGGGGTCTGGGCACACCAAGGGTGGAGGTGGTGCTTCTTGGTGAAGCCCAACCGAAGTGCAGTTGCAGTTGGGCTTCACCGAGAAGCTCTACCTCCACCAGCCTTTGTGGTCGGGCTCTCCTGACTTCCGAGGTGGTGGTGGAAGAGTGGTGGTCTCTGTTCCCCACGGCATGGCCTTGGGTGCAGCAGTTGCTCACCTTCCTGGGGGCTGGCTTGTTCCAGGCAATCACTCAGCTCCAAGTGACCTTCTCAGGCATTGCCCATCTCCCCTTACCCACTGCTGAGGAAGACACTGCTGCCTTCGGCTCTGCTGGGTGATGCCTGACACAATTCTGGGCATCAATCTTGGATCGGTTCATGCATACGGTCTCAAAATAATCTCTTAACTCCCCCAAACTTCCTTCTTCCCTTTCTAGCATTGATTTGTTTGTCTTATGCCAAGTCCCCAGAGGGTTGTGCTCCTCCTGGCCCTCACCTGCAGCTGGGAGGGGTTTGGGTGCCCCACCAGAGTCCTACAGAGGAGGCTGCTCAGCACCACGTTCTCTCAGGCCACCCTCGTCTCGTGCCTCTCCATCTCAATGTCAGAACCTGCTGCTTTGGGCTGGGTGCTGCAGTGACTGCCAAGGTGGGGGAGGGCCTCTTTGCATCCCCAAGAGACGCTTGGGGACCAGCACCATCACTGGGTCTTGCCATTGCTGTGGTTTATTCCCACTTCGGCAGGGTGCAGCCTCTCCTCCTGCCTCTGGTCTCCCTCTTTTTCTCATCCCCACAGCCCTGGCACACCCTGGGATTTGCCTTGATTGATGCTCGAGGCTGCTGGCAGCGCCTGTTCCCCATGGGAAGAGCTGTTCCCTGCTAGGATCACAGAGGGATGGGCGGTTTGGGACAGCTCCCTGTCAGCCCAGGATGTTTTTGTCCTAGATTTTCTTCTCCCAGCTCTGCCAGGTGCGGTAGCTCAGCCCCATCCCAGTGTGGCCAAGCCTCCGGCAGAACCCTGCTCCTCGGAGTCAATGCGGGACATTTCAGTCACCTTTTCCCAGTGCGCCCTCCCTCACTTGGAGCACAAGGGCAGATTAAAAGCAATGTATGATTGTTATTATTAGCCCAGAGTATAATTAATTCCTTATCGAGTCGCAAGTGTCTAATTTGATGGGGTTTTTCCCTGCTTGTTTCAATGCCCTAGGTCTTATTTTACTGCATGTTATTAAATCTGAAGTTGGAAGGGAGAAAGTTAATTACTGCATGGGCTTTGCCACGGTGCTAATTACAGCAACATCACAGACCTTCATGTGTTGATTTATGCTCCTCTGGGAAGAGGGGATTCCTGCCCCAGTTTTATCTCTGTTTCCTATCATTAAAATGCTTACAATGAAATGCACGAAGGGATCGGGGTGAAGTTCGTAGAGCTCTAGCTTGGGATTTCACACGCTGGCCTTTGGTGGGATTTGGCGTGTGCTTTTCTACACCTCCAACAAGCCCCCCTGACCCTCCGTACCCCGCAACTCGCCGGTGTCCTGCAGTTCCTCTGGGCACTAGCCAGCCTTTTCTTGGATTCTTCCCCGAAAAGCAAAACCTCTGGCTGTAGCTTTGTATTAAATTACACAGGAGGTATCAAGAGGCAGGACATGGAGACGGTGGGCTCATGCTCGGTGCTCCCCGCTCTGCGGGAAGCAGGGATGTGGCTCCCAAATGGTCCTGCTGCGGTGCAGGGAGGTGATGCTGGAAAGGGGGAACTGTTCCCCCCCAAAACAGCTCGCCCAGTGTCGCCATCTCAGCTGGTTTTTGTTCTGATTAAACGCAAAGTGCCGAGGCAGCATCAGAAATACCAGAGGGTGCTGCTGCAGAGCTGAGCAACCCATCCTCTGGAAAGCGGGCAGGGATGGGGCTGGTGGCAGGAAGATGAGCCGGAGCCTCCTGCAGCGCTCGCAGCGAGGATGGGTGTCCATGAGGCCAGGAGATGGTGCATGGTGGAGGACTCCTTGTTCATGATCTCATCTGCTCGGCTCAGCCTCTACTGAGCCAGTGCCTCGATGGGTTTTTGGCTCAACGGGGCAGGGATTTAATCCAAAAAGCAGCTGGGAAGAGTCAGTGGGACGTGGTGCCGGAGGGCACATGCTGTCTGCAGGTGAGATATGGGCCATGTCTCGCTCCTGCATGTTTTTCAAGCCCTTCATTTAGGTGAGCGTGTGCCCTCTGCTTAGAGGAGCAACTGGTAAGGGGTGACGAAGACAGAACTGGGGGCTGCAGGCTCATGCTGCTGTCGCAGCTGCAGTCCACAATGCATTTCCTGGGTAAAAAAGGTTAAGAATCAGCAGTCTGCTGCAAGACTTCATTTCCATTCACGATTTTGTCTTGAAAATGCATTTTGAAAATATTCCTCTCCTTTTGCTCTTTCATGAGCACTCAGGGCAGCAGTGAACATGGTCTGAAGGCAGTGCCTGGCTGCGAAATTCCCAGGGATGGACCATTTTTGCAGGAGAAGACGTGGATGTGCTTCTGACACCATTAGCCTTGGGCAGGGTGGGTTTTGCTCCGTTTTTGGATGTGCAGATAAACCAGGGCTCGTTTCAAAGAGCCAGCGGAGAAGGATGCTCCGAACGCCTGAGCCACTTGCCAGTGCTCCCCAGAGCCGACGCTCGCTGGCCTTTGGGGCGGGGGGCTTTCCTGGCTTCGAAAAATGGAATTACTCAGCAGTGGTGTGCTTCAGGCCAGCTCCCACGGTCCCCAAGGGGGGCCTGCATGGCGGTGCAGCTGCGGGGTCCCATGGCCTCCAGGGTGCTTGCAGGGTGGGTGTCCCTCAGCCCCCCAGGTGCATGCAGGGTGGTGCAGTTGTGGGGTCCTGCAGCTCCCAGCGTGCATGTAGGGCGGTGCAGGGTGGGGGTCCTGCAGCCCCCAGCATGAATGCAGGGTGGGGGTCCCCCAGCCCCCCGGGTGCATACAAGGCGGTGCAGGGTCCCCCAGCATGCATGCAGGGTGATGCAGATGTGGGGAGGGGGGGTGTCCTGCAGCCTCCAGGGGTGCACACAAGGCGGTGCAGGGTGAGGGTCCCCCAGCCCCCCAGGTGTATACAGGGTGATGCAGTTGTGGGGTCCTCCAGCCCCCAGCGTGCATGCAGGGCGGTGCAGATGCAGGGTGGGGGGTCCCGCAGCCTCTGGGGTGCTTGCAGGGTGGTCCAGGTGCGGAGTGTGTGGGGGGTCCTATGTCTCCCGCAGTGCATGCACGGTGGTGCAGTTGGGGGGTCCCGTGGCCCATGGGGAGTATGCAGAGAGGTGCAGGGTGGGGGTCCCAAAGTCCCCGGGGAGCACGCAGGGTGGGGGTCTCCCAGCCCCCCGGGTGCATGCAAGGAAGTGCAGGGTGGGGGTCCCACAGCCCCCAGGGGTGCACGCAGGGTGGTGCGGCTGGGGGATCCCACGGCCTCAGGGGGTGCACGGAGGCCTGTGCACGCCTGGCATGGCCCCCTCCCCCGTGGCCGGGTCCCCCACCCCCAGGGTGCGGGCAAGCCGCAGCCGCGCTCCCCACGCCCCGCCCCGGGCGCGCGCAGCGCGGGGCGGGGAGGGGCGGGGCGTGCCGTGCCAACCCAGCAGCGACCCCTACCGGCCACACCCGTCGCTACCCCCCCGCCCGACGTCCGGTGCGTGATGACGTCAGCGGCGGCGTGCCCCTGTGCCTGAGCCGAGGAGACCCCGCAGCGAGCTGCCAACGCCCGGCGGAGACTCTGAGGTGAGCGGCCGCGCCGGGGCGGGCACGGGAGCGCCGCGACCCCCAGTTACGACCCCCCCCACCCCCCTTCTTCCCCGTCGTCCTTCCCGGGGACGGAGAGGGAGCCGCTCTTCTGGGCCAGCCGTGTGTGTGGGGCCTCCTCGGGCAGCCGCCGGTGTGTGTGTGTGGGGCCCTTCCCGGTGCTCGGAGGAGGGGTGTGTGTGTGTGTGGGCTCTGCGGAGCTCCTCCGGTGCGTGCTGGGCGGGGGGGCTCGGCCTTTGTGGGGCCGGGTCTACCGGGGGGCGGCTGTGGCGGGCCGCCGCCTCCTCCCCTCCCCCGCTTCCTGGCGCGGCGGGCGGGGGCCGGACCCCCGGCGCTCGGGAGGCCGCTGCGGCGCTGGGTGCATCGGCCGTCACGGGGGGCTTCCCGCTCCCCACCGGGGTTGTGCTGCTCCTGGGGCTGGGGGGGGTGGGGGGAGCGTCCCAAAGGCTGCTTGGGCCCATGGGGCTGCAGCTTGGGCCCATGGGGCTGCAGCTTGGGCTGTCGTGCCGCTTTCAGGCGAGCAACGCCGGCTCCCCTGGTAGGGGGTGAGCCTTGGGGGGGTGCAGGCGCTGTGGAAGGCTTAGCTCAAGCTGGATGCCCCGCAAAAACTCAGTTCCCGCACAAAAAGGAGTTGGGAGACGCTTCTTGGCTTTTGCCTCCCTAGGTGCGAGGTGTTTGTCTTGCTCCAAGACCGCCTGGTAGCTGTTGTTGCACGGTGCCAGCGATGTCGCTGGTTTTGGCCCGGGTCGGAGCCAGTGTGGCTGGTGTTGACATATGTTTCTCCTGTGAAAAATGTCATCAGGGTGTATACACTGTGGCAGCACATCACCTAGTTGTGTTTTAAAGGTTTGTTTTAGTGATCTGGACTTCAGCCGTGTGTTGTTTCCTATATGCGGGTAGAACTTGCAGCTGGGGGCAGCGGCAGACGCTCAGCGAGCCAGGTAGCTGCAAACATACCAATCAGCACCGGGAAACCTGTGTAATGAAGAATTGTAAAATGCTCAAATTCCTCTTGCCCTGTCTGTGTGGGTACTGCAGCCGGTGGAGCCACAGCAGCTTTGTTACTCTCCTTTGAGAAAGACACGGGGGAGACCAGGCTGTAAGGAGGAGGCCATGTTAACTGACAAGCGGGTAGTCAGAAGTAGTTTGGTGTGGCCATCTGTGATCGTCTTTGTCTCCTGTTCATCTCTGCTCCTTCTCTCCTAGGAAAGGAGGTGCTAGCTGTCTTGATTCAAAGTGTTAAACCGCAGTGCCTCAAATATCTTTTTTTTTTTTTTTTTTTGGGGAAGTGTATTTGAAACCTGGTTCAAGCCCCTCGTTGCTAATTGGAATAACTCAGGAAGCATTTAAAGCTTCTCTCTCTCTTTTTTTTTTTTTTTTTCTTTCCCCCCAATTAGCGAAAAGGTCTCATGCAAAACCAACTTTAGATAGAAAGCCTTTGTATTCGGCTAGCTATATGTGGAAAATCTGTTGTTCTGCTTTGTAAACTGTTCCTTCTTGTTAGTGTGGGATTATGGGGAAGGCAATATAGGCAAAGTATATTTGAAACAGGTCTTACGGATGCACATAAAACTTGAATCAGTGTATCGCTAACTGTAGAAATGATTCTGTGTTTAAACTGTTGATTTGTATGCTTCAGTAACAATGAGGAAAAGGATTTTTAAGTCTTGGCAAGGAATAAAAACTACTGCAATGCAAGATAAAACATGTTTGCAGTTTGGTAATGTGTTCTAGGCAGAAATTTTAATCGTTAGATTTGCATGCTTTGAACTTGGTTATTCATGACCTGGAACTGATGCTCTTAATTCATTATTATGCTGTGCTTTGGGGCTGTTTGTTTGCCTGAACCTCATGGCCAGTTTTGGGAATGATGTTTTCACTGTTTAATGGAAATGCTCTGAAAATCCTAGAATATCTGAAATGGAAACTGGGGATCTTCTACAAAAAGAACAATAGTGAAGAGAAATGGAGCCCATCTGAAACTCCTAGGGATTTCCCTGATGAGTGTGCAACTGTGCTTTTCTTACTTTTCCTGTAAAGCATGTGAAGGGCCAATGTGAAGTGCAGCATGAAGTTGACCGCCAATCCTGATGTAAAAGTTCCTTCTGGTTAAAATGCAGCTGTGGTGCTACCATAAATTTCCAAGTCTTACAAGCATATAGACAGCTGGACATCTTAATTAAAATTTTTTTCAACAGCTATCTGTTACCCTACAAGCTTCTAAGTTAGTACAGCGTGTTGGTATAGCTGGGTTTTGTACAATAAATGAACATGCATCATTGCAGCCGAGGTGTGTGTACTCTGTTTTACGCTAATGTGAGCGCTCACAGCTTTTAAAAGTCATCTGTGGGCTTGTGTATTTTAGCTAGCTCTTTCCCTGCCTTTTGTGGTCAGCCAAGCCTTCATGCTGTCATTAGGCTCGATCATAAGAATTTCAATGATCTGAGCTTCTAGAGTAAATAGCCTGTAAGGAGGAATTGCAGGGGGATGTAGTTATCTTTGCTCTTGAGGAAAGAACAGCACCTTTTCTTTTGTAGAAGATGAAGGTGCTGTCAAATTAAATGGAAGTGAAACTGGTTTCTGGTACTCCAGGTAGCAAGAAGCTCTCCTTAACCACTTAATGTATTGTAGACTTCTGCCTTGGGTCCTCTCACCCCATTACACTAATAGCAGGTGAAAAAAGCCCTATTTTTAGTATTTAATATATGACAAATAACTTAGTGACTAGATAAGCTTTTAGGCTGAGTTTTTAGAGAAACATGAAGTGTCTCTACACTTTTGCAGTTTATTGTCATTTAATTAAGTGGCTTCCTTCATGCTCTGTTTAGAATAGCTTACACCAGACTTGCACTATCGGAAAGGATTGTTTTCCCCTAGAAATGGCAGGTAAAAGCCTTTCGCCAGAGTATCGCCCAGGGCTAAAGCCTGGCACAAAGTTAGCCCTCCCCGAGGTTGTCTGGCCTCCCCTGTCTGCGGTCAGCTGCCTTGTGCAGTCCCTGCTGCGTCGTTACGATGGTGTGCAGGTAGGAGATGGCAGAAATGGTGTTGGGACAAGGTATCCCGGCTTTTGGTGTGGAACTTTTAGGCTGTTCTTGGATGGAAGAACTGGATTTATTTTGCACACCAGCCCTATGTGTGCAGTAAATTTAAAGTGGCGAGTGCAAGAAGCCAAGTTTCAACGTTGTCGTGTAATTAATCTTTGTAATCTTCCCATTGAGTTTCAGATAGCGGGTTCAGTTTTAAAGAGGTTAAAAAAAACTTCAAAATACTGTATTTGGCCTGTTTTCAGTAAAGGAGCTGTTCATTTCTTGAGATGTATTGACTTTTCTTCTAAAATAATGACATTCTATAAAAAGAAAACAAGGAGTTAGTTTTGCAAAAGCTTTTAAAAACCGTTGTTCTATTTTAAGCTGTTGCACTGCTAATTCACTGCATTACTTTCAAATGTTACGGTGTAATTCCTAGCAGGACAGTTGGTCTGTGCGCTGTTCTCTGGTCTCATTAAAAATCCAAACCCTTTATTAAAAAAGTAACGCAGGGGCTTTCTTTGAGACTCTCTGTCTGGAGGCGGTGTGCAGGTACTAGCTGGTCTGTACTAAGACTTCTGTGCCTGTGGTCAGATTGTGTGGGATCAGTGCGTGTTTTCTACGTGTAGACCAAACTATGGCAAGGTGAAGGTTTTTACTCTGCTCATATGGTGCTGGAGCAAACCTTACACTGTGTGGTGGAGTGGGACTCATCAAGGCCCAGAGGCAGACGGCCGGGTACGCCTGGAGAGGATTGCTGTCACTTGTGGTGCCAGCCTCGCAGCAATAGCCAAGGCTGCCAGAATTGTCTTGGTTTGCAACAAGCTGTTTTGAATTGCTCAGCTCTTCTCAAGTTGAAAGATCCTGTGCTATGTTTTTGGCCAATGATGAATGTTCTGTTTTGGGGGAAAAAAATGACAAAAATGCTGCTGCAGCTTTGGATGTAAGGAAAGAAGGCATTTGCCACTTGGTAAACGGTTTAGCTGTTTGCGTTGGGCCAGCTGTGGTTGGTAAACAGCTGAATGCAAAAGCGCTTGTTGTGGGAGGGCTGTGCTGGGCTTGAATTTGACAGCAGGCATGTTCTGGTTACAGTTCACCTTGGTGTGTTTGAGCAGTTAGCTCAAGTTTAGTGATTTTTATTTTTTTTTTTTTTTTAGTGCTTGTGAAGTGTTGCTGAGCTAAAGGCTTGGCTCCTTATGAGAATGGATCCTCATTTTCTACATCCTGAAGTGGGGGCTTTTACTTCTTGAGTATTCTGTGTTTACCTGCTGCTGAGAAACCAGTTGCCCAACATGCTCTTGGTCCTGCAGCCTTGGCTGGAGTCATGGCGCTGCGGGTGGCTTGCCTTCTGCTGTGTGGTGGAGGGTGGTTTCAGCTGCTGTGGTTCCTTTGGTTAGGTGAGTGCAGGGCGACCTCTCCCTCTTCAGTCCTGGAGTCAGCGAGCTTCTTAGCTACTTCTTTACTTTCAACAGAAACGCCAAGGTAGCTCAATCTCTGGGGAAAGTTGCTTTTGCAGTGTTTTTTAACAAAGCTTGCTTTCTTCACTCCTCAGGTAGTATATGTTACTTGGCCTGAGCTATCCTCCACCTGAGCACCTTGTACGCCAGGCACCCGTCAGGCCGTGTGCACAGAGCACCCGCAACTGTCCTGGTCCCTGGGCTTAACCGAAATGGGGGTAATCTCTTGCAACTGCTGTGCATGCAGGGTGCTTCCCATTATGCAAAAATGTGCCTCAAAATAGAGGAACTTCTGTTTTACCACCGCTAAATGTAGCGTGCTGTGGGTATGAGGAGAGAAATGTTGGGGCTAGTGAGCGCTGTGATTTGGTAGTATGTGCAAACAGGAGTATAGGTATAGCTTGTGTTTTTAAATATTAACACTCTGGAAGTAATTATTTTTTTTTAATGTGGTATTAAAATACTGAACAAGATTTTGTTACATGGCTGAGTACAACAGCTTCCTGTCGAGTATGCAAGTGAAGAGTAATAATGTAGGATTAAAATGCCTTTGACAGAAAAGGACTTAATGGAAGCCCACATACTTCCCAGTGTTTAGTCTGGAGCAGGTTTTCCCAGTGCTAATGGCTAGTTTTGACAGTGTAACCTTAATCAGAGCGATAACAGAGAAGTTGACACACTTGCTTCTTTCTGTCAAGTTCCTGATAAAGTTAAGGCAGGTTTTTTGAGCCGTGAAGTGGGATAGATCAGCAGTGCCAGTGCTAAAGCAGGCGGGTAACTGGTGTGGCAGCAAAGAGCCCACCGAGTCACGCACTCTATCTGATCAGGATGCACGGGCAGCTTTATTGTTTTGAATTGAGGACTAAAAACAAAATGACATGGCTTTCACCTTTTTTTGAAGTTGTAGAACTTGAAACGTGTTACTGTACTGCTGGTAGCTTGGGTTCAGGGTTTTAAAATTCATCCACCCAGCTACCTTCGCTTCCTATCTTGTGTACATCTCTGCTTTACTGGTTTGTTATAAGGAGCCTGTATGGAGATGTACAAAGTAGCTGTCAATTCTTGCCTAATCAGAAAAAGAAAATTGAATTAAGTGTAGAAAATACAGTCTGATCTCAGACAGTTGTGTTTTGAGAAGAAACCTCTTAAATCTCTTACTACTTCCTTGGTAATTCATAGTAACTTGTCCAGAAATGGATGCTTCAAAACCAGAGATGTTGGGATAAGCCCTGTCGAGTGGCAGATGTAGGGATGTGCCAAGATCCCAGGCACATACTTCATCTCTAACAGGGATTCCCATAAAGGTAGCAAATTTGTGCGTTTCAAGAACATCAGCCTGAGAGCTAAATCAATTTTGTTGTGGTGCTGGTCCAGCTACCTTGGTGATGGTGATCCCGTCTGTGTCTCTTCATACAGCTCGCTTTCTGGGCCTGCCTAAACATTTCCCACCCAACAGCAGGTTGAGTGTGGGTGTGAGCAGGCACGCAAGGCAGAGCCCACCAGCGTGCTCTGCTGTGATGAGTCTCTCCAGCTGCACATTGAGGCTTGCTGGCTGCAGGTCTGGATCTTTACCCAAATTTTTGTTTGTCTTAACACCAGCTTGTAGCACAACAGAGCTTTTTTTGGCTGTACGTCTCCTAATTAGACACCTGCCATATAAACCAAACAGCAGCACTGGTTTTTGGAGATAGTTCTCCCTGGTGGAGTACAAATTCTGAGATAAGATTTAAAGGATTGTCTGACTACTTAGTGGCAGTTTAAAAAAACCAACCAGCCAGCCAACCAGTGCTTAAAAAGAAGGGTATCTTTTCCAAGATCCTGAACTGATGTGGTACAAGATTGTTTCTTGAGTCTGGCCCTTCTGCTTTTTGCAGGTTTTGCCTTGGACTTCATGATTTGCCTTATTCTAAGGGAGTGCAGCCTCTGTGGTGCTTTGTAGTTTGACAGCCTTTTTTAAGCTCTGTTTAAGAAACTAAATACTCAGGTCTTAAGCTCAACTTGATGCCCTTGGGAGCAAACACATTTGTGTATAGAGCTTATGTGCCTGCAGCAGCCTGAGGTATGGGCAAGACAAGCAGGTGATCTCGGGCACCAGGTGGTTTAGAGCATACCACATTCTTTTAAATGTCATTTACCACGTTACTAGCATAGAAGTGGCAGATGTGTTGAAGTCCTGGGGTGAGATCTTCTTGATGAAGATGATTCCTAGCAAGCTGAAAGGTGAGCTTTGGGCTGGAAGATTTCGGTCTCGTCTGTAAAATGACTGCTGTGTACCTGCAGAGGACAATGCTGGCCATGGTCATACTGCTCTTGAAACCAGTTCTGCCTTCTGTGCCTGTTAGTCTTTCTGGATTTCTGCTCTCAATCAGAGAGTGACTTGTGTTGGTGTTTTGCATCATAGGTTTGCGACAGTAGCGGTGTACCAAGAGGTCCAAGGTCTTTTTAACTCTACAACTGAACTTGTGCCGTCTCTTCATTAGTGGTTTGCGATCTTTGCAGAGAACTGGCGTGTTGTATGCAGTGATCTTTGTGGTGAAGTGTTTGCTGCGCCAGGTTTGTCATATAGGCGCGTGCAGTTAGTACCTTCTCCATATAATGCTGGTAGGTATCTCTGGTGGGGAAAACCTGATGCCTTGGATTGTAGTAGCTGATTATCTCTCTTTGGTGCTCCTGATTTGGGAGCCTTGTCACTTTGAAAAGCATAAATATTAGTTTGTAGTAGGGATAGTGGAGCTGGCAAAGGGTAAGGACCTTGAAATGGTGGGGCAAGGGTACCTTGAAATTGGTGTGACTAGGAACAAGTTATGAAATTCAAACAAATACTTTATTTAGAAATGTGTGGGTTTTTATAAGATACGAAAGTTGTGTGGAAAGGTAGAAGTGGTTAATGGAGATCACAAGTAAAATCCTGTGAATATTGCTGCTTTCCTTGTGGTCTCTGGAGTGCTTTGACCCCACAGGCGTTGGATATAGAACCTGTTCACTATAAAATTGCATTGCTTGTGGGAGGGAGGTCTTATTCTTAGTTTTTTAGAAATGGCTGTGTTTCTTTCCTTGCAATGTGTGAAGCAGGCTCTCAAACAGGATCTGGAAGCCGTGACAGACTGGTTAGGCTTCCATTTGTGAGTTAATGGTGTGTGCTAAAGGGCATCCTGAAATGGTTCTTGGTCATCAGCGGCGGTTGCTTGCAGCAGGCTGAGTTTAGCCGGTACCTGTGATGAAATGGCAGCAGTTTCAGTCCCGCCTGAAAGAGGAAGTCATGGTGCTGCTGAGGCTCCACAGGAAGCTAGTGCAGGATGTGTAGACAGATTTGACAGCTCGGTTTCCTTTGGCTGGGGGAATGTACACATTTTAACCTGAAAACAGACTGCAGTAGCTTAAAAATAAAAGGCATCTTAACAAGCTTGAAAGCTGGTGGTTTCTACTTCATACTGCATGTCTAGTTACGAGTGAGGGCAAGATCATGCAGATTCTTACCCCTTGGTGTAGTAGGGGTACACTGATTGTGTACAAAGACCCACAAAATTTCACTTAATTCTTTAGTTGGTAGTTCATACAGCCACTAGAACATATTGCAGCTACTCTGAATTACAGTTTTTAAAACTAAAGAGCTCCCACAGTAACAGCACATTTCATGTGCTTGCCATTAAGGCGGGAAAATTAGGCTTGCACAAGAGGGGCAGTGGCCTGCGGTGTCAGGGTGCATTTGGGACAGCATTTCTTGCAACTTGTGCTTGGTAAATGGGAACCTGCTACAGGTACCGTGGATTTCTTCAGCCTTTAGCGGCCTGTCAGCGTCTTCTGGTGCATGCACAGGCCTGTGTGAAGAAAGTGTGTAATTCCAAATTTTCCTTTGCACTAGGAAGGATTGCCTGTCTGCACAACACCCCACTGGAGACTTTGGTTAACTGTTCGTTGCACTGCTTGCATGTCTTTACCACTTTTTGGGATTAATCCTGAATGCAGATCAGCTGCCTTTCGTAAAAGCGTAACCAAGCTTTGAACCAAAATTCTGTAAAAGGGGCCTATTCAGCCTGGGATAGGGTTATGATGAATTTAACAGAGTTTACAAGGCTTTGTAATCTGCAGTTTCCAGGGTGCTAGATCCTGGCTCTCCAGGATACTGTTGAGTTCTGTGAAATCCTGCTGGTGTGGTCACATGCTGAACAGGTAAATCCAACCTGAAGTATGATCTGGTAACGTGTACTTTACTGCAGCACTGAAGTTTTTGAATACAATACAGAGAAGTTTGAGAAATTAATTCAGTTGTTCTGGATTTTGTTTTTTTTAATAATCTTTAGAACTTGTTGAACAGAATGAAGTCACACTGACTTGCGTTACATTTCCACTCTTTATCAGCTCTCCTCTCTGGGCTTGGCCAGATTGCTCATGATTACATGGCTCAGAATCCACTCACTGCACTCAAACTGGGATGACTTGTGTGCTTTCCAGTCTGTTTCAATTCCCTCAGATATTTAAAACTACTTTTCTCGTCCTGCTGGGTGTTGTTTATGTAGACTTCCTTTTATTAGGTTACTTTGGAGGTGGAACAAACCCAGACCCCTTGTAACTTCTTTGTTTCTACCTCCATTGGCATTGTACTCTGGGGATGAGTTATTTTCTAGTCATATCTCTTATTGGATTAAATTACTTTTAAACTCTATGCGTCTTTAAAGCTATTCCTATGGAAGAGTGAGTCCCAGGATATTACGTTTAAGCTCCCTAAAAAATGGGCTTGTTTTCAGTTGTGTTGTGTGGACTCCTTAGAAGTAGAAAACATGAAGTAGCTCATCCAGCTAATCTAGAAAGTCTACTAATCCAAGTAAAGTAACGTATTCAACAGCTCTGCTTTCCCACTGGTAAGATTCTGGAGGCCCATGCTTAAGACTCCAAATCTGTTTATAACTTAGCCCATCTTATTTCAGTATTTAAAGATATATATGTGTTAAAAAAAACAGGTGAGGAGATCCTTGTACCTAAATATGTGCTTGAGTGCATTTTTGGTCCTTTAGGGATGTGATCCTGGAGTGTCTGGTGGGGTAGGGGGGCAATTAAACAACTGTAAGAGAAGTGATTAGTTGCTTGGTAGTTAAGAGAAGTTCTGGTGGGCCAGTTCAGTGTTTTTCATGGTAAATATTGTTAATTTCTTCTTTTAGAAAATAATAATAATAAACAAGAACAACAAACCACCCCCACTCCGGCTTTTCCAGGTCCCTTGCTGTGCAGTTCAGGTTCTGCTTTACGCCTCCAGAGTGATGCCTCAGGTTATTTGCACTCTTGTTTTGTTCCTGCTGCCAGAAAGCTTAAAGGGTTGGGGCATCTGGCAGGAAAAGGTGGTGTGTGGCTTCAGTTCAGAGCCTTTGCCTCACACTAATACCCCACTGTAGGGTGGTACCTGTTTGAATCGGTGATGTGGACCATACTCGCTCTTTACTTTACGAATGAATTTGAGGATAAGCAGTCTTCTGCAGGAAATACTCCTAATTTGCCTTGCTGGTGTTCTCTGCTGTGTGAGAGTAATTGTGTAGGTAAAGTCGATGGTTCACTGGAAAAGTCAGAGTTGACTGTTGCAGGGATAGTGCAATCGGCGTGCAAGGCACGCGTGCGCACCTTGTGCTTTGGCTTTGCTGGAGTCTTTGACCTGAGCCCTTAGCAGAGCACAGCAGCTTGTCTCCCCGAGGGGGGGGGGGGCGGGGGGGGCGGCAGGCTTGGCTGTGTCTGAGGACAGGAGAGAAGCAGAGGGATGCAGCACCCTCGGGTGATCTGTGCTTTCTGATACTGTGGTTTCATTTTGTTGCTTGCTTTATGCTGTCTGGAATAGTAAGTTGTCAAAGAGTAACATTAAACACAATGAAACACATTTCCCCGCCCCCCCCCCCTTTTTTTTTTTTTCAGAGGCATCTGTGAGCTTTTCTTGTACAAAGTGCATATACAGAATTTTAAGATTTATAGTTGCTCATGGATTGGTGCACTGCAGTGTGCATAGGAAGTGCTTTCCTCTGGTGTGCTTTCTGGGTAGGCTGTCTGAAGCAGATGTGTAACCTGCAAATTATGGGTAAACAAGGAAATACAAATAATTAGGCAAGAGGGTAGAAGAGGAGGTAGAGCAGGAAGGGAGGGGAAGAATACACGATGAAGGAGGAGGCATCTGCCTGGGGGAGGACAGGGTGGAAAGTGGGGCCGGGTTTCTCCCAAGGGGTGGTTGCACAGTGCTGTTAGCCTGGAGGTGGATGTGCTGATCCTTCTGTGATAGCACTTGGAGTGAGCAAGGACAGCTGGAGCAGGGGCTCCCTGGGGCTGGGGGGCACTGTAATGAGTGCCAGTTGAAATTGAAAAAGCATATGAGCAGTGGCTGGGAAACCCAGTGCGAAGAGTTGTTCTGCACTTGATTTATTAACTCCGAAAGGAATTAGCAAAGGCTGCTACCTGTGCTGTGCAGTGACACAGCTGAATGGCTGGCTGTGTTTGGGCAAATCCCAAACCAAAAGGCCGATGATGGAGCCGTATTGCATGGATAAGGCTGGCAAGCTTGCGGAGCATGCTGGTAATTCAGGCTGGTTTTAGTTGGAGCATGCTTGAGCTGGTTAGCTAGGCCTGATACCTGTTTTGATGTGTGTTCCTTTTAAAACGTACTCAACAAGTGACTCATCCTTTTCCACCTTTGTTTAGAGCATGAAGCCTTTCTTAATTTGGGACTGAGGACTGAGCTGCTCTGTTCCATTGCCTGCTTTCTGGTGACTTTTAAATTCTAAAATGTGACCTTTTTCTCTGTGATCAGTAGAACTGTGTGAGCACCCTCGCAGTTGAGGCAATATTGACTAATATTAAATACAAACGTTTGAGCTGTAGAAAATGTCTTTTGAAATGGAAACAATTGCTTTGTCATTCTGAGTAAATGTGTGTGCGCTTCCGGGCCAGATTTCAGACTTTTTTGTAGTATTAATAAAGGGCCTGTTGATACGGCTTTGCTGTGCATATTGCTGGGTTGTCTTGTGTGAAACTGAGGTCTGATGCATAAATCAACAAATTCTATTATTTTGATATTGAAATACAGTATCAAGTAGAGGAGTGGTGATAATGTCTGATGCCTGTGCAAATCCTTAATCATCTGTATGTGTTGAAAGAAGATGTATAGATAGCAATGTGAGTGTGTGATGTACCAGGTACTGGCTGATGTCCTGCTCTGAGAAAGAGTCTGCTGCTATTTCCTAAAATTGACTGTTTGTGGATATCTCTGTGGCTTGTGGGAACGGGGGGTGTGTGTGTGTGATTAGTATTCCCTTCAAGTCCTGTTTTTAGGAACTTTTGAGGATGTTCATTGTGAGGGTAGCTGGCTTTGTCTAAATCTGTGAGCATCCCTGCAGCACCTGAAGAAAAAGCTAGTGGTGTGAGGTTTGTTTTGAGTCACTAGCAATTGCCTTTCCTTGGAAATGTGAATTGCAATATCAAATCATGTTGCTAGCTGTGACCAGAGTGCTCAAAAACTTGGAATTGCACTGGACTTCTTCCAGATCACTCTAAGTGAAATCCCCAGGAAGTGCTGGAATACATAGTTCAGTAGGGATTGACTCAAATTTTTTAATGCAGTTACCCAGAACTGAGAGCCATTGCAACATCCTTGCTAGGCTAAAGGATTGCCACCTTTCTGAGGGTAAATTTGCTGCAGGGGGTGTCTCTTCTTTCCTCCCCCCACACCCTGGCAGGGGGTAACTCGGTTTGCAAGTCTTCCTTGCTGTAAATAGAAGTACTTCCAATAATATGGAAACATTGAAAGTCAGTGGGAGCTTTGCCACTAGGCTGTTGGGGTCAGGATTTCACACCTGCATGTGAATGAATGGCCAGAGGCCTGCTGCTTTTCTAATTAAAGTAATACATTAATGAAAGGCAGCTGTGCCTGGAACTGGAGGTAGCTAGCTCATGTTTGGAGGGGCTCTTGGTGGCAAGTACTGATTTAGTTCATGTGCTAAAGTGTGTGTTGGGGTGGTGTTGAAGTAGCTGGGTGCATCGTGATTTTGTAATGGCTGGAGAGCAATCCGGTTCCTTGGGAGCCGCGTGCCCTGCTGAGCTGCTCAGTGCTGTTAGCTGCTTCAGAGTGGGGATAGGGGTATGTGTTAGGTAGCAACTTCAACCAAAAGATTGTGGAACTGTATTTAGGCCTTAAAGGTGAGGGGAGGAGTAATCATGTTTACTTCTGTCTGTACGTGCTTATTTTTATCCCATAAACTAGTTTCAAAGCTTATACTGCTGTTTCCTGCTGAGGTTTCTTGGCTGAAGGGCTCTCCAGAGGGAAGATCTCTTGGGAAGCATGTGTGTTACTTAGCAGCTATCAAGACCCAAGCTTAGGCTTTCAGTGCATCTAAGACTGGATGCTTCCATGCATTAAAAACAGTCTGGAAAAGCCTAAAGACCTTTTTTGCCCACCTTTAGATAACTAGTCAAAAATGGCACTGTGTGTTAGAGAGATTGAATTTACCTAGTCCTTCTTCCCAGTGCAGAAAAGTGACGGTGCCATAGTCTTGGGTGGTGTTTGGCAATTGTGTGCAGTGAGAGGGGTCTAGCTGTACGAGGAGGTATTTGCATTTATGCAAATGCACAGCTTCCTGTTGTGTGTGTGTGTGAGATGGAGGGATGGATCTACCAACTCACTTAGAAATGTCCTGGTTTTAGATCCCAAATATGCTGTTAGTGGTTTGGGCTCCCGTCAGAGCTCATCAGTGAAATGTACTGTTATCTAGTGAGTATGAGAAACATCTAAATATGTGTGTTTTTTTTCCTAGGTTCTCATTGGAGTTGATATTCTAGTTGACTTCAGCAATGCAGACGATCAAGTGTGTAGTCGTGGGTGATGGTGCTGTCGGTAAAACCTGTCTCTTAATTTCTTACACAACAAATAAATTCCCATCGGAATATGTACCAACGGTAAGTGTGAGAATGGCTCCAGTTCTTTGGGCATGATGGGGTCGGGTAGCATGAGTTTCCTTTATAACTAACCTTTATAGCGTGCATGCCCTAATACTTGTCCCTACAGTCTGCTTTCCTCTTGGAGACCAATACGTGATGGAAAAGTAACGATTGGTCTGATACACTGCTGCTACCTATCTTTCATATTATGGGGTAGGGCTGGGATGCCTTTTCTGTGTCTGGTCAGTTCTTGCTGCTTAATTGCTCTGTGGACTCTGAGCTTCTGTTTGTTGATGGCCACTGGCTGGATTCAGTGAACAAAATTATTTGCAGTTAGGACTGCTAAGTGGAGAGCAAGCAGCAGGAACACCTGCTCTTCAGCTTGCTCTCTCGGTTCTTGCTACATCTTCATTTTTAGGGAAAGTAGTATTTTATGTTGTTAAAATAGTCAGTGACTACAGTTAATGCTTTCGGATGCAGATTTGTGCTTTGCAATTCTGAAAGATTCTGAGGTCGTGCAGTGAACTGTGGAGCATGGCTAATTCGCTCCAGCTAAGCATGAGAAATATGTTTGGATTTAGACCACGCAGTCTCATTCATTTGAACTTCCAAACATTTGCCAACTTTGTGTGTAGTCCCTCACTATGAATAACATTTCTGAGTTTTACAGGCTCAGTTTTTTGAGATACCGAATCCCTTGGCTTACCTAAAGATCAGCTTGGGAGCAGTTTGCTGACTGCCTGTGAGGCATGTGCATTATCTTTCTAATAGAACAGTCCTTTTCTTCTTAGTGTTGCATATACAAGATCAGCACACTGACACTGAGGTGGTTCAGTTTTTTAGTGTGGTTGCTGCAAGAGACTTTGACATCTGGATGCTCTTTTTACTAGTTTTCTGTTATGGACCCAAAAAATCTATCTTCTACTGATAGGAAAATTGAAGAGTTTACCGAGTTACTTCAAACAAATTCGGATCTGGAAATGCCTTGCAAAGAGGTTGAGCACCTGCTGGTGAAAGAGTCAATAATATTTTCTGCTATTATAAAGCAACTTAAAAGAACAGATAGCTCCTCTGAGATGCCAGGTAGCTCTGCCTTACAGCTCTTTTGGAATAGTTACTTCATAAAAATTCATAAAAATGTTTTCTCTTTGTGGAAGAGAAGTTGCAGTGAATGTCAATGCCTCTTTTTGAGGTATTGGCTTTGTACGCTATCCAAAGTTGGTTTTGCAACCTGCCAAATGGAAAGTTTTAAGAATAGGACAGGCTTCCACAGAATGAAAATGTTTGTGTTTAGTTGTCGTGCAGGAACTAAAGATGAAAGGGCTCCCAAACCCGAGGGTATTCAGGTTGGATGCAGTGGTCACTGCTAGGAACCTGAGGGTTGTGCTGCAGGCTTGGAGACCCAAGTTCAGCTTCCCTCACGGAGGTTCTCTCTTAGGGATGGGTAGAGAGAAGTTACGTTTGAAACTGCCTTTTGCCATTCTCAAGTTGAGGCGTATCAAGTAGCCAGCTGTGATGCTTCTAGGACAACCACATCCTGTGCTGAACCTGTGGGAGACTGCTTGCCCTATTTAAGCTATTCTTTATGGTCAAGACAAAATGAAAGTGGTCGGTGAGTTCAGGCAGCGAGTGTTTCTATACTTACTCTTAGCGAAATGACCCTTAATTATGTTGAAAAATGTTATAATCTTAAAATGTGTATTTTTGAAAGCTTGCGAGTTTGTCTGCTGTCCTGCAGATGGTAGTACTGTCTGTAAATCTCTGCTAATGAGCAGTGTGGAAAACCAAAGCAAGTTACTTGCCGGTGAAGTGTGACCAAGGTGTGTTAAGGATTATTTATAGCGCCTTTTAAAACTATCCCGTGTTTCTGGAGTAGTATTTACCTCTGTACTTCATGGCTTGAGGAACTCACTGTTCTGGGGATATCAACAGCCTATTCCCAATTCTGTGTATGGCCTAGAGGTGTATTTCAGACTCTGGAAACTGGTAAGTAACCTCTGATATTCCAGCTAATACTTGTAATAAATAGGTGAAGAAATGTAACAGGTAGCATTGTTCCCAAAATGAAAGCAAGCTGTCCAAGAGCCAACAAGCCTTAATGTCCTCAGAATGTTTGTGGCTGAATAAGGACCCTGGAGAAAAGTAGGTAGGACTCAAAACTGCTTAACGAAAACGCTGAAGCAGGAAGAGAACCCAGAGATCAAGTTCTGTTGTTGAGATCCTGGTAAACACTGGTGGTAGCTCAAGGCCAATGTGCCCACAGACACTGGGAATCCAGCTGCAGCAGCTGCTGCAAGGCCTCCCTTGAGAGGAAGGTTACATTTTTCTTTCTTCAGGGTGTCCAACAGTACAGGGCACAAAAGTTAGTAAATGTTGGGGTGCTGAGACAAATCACTAACAGGCTGGCCTCAAACCGAGCTGCTCCGTGTGTGCGAGCACTGGAGTGGCTGGTGTAACCTGCCCGTGCTGTCGCCCTGCGTGGCTGTGCTTGTGCAGCTCTGTGGCCAAAATGTTGCTGGAGAGTGCGCCAGTTCAGACTGGCAGATGAGTCTTTCACTTGGCTCTGTGTTTTGCAACCCTTTCACTTTTTTGAGGCTATTTCCCAGTGGGAGATGGGTTTCATACTGGTTCCGCACATGGTTTGTCACCTGCATGGTTTTGATGTCATTGCCATTCACAAAAATGGCAGCGAGGGGTATGGCTGTGGAAATGCACTGGTAACGTTTGGGTAGTGGCAGATCAGGTGTGAGTCCTGTAACAAACTCATCCACTTGCTGTGGTGGGATGTCTGGCACTGGCAGGAATTAAAACTCCTTATTGGGCTAATTTTTGCTCTGGTTTTTAGCCTGTTTGGCGTCACTGAGGGTAAAATCGTCTGTGGATTATGCTGTGAGATTAGTTGCCAGATTGTTCTGAAGGCTAGCCTTGCAATCCTGGCCTCCTTAGGGCTGAATCCCAGACCTTTTCAATAGTGGCTGTAGCTTTTAAAAAAAATTATTCCCATTTTGCAAATCGAGAGCTTAAAAAAAAAAAAATAAAAAATGAGGGGGAATGCATGCTGATCCCCCTAAAGGGCAACTACAAGTAGTATTATCGACTCCCTGTCCACTGGGTGAAAATGAGGGGATATCTTTGGGGGATGAAGCTGCCAACCATCTGATACCTGAAAGAGCGAATGTGTTCTGACCTTCAGCGCAGAGCATACTATTTTCTTGTTCTGTACCTGGCAATAGATGAGTTCTCATCCTGAACCTGTCCTTTGGAGTCTTGAAGTAGTAGTTGTGATGTGAAATGCCTTCCGCACTCCTCCAGCCTGAAGGTCTTATTTGTAGCTGGATGCTTTGAGGTGTTCAGTAAGGCAAAATCAGTGCAATGTGTAAAGGATCGGGCTGCGGATGATGGAGGTAAGTGGTGAAATCTCTTGCAGTGCTTTAAAAATCTTGAATGCTAATCGAAAATTGTACGAGGTGGACTTCTGCTTCTAGCTGGTGGTCTTGGGGGTATGCAGCATGCTGTGGCCATAGCTGCTTGCTTGGTCACTGGGAGCTGCGAGAAGTTGAAAAAACTCGGTGTGGTGTCAGGTATTGCTTTAACCAGGACAGTCAGGTGGAATGGAAAGGAGACATCTGACCTCTTGGAAGTTCAGCTTTGAAGTGCTGTCTTGCTGGTCCTACCTCCGTTTTTAGTGGGATTTTTTTCAAGGACCTAAGCTCTTACTAAAGCCCTCTAAATACATGCATGTGACTCCTCATTTTTCCATGCTCCTCCCTCCTAGGCTCCATGAAAAGCTTTTGAGGTGACTGCTAGCCTTTTCGATGTTGCAGTTTCCTGCAGGTATGGGGCTGCTCAGACTTCATGTCTGTGTTGAAGCAGAGCTTCCTTATCCTTATTCAGAGACCTTGACACTCTCTGGGTAACCTTGCAGCACTGTATGCAGGGACAGGGTTTGGTGTTTTTTTCCAGTGGGAAGGATTTTTTGCTGAGGTTACTTTCTGAAATGCTGTCTTATCGTGGTTCTGAAGATAGAATTGTTTTTGAAATGAAGGATACTGACCTCAGACGGGATACTCCTTAATGCTGAGTATGTGGGTGTTGAAGGAGAAAGCTTTGTGTAGGTCCTTGTGCTCAGTTGTGTTGTAAACAAGTTACTGGGTGAAACATTTTTGGTAGTCGGTCTGCCCTTGAGGACAGGATTGTTGTGCCACATGCTGTACAGCGAGACAATCTGTCTTGGTCTTCTGGAGTGCAAGTCTCAGTTTAGATTGAGAGTGAATTTGACACAGACTGATTTTGGCCAACTATATGGTCTCCTCCAGAGATGGAGGATAAATTTCTGTTGAAAAGATGGACTCTGTATTGAATTCCATCGATGTTCAGAAAGATGAACATCAGAGGACTTGGGTCCTGTTAGAAGAAGCCTCGTACTTCTGTGCCCTGAAGGGCAGGTCTGAAATTTATCAGTTCTGTCTTTGTGAGGATGTGTTCACTGTTTACAGACCCAGGCATGGTGGTTGAAATTTCTGTGGCAATGTGGCAGACCTCTTTGCAATTACAGGCAAGAGCTGTTGCAGGTGTTTTGCTTTTACTCTGTTGAATGCAGCAGTGTGCCTAGGGTGCCTTTGCTTTAGATGTCTCATGGAAATGTCTCTTGCACCCCTATTCAGAGTTGAATTGCCCTTTTAACAGCCTTAATGATAATAGTGTTGTAAGCCTGATGGCTTCTGTTATCCTGTGCAGGTGGCTCTTGTACAAGGTGGGGGTGGTCTGGCAAGGTGAGTAGGGTGATGGTTTAAAAAATAGCTTATTCACATCCTCTTAAATATTTCTCTTTTCTTATCAGGTTTTCGATAACTATGCTGTAACAGTGATGATTGGAGGAGAGCCTTACACCCTAGGCCTCTTTGATACTGCAGGTGAGAAATCAAGTGCTTGTATCATTGTAACTGCCCAAGATTTAGCTGAGGTGGTGTTGAACATGAAGACATACGGTTTGTTTTGTTTTCCAGAAAGATTTTCCCTTTTCATCATTTTTTTTTTTTGTTCCTGACCTTTGGGGGGGTGTTTGCTAAATTCAGTTTACTTATTAAAAAAAAAAAAAAACACAAAACAAAAAAACCCCCAACCTGGCCAAACAACAGAAAACCAAACCAAAACAAGAAAACCCTCTACTTCTTTTAGACTTATTTTGTGACACCAGATGACAACTTACAAACTTGCACCTCTCATCTACAGGATACTTGAAAGATAAAGGGGTTTTATGTTTTTAAACAAAACTTACAGGAAGAAGTTGTGTTGAATAAAATACGTGGATTCTGTGTAGTTTTTATTTAGTAAATAGCCTATTTTTTTGACCAAATGTCAAGACAGAATGACTAACATTACAAAATCCTGGATGTGCATGTGTGTCCGTGTTCTTAACACGGATGAAATCGGGATGTCTGGAGTTCTGTAAGCCCTTGCATTGTGTGCCTTTTTAAAATGAAAAATAAATCTGCAGGCTTCTTTGTTTATGGTTGTTAGACTGTATCTCAGTTTCTGGCTGGAGAGCTGCACAATGATTAAACAGCTACACACATTGCTTTGCACGTGTGAAGATTTAGCAAGAAAGGGTAGAAACTGGTTCAACTGCTAGTTACCAGTCCTCAACCTGTAATAATACCAAAGTGGTATGGCAGCATCTGGTATTGTGAAGTCTTCTTCAGGAGAGTCCTTCCAGAGAGCTCAGTTGATAAGCTGTTACCTAAAATTGTCTTGATAGAACTTAATCTGACTGTTGCCAGCTGTATTCGTACAGATGCATCATTAGTGTCTTTATTTGATGAATGAAATGGTCTTAGGCTTCCAATTAAACACTGGAGCTTCAATTAGCTCTTCACATTCTTCTCCCAAATGTGATTCGTGTGTTTAGATGTTGCAAACTCCCTAGTTCATGGATAAAGGAGGTAAGTAGAGAAGAGATGCTCCTTCCTGGACAATGTGTAGGCTGCTGTAGGGATCAGTACTCAGATGGATCTCTGTTATAAGCATGCTGCTACCTGTGTGGGTAAAAGCTGTGTTGGGTCCTTTTCTGCCTGGTTTTCTGCGGAGGTCCTCTAGGTTCAGGGCTCTGGAAGCTGCTGCATGCATAGACGGGCAGATCTGTGTACTGTCTAGCAACATGAGTGCAGTAACCATCTAGTAATTCTGAAAACTTAAGAAAGTGGCTTTAGCACATGTGGGTGATGCTACGTACTTGTGAATGTAAAGGCTTTCCTTTTGGAGCTGGGCTTCTGAAGTGGCCTTTGTGCTTTAAGGGTCACCTGCTTTTTGCTAAATAGTGGCCAACACAAATTACAGATCTTAACAATGGATAAACCCTGTATTACTAACTGTGCAATTTAGAAAGAAAATCAAAGTCCTTGTTTTGAACTTGGGCTATGAAGACAAAGCTTTCTCGAGTAGTCTGTTAACTGCAATGAATTATTTTCATCAGTGCTTAGCTCCTCTGTGTCCAGCTAAGCATGATAGCTGTAACAAGCTGTTAGACCTCCATCTTCAAACTGTAGCTCTTTCTCCATTGAGATGTCCCCAGGGTTCGGTTGGCTCCTTCAGAATCTCAGAGGTTTTTGTCCTGCGTTGTAAGCAAGAGAGTGTCAGTTGAAATCCGAGGCATTTTGAGCAAGCGGTCCCGATTTGGTTGCCAGCCGGTGCAGTAGTTTCTCTAGTGCCAGGTGTAGTTTCTAAAAACAGCATACTGCTGAATTGAGCAGGAGGAAGTTTAAGGATGAGCTCAAGCAGAGTCAGGCTGGTGGGTCAGTGCTGATGGTGCCCTGCGAGGACTGCCCGCTGTCTGTCGGACCCAGAGGGGAGAGCCTGGCTTCCCCTGAGGCACAGCCCGCGCCAGGAATTTGGTGCATTTTTGGGGGAGTGCCGCTGGATGAGCTGAACGCAGTCTCACCTGTAACAGCAGCATTCTCCTCTTACTGCTTGGAGGACACTTCACTAAGCATTTGCAAGCATGTCAGAACATTCTAGTAAACAAAATTGCTTTTTTTTTTCCTCCAAACTGCAGGGTTTTTGCAGGATAATGAAATTTGATGGCATAATAATTCTAATGAATGGACTAGGTGCGGAAGACCTCATCTATAACTAGATCCATGTTCTGAAACTTCATTATAATAGAGAAAAGCACTATGCAGTCTTAAGTGTGTTTGATCTAAAAATTTATTGGATCATATTCCTATCAGACTTCCCAACTCTCCTGTGACTTTAGGCAGCTTACTGTGACATAGCAACTGAATAAATTCTGGATTTGAAAACTAGGATCTTAGAATGTTTGGGTTCAGGGCATGTGTATTTGCTTAAGAGTTAGGATTAATCACAATAATACTGTTGTGCCAGAATATGCACCCTACCACCTGTAAAGGGCAGTACTTCTTGTCTGGGTCTAATACTGTGTTCATTTTCTCCTCTCTAGGTCAGGAAGACTATGATAGATTACGACCCCTCAGCTATCCACAGACAGATGTATTTCTGGTCTGTTTTTCAGTGGTGTCTCCTTCTTCATTTGAAAATGTGAAAGAAAAGGTTGGTTGAACTCTGCCTGAAAATGGGGCTGCTGCAGTGGTTCTGGAAATACATCAGGCGTTATCTTAGGTGGTTAGTAACAAATAATTGTGTCTTCTCTGTCTTTAGTGGGTACCTGAAATTACTCACCACTGTCCAAAGACTCCTTTCCTGCTTGTTGGGACCCAGATTGATCTAAGAGATGATCCCTCAACAATTGAGAAACTTGCCAAGAATAAGCAGAAGCCCATAACTCCAGAGACGGCTGAAAAACTGGCCCGGGACCTGAAGGCTGTCAAATATGTGGAATGCTCTGCACTTACGCAGGTGAGGATTGGTCTTTGACTATTTTTGTTTGCTTGTATTCCATAATTTTTTTTCAGTATTGGGGAAAACCAACTCAATATGGATGTGAGAGGGTATATAAGCTCTGTTTCTGCTGTTGACGGTGTAGCTTTCTCTTCTGTCCTGTTGATCTAAGGAACAAGGAGCTGGCAGTGGTACGAAGAAAACCAGCCTGTGAAGATTAGGCATAGTGTAGAGGGGTGATGGAGGAGGATGTGCTTGCCGTGTTTGCTTTTGTGTTGGAGGAAGATAACTATTGAAAACTTAGAAGGTGTCTTATGGACAGTAGGTGGGTTAGGACACAATGCAGGTCACTATAGAAGAGGGCAGGCAAAGAAAAATAAAAACCCTATTGGAGAAGTCAGTTTTGGTACTTCGTAAGACTAGAAGCCTTCATAGTTGAGAGCTTCTTTCTCATCCTGTGCAGCTGGTGATGAGCTAAGTTTCCTGTGTCCACCTTAAGATGCAAGTGTTGAAAGAAAATAACAATGAAGTAGTTCTTAAGATGTAAACGTGGTGACGTTGTGTGGACTAACTCGTGAATGTGAGTCTAAAGCAGGCTAAAAGAGCTGATTTGAGGCCAGGAAACCTGGTTATCCTTTAAGTTAGGAATAGTAGGGTGGAGTGGATGGGAGCTGTTGGCTGGCTAGCTGGCATGTTGTCTTGACTTTGGATGCCCTGGGAATCTTGTGTGCCTACTCTTGCAGAATTGGCTACAACTCTTTAACGATTTTCTTAATGTTACTGTATAAAGAATTTGTCTCTACCTGATGTGCAGGGAACTAGGGGTGCACAATATGAAGTCCCTCACTCTTCTCAGTTTTGTTGTGCGTTCATCTCTATAGAGTTTCTTCTTTTATTGCCAAACATCATGGAGCCTGAAGTTCTCCTTGTCTTGCACCTTTTGCCCAGATTGCATGTTGGCTCTTCCATCTGGGATCCTGAGACTTTTTTTTTGTAACAAAGCTTTGAGTGTTTGCTGAGAAGGAAGAGGCTTTTGATGGAATGGTGCAGGACAGTGGTGCTGGAGATACTATGCCGAGGCACGCTGCATTTCATCCTGGGAATCCCTGATCAAAAGGTGGCCTTGGCTGTGCTTCCTTACTGCCCACGTGCAAACTGAGGGTTAATCGTGCTTGTGCTGTAATTCTCTTAGATCTGTTCAGTCCCAAAATACCATTTTATAGATGGTGTCTGGCTCATCCTGAGTGCTTCTGCTAACTAGGCTGTAGAACCTGATAATTAGATAAATACATACCAGGACTTTTGTCCTTTATTGCTCACTGAGACCCTTTCCTCTGTCTTTAAACTTGCCTTGTTTAGTCTGCTCAAATTGCACGGGAGCACCTAGAATTACCAGAGTAAGAGCTGACATGATTAAAAGTTTCAGTGTTTATCCTTTTTTTTTTTTTTTTTTTCTCTTTTCCCCACTTCCAGATAGACTAAACTGTATCTGTTGCAGAGAACATCTTTACACACTTGGAAGCTCAGCCTGAATTTCTTCCAGCGCACTAGTGCTTGTAAACCCATTGATGGTTTTAGGAATCAAGAGTAACCTGGGAGGAGGTTTCAGAAGCCTTCTCACCTGGAAGACTAGTCGGTTTGCATCTGCTCTGTTCATCTTCATTGGTTGTTGACTCCCCTCACAAAACACCTTTTTCCTCAGTCCGTCAGTAACAGCTGCCAAACAGAAGTGTAGATTATCTACAAAGGGTTGTTTGAAGTTCCCGGCACTGATCTAGCTGGCAGCTCGTTAAACACAAGTCGGCTGGCTTCCCTAGCCAGGAGGGTTGTTTTCTTACCTGCCAGGCAGTGTTGTAGTAGCTGGTTTCAACTAAAGCTAGACTACCTGCCTAGTTCAATCTCTCTTTACCTTGGCTCCTGTCTGCACAGTTCACCTCGGCAGTCTAGGCTGGTTTTTTCCTTCTCAACTAATTTACAAATGACTTTGACACCACAGTAGCAAGTGATCCTAAAATCCTGGAGCCAGAACATTTTATTTTTTTTTTTCCTGGGAGGAAGAATTTGCTTGTCTGTGTGGAAGAATCGATGTTCTGCAAGTACAAGGTGAGTCCTTAAGAGGCTGAATTTCTGAGTCTTTTCTGTAAAGACAGAGTATCTTCTCCCTGAGTTTGGATGACGGCAGTACTGAGGGGTCAGTTCTCTCTCCTTTCCTCAGGTTGTGGAATCCCTTTTTGTGATGAAGGCACTTTGAATGTCTGTCTTCAACTTTTCTCTAAAAAATAGTACCCAATACCACTGTAAAAAGTAGGTAACGCTGCTATTAGGAGAGGGTGACTGACAAATAGATTACAACTAAAATGATAGTTGCTTCTGTTACACTTAAGAGTTAAATGGTCTGAGCAGACTTTCTGAAGCTCAATGCTGGTACCTAACACAAGGGAGAACTTTGAAATTCGTTCCTTCCCCTAAAGGGTCTTAAACTGTCCATGAATGGAGGGGGTGAAGGGAGCCTGAGCTCTGCCTGTTCCCCAGTGCAGCACAGAGCCATTACTTGAGCCAGAGTATTGAGGTCTGTGTGCCAGTGGCATCCAACACAGTTCCCTTCCTGTGGCTACTCTTGTATCATCCAGGCTCTTAACCCCAGGCTCATTTTTCACAACAATTTTGTCCCTGTGCTGTTTGTTTTTCTCCTCTTCCCTTATCCCACGTTTTCGTTAGGTCCTTCAAAACAAACCCCAGATTCTGTTCTCTTGAACAAATTTTCTCCTGTGCAACAGGAAACCAAAAGAGAAGTCCCTGAGTACGAGAATTAAGGAAGCAGATTTTCTTGACTCTAGTCCTGCCTGGGTTCTTAATCTATCTAACAGTACATAATTGAGTTTATACTGCAACTTCATTCTTGCAAAGAAAGAAGAATTTTAATTAGTACTTCACATAGGCATTATTTATCTGAGGTCTCTAGCTCTTTTGTCAGCTGGGTTAAAAAAAAGTTGCTGGGGAAGATGTACAGGATGATTGTACATGGTAATTTTCTTAACTTCTCTTCTTTCAAGTATAATCTTGCTTGTAACGTGATGGACTTAAATGCTTCCAGATGGAATTGCCTTAGAGATCGCCCGTGTATGTGCTTCAGTAAAATAAGATTAAAGACCTTTTTAAAGGGTTATACCCAGTCGAACCTGTGAGGGAGAAACCAGTTACATTTGAATGATTTAAAAAAAAAAAAAAAAGAAAATTAAAATCTTAATTTTGCAAAGACTGCAATTATTTACAGGAAGTAATTCAAGTTTTTCTGTTTGTTTTTAGCTGGGATAAAGCATTTCTTCTGAATTTATGAAGGTTATACTCATGACAGTAGATTTAGGCGAGTCCAGTTAGCATAAACTGAGACAGGTTTCACTCCTGGTGTTCTGTGTAACTTGGCAGAGTTCTGTGGGAGTGGTAACACACTGCAGTGTTCCTGTTGTGCTTACAGCAAACCCAACGCATGTTTCGTGCTCCGGTGTGATCCCTGCAGACTCCTTGCAGCTCTGTGACTGCTTGTCTGGTGTTGGAGCTCCGTTATTCCAATCCTAACACCGTTGCTGTTTTTCCCGTGACTTGAGTGGTTATACTTGCTTTGGTAACTAAACTGAATAACTGAAATGCATCGTTTCCATGCTGGCTCGCAATGTCGAAATAGCAGCGCTGGTAAGGTATCGCATCGCTTCTTAAAAGACCGATAGCCGATGTCTGAGGGTGATGATGGCTTACCAGAGAGGTACTGCTTCGATCCCAGATCCTGTTCTCCCAGCCATCTGGAGATCTTCAGTTATTCAGGGGCTGAATTCACAAAGTAGAGGAGTTGTCTGGAGTCCTTGCTCTGGACTAGCTGCTGCTGGGGTAGTTGGCAGCAGTAAGTCGGTGCATCTGAGGTGCTTGCTTATCCACAGTGGGTGACTACAAAAGGTTTACCTGACCTTTTGGATCCCCGTGGCGGGGCAAGCTGCTCTCCCCTGTGTTTATTCCCTTGTAAACTCGCAAAGTGTACATTCAGCAGTGAAGTGGAAAGGACCATCTCTTGTGTAGCCCCTCCCACCCTTGTGTTCTTGCCAGTTGCTGCTGTGTTTGTGCCTCTGCCCTTCTGGGTGTTCATTTTGTCCAACTTGGTCTGTCACGTGTCCTGTCTGTCTCTGACATTGACTTCTGGGTCATCTACATGAGATTTCCTCCTGGGATCTACTTTGTTTTTTGCAAAGTAAATCTGTTTACTGCCTCTGTGAATTCAGCCTGGTCTATCCTGAATGCTCTTTGTATCTGCTTGTTTTTCTCTAATCCTCTAACCTGGCTGCTGTTTTTTCTCCTCCCCTCTGTCTTGTAGAGAGGTCTGAAGAATGTGTTTGATGAGGCTATCCTAGCTGCCCTCGAGCCTCCGGAAACTCAGCCCAAAAGGAAGTGCTGTATATTCTAAACTTTCTCCTTCCCCTCTTGCTGCTGCTTCCTCTGTCCCACTACTGTAGAAACCTGGTTAAAAAAAAAAAAGAATAAAACCACCTTGATTGAAAGCTGTTGTGTCTGCTTACCATCTTAGAGCAACCTCTGTGTTAACTCTTGGACTGAAAACAATATATTTAAGCTCTTTAGTAAAACGTGACCATGGAACATGAACTGGACTCGCTTAACTCTCTGCTGCTTGGGTTGCCAGATGTGGGTAGCTTTATAATTCAGGCTGTTTGGGGGAAAGGATCTGGTTACAACATCATTATTTAAAGAAAGATCAAAAGAATGAGACATGTTGTTTGATCTTCCTGAATCCAGCTGGAAGAAACGATGCGTGTGTTTTTCAATTTCTACTTGTGACTCTTGTTAACTGTATTTGCATGACAAAAGTACATGAAACGGTGATCTGCAAGTTACGCTGTAATGTGAAGGGTTTTCTGGTTCTCCTTTTGTGCAGTGAGATGTTTTTCTGTTGCTATTGCTTTGGCTGTCTGTGCTATAGTGGAGTATTTGTCAGTCCTTGGGGGGAAGGAAATATCAATGTACTTGCTACTGCTTTATGAACTGTTAAAATTCTTGCTTTCCCTAACATGGTAGACCTCTTCGTTTCAATAATAGATCCTTAAGCCTGTTACTGTAAGATGTAAAGCTGCTTCTTACTATCATGCTTCTGATTTTTATTGTTTGAAGGAGAAAACATCAATTGTAGCTTGTCTTTAAATTTTGAAATTAAAAATTGCAGTTGTTTGTATAAATGACTGATGAAGCTTTATTCCGATTTGCATTTCCTGGCTTCAGTTTAACACTTAACGCAGCGTACAGTACCTGCTTCGTCCTCCTCCCATCTTGACTTCTCTGATGCCATGCACAGCTTCTGGGCTCTACCTGGCTGCTTCTAACCATCGGGTGTTTGGGGCCGGAGGTGTGACCAGCGTGTGTACCGGACCGATTTATCTCGTTGCATGCTTGCCTTGTCTCTTCTCTCCCCTGACACCTGGGTGCCTGCGCTGCTGTACCTGAAGTGCTCCAAATTGAGCTCTTCCATTTGTATGCGGCACTTTCTGCTTTGTCATTAGCATGTGAAACATGTTAGTAGCCAACTAATGGAAAAAAAAAAATTGCCTTAGGGAAATGACTTTGGTACGTGTGTTTTGCTTCTCGTGAAGTATATTGGTCTGGTCTCGAAGGATTCGGGTTCCTGTTCAGAAAATCAGCTGCTGTGCTAAGGAACTGCGAACCACAGCAACGCAGAGGAGACTCTGGGAGTTGTAGATGGCAAACCTCGATTCGGCATTGGAGGGGTTTGTCTGCCACTTGGCTTTCTGTGGTTTTGTTTGTGTGAAAACTCAAAAATGAGACTGCCCCTTTCTCTCTTTGCCCCTTTTCAGAAAGGCCTAAAGAATGTATTTGACGAAGCGATATTGGCTGCCCTGGAGCCTCCGGAGCCGAAGAAGACTCGCAGGTGTGTGCTGCTATGAACATCCCTCCATGGCCCCTTCTGCAAAGCTGGTGTTTGATGTCATACTAAAAGCAATGTTTAAATCAAACTAAAGATACAAATTTTAAAATTTGTTTTCGCAATAATGACAAATGCCCTGCACTCCCATCTCCCCCACACGATCCCTGTGTGAGATGAGAATGTTAGTGTTTATTCCCCAGTGCCCCCTCAATTCAGTTAAACTAGTTAATTTTGAGTAATTATGTATTATCAGAAAACACTGATCAGTACTAGTTTTTTATTTTGTTTACTGTTTCTAATTTTTGTTTAAAATCCAGGCATGCTTGTGATGACTTTTTCCGTAACAGACTAATTCTAGGCTGTTTTACTGAAGCCTTGTCCCCTGTGCAAGTCTGGCAAGACTTGGTTCTGGTTTCAAGAACTTCTGGGGCTTATCTGCAGCCAGCCAGCAGCCTGGGTGTGAGCAGACTTTAGTACTAAAGAGAAATACAGGAAAGTAAAATGTCCCAAGCTGGTGCTCCTCTAAGGAGGAGTGTAGAAATTGTATCTGCATCTCCTCTGAAGTTGCCTTGTATCTCTTCCCCTGGCTTTCCACTGTGCAGGTCATGAATTTCTACCCCATCCTCTAAGTTATGAAGCCTTAGGAATAGGAGAATCTTTTTCTCTGGATGCACCATCAGACTTGAAACTAGCTTGCCAGTCTCTTTCTTAATCTTTCACGTTCTAAGCTTTTGTCACGTGGTGAAGAAGTAACGGCATCTTTTCAAGCATGCCCAACTGATGCAGTTGGCTTTTAACAAATCCATCTCTTGCCAGTCCTTAATTATTAGAGAAACTTTACTGTGACCAGTGTATGCACTGCTCTTTGGACGCTCTGAAGGCAGGTGGTGTATGTTAAAAGACGAGTTCTGGAGCTGGCCCTGGTGGTGCATCTCTTGCTGGATGGTTTGTCATCCTTCAGGGAGGGGTGGAAAGCTAGACCTGTGTCAGTAGGAGGGGACTGCAGGGAAGGGTTTCTAGTGTTTAGCGTGGCACCATATAGGGACCAGTTGAGGGAATCCCCTTTTTCTGCATTGTGCTTCTAAGTAACCTTGAACCTGTAAGATTGGCTCCAGCCCGCTGAAGATTGTGTGCGGGGTCTTTATGTAGACTGACTGCAACGTTGGAGGGATTTTACCAAAAATATATTTCGGCTTGCAAATTCAAAGTTTTTTAAGACTTAAGGAATCTTCTCCATCTTCCAAAATTCCGATTTCTTGTAGACTCATTAGTGTTGAACCAATGCTTTTTCATGTCTAAGTTCTTTGTATATGCATTCTTTTCAGATGTATTAAACATAAAGTATCTTCACAAGCCTGCCTGAGGGTAGTTATTTCCCTTGCCTATCTCTTGAGTGTG
Organism: Falco naumanni; assembly: GCF_017639655.2. NCBI lineage: Eukaryota > Metazoa > Chordata > Aves > Falconiformes > Falconidae > Falco > Falco naumanni. Next base: position 12,575,447 of record NC_054056.1, read on the forward strand.
GAGGACTTGTAAATACGGATTTTATCCCCTTGCGAGCCCTACTCTCCTCCTTGCAAGTTAGTTTGGGTCTCTCCTTAATGCTTAATCCTGTCAGCTCATGTCTTCCCTCATCTCTGCTGCTGGCTTCAGTTCTGTCGAGATTGCTCTAATCTTTGCTGCAACGGCCTCACTGTCATACCCAGCGCTGAGGAGAGGATACGGTGGTTCTCAGTGGAATGAATGCTCCTTGTTGTGTGTGTTCCCAAATACGAAAAGTTGGCTTTTGGGGGTTATTGGGCTCTTGCACGTCTTTTGTCAAGAAGCTAGTCTTTGGGGAAGTTTCCTGTTCTTCCCTCTTCGTGGGCAGATAGCAAAAAAAACCCTAAAGGGACAAATGACACCATACCCATCTCCCTCCCAGAAATGCACATAGGGTTAATTACACCTTTTCATTAATTCCCTAAAGAAAAGGTGAAGTCTCACACTGTTGATGCATAACTTGTATTAATGATCAAAACACATTCTAAAGGGCCTTATTAAAGGTCACTTTTATTTTAAGAAGCTGCCTTGTGAGTGCTGTAATCCAGAAGCTTAGTGTAAAATACGTGTGTTTTCACTTTCCCTAGCAATTAGTGGTGCTGTTCAACTTTGCAATTCAGTTTTTAATTGCTGTCTCTGGTGGGAGGCTTGGCTGTGGGTCTGTGGCTCCCAGTTCAAAGGACGGCTGGTACTTGTAATGCTTGGTGACAGTTCAGCGTTGGTGGCTGCTCCGTGTGCTCGCAGCAGACTGAAATGGGCTTCTGCACCTTCTAATAGCTAAACCAAATTTGTCTGTCTAAAGCCAGCAGCAGGACTGGTGACCAAGGGTTTGCCTGCATGAAATCAAGCAGGAAATTGCCTCTGAAGTAGAGAACGCTTTAGGATTTCTGCTTTTAAGTAGCAGGGTTACCCTGTCAAGCTTTTTCTGTCTTGGATAGATCCTTACATAAGGGTTGCCTATAGCTGTCTGGTCCCTCTGCATAGATTTTTATGGCAGTGATCTATGCCAGTCCTTTCATGCCGGTCCATTTGGCAAAGCAGTAAAGTCTGTTCTGTTAAATTGGTGCCACGAGGTTAAACTTGGCTCTGGAGGGAATCCTGGAGGCACTGGATGATGGAAAAACATCCACTTCAAGGAGTGGTGCTGCTTCCTTCCTCTCGGTGTTGAATTAGCTTTGCAAAAATCTGTCTGATAGCTCCATAAATCTGCTAGGACATGGCTGTCCCAGTCCCAAGAGAGGACAAGGTGGTGGAATCTGTTAAAGAAGCTCAAACCCCTTAGCTCACCAGCTTTTTCACTCCATGCTTTCTTTTCTTTCACCCCACTAGAGCTCAGTAGTGAGGTCTGTGTTAAGCTGGGTATGTGAGATGTGCTCTGTGTTGCCAGGTTGTAGGAGCTCCTTGATGACTGTCTCGCCGCGTGAAGGCGTGCAAAACTCGCACAAAAGCAGGCAAAACCTCCGCTTTCTTCCAAAGCAAAGGTCTTGGAGGCAGGTGGGAATGCTTGCCACTTCCCTTGATACTAGTTTGGCAAGCTAACACATGGTGTGAGCCGGGCTGTCTGATGTGACTGCTTTTACTGTAGAGGACTTGCCTATCTGAGGATGCACCCACAGCTCAAGGCTGTTTTCTCTCTCATCTCTGAGGATTCTTGAGGTTCCCATGGCAGCTTGCTAGCACAAACCACTCGCGAGGTCTGGGCTGGCTGCTTAACCAGCTGCTACACGTGTTAATGGTGTCCCTTGTAAAGGGCTAAAAATCTCTGATGGGAAGGCATGATATTAAAATTGCTTCAAGGATGGAAGGCATGGAAGCTGAAGAGCAGCTTCTTGTTTTAATGGCTGGGACACACAGTGATTCCTTAATGAAATGTTTTGGTTTTTCCTGCACAAGGAATAGGTTAGCGAGTTCTGGGTTTCAGCTGGCTCTCTTGTGAACCTCCAGTTCCTGGTACTAAATCAGTTTTACTGAAAAGCAGGTAGCGAGTGGAGCTCGTGCTTCTGTAGGCTGCTCTGTATCTTTATCAGCTGCTTGATGTCCCTGAAGCAGCGATCATCCCCCTTTCCCTGCCTTGGCTCTGCGTGTTCCCGTCCTTCATATTAACTCTATTAAGCTGTATAGGAAGATGTTTACATTCAGCATGGAGAAGTAAAATCTTGCAGGACGCTTTCCTGCTGAACTAGTGGACTCTACTGCCTGTTTTTCATGGTCAAGCTGATGCTAAAATGACTGCAAGAGAGGAGGTAGGGGAGCAGATCTGGCTCAGAGGATTAGGGAGGAGGTGGAAGCATACGCACAGGCTGGCCAGTTCAGCTGTATCGGGTAAACACATGTATGCTGTGGTGACAAATAGCTTCAATCAGTTTGTTTTCCCACTGTGCTGTTGTCAACAGAGTTGTAAGGTGGAAATTGAGGACTGTCAGCTAAATGGGCAAGTACTTAACGTGGAGAAAAGTCCTGCCTCTCTTGTAAGGGACATACTTGCATCAGAAATCCAAAACAAGAGGTTGGACTCCAGGGTTGATTACTGGTGGGAAGAGTGCTCCAGGGCAGTGGTTGCTTCCCTGAGCAGGAGATAACTTTAAGCACACCCTTATGCCCAGTTGCTCCCTTGCTGATTTGGTTAATATGTGGAAATTCCCCACTGTGTGTCAGCTGGTGTAACTTACCCTGCTGTTTCTGTAGCTTCTGGTGCAGGCATGGTCTCTGCACGGCTGCTGTAGCTCTGACCGGTGATAGGATTTTGGTAAACCAGAAGCTGTCCCTAAGCTCCCCTGTGCTGTGCCATCAGGAACATGCTGAAAACGTGAGCTTTTACTTGCTCTCCTCTTGCCTGTTTCTTGGTGGGGCAATGGGAAGCGATGTTATGTCTTGAAAGAAATGGTGCTGCTGTGAACGGACGCAGCTAGAGTCATCTTTTTTTTTTGCGAGATAGGCTGAGCTCTGCAGCTTTCCCAGGAGGGAGTTCATTTGCTCAGCCGTATTCTTTCCTCCTCTCCTCCCTCTCCTCCCTCTCCTTCCTAGTAATGTGCTAGTTCTTGCCATCAGCACTGTGCATTATACTTACCTAGGTGTGGCCCTTATTAAAACATGGGTAGGGTATCGTGTAAGGAAAGATGAGCATGTTTGATAAGACCTCTGAGAGAGGAGCTTTTGGGAGCAACTGCATCTTTACCAGCACCACTGAGTCACCCAGCCTCCTTAGCTGTTTGTTTCATGGTGTTGCCCAAACTGTAGTATGCCACCGGGCAAATGCTGCCCGGCACCTAAAAGGCTTTCCAAGCAGCGCGGTGTCTCATCTGACCTGGGGATGGTCCTCTGCCTTGTTCACTGTCTCTGCTTGGGTCATGTCTGTCTGCTCTTCCTTTCTTAAAGGACTCCCAGAAAGGAGATCTGACAAGATGCAGCTCCGTGATGGTTAGGTCAGATCGATGTGCAAATCTCCCAAGCTGTCCATACTTTACGTGCTTGATTTCACATCCCAGGGTGCTTTTGGAGTGTGCTAGTTGGGTTTGTACTAGGTAAGATTTACGTGGATGTTGTCCTCCAGCAGCAAATGGAGTTTGGGTCTTTGGGACCTGGCTGGAGTTTGTTCGAAGGGCCCCCTGAGAAGCGCGCGGTGTTGTTGTGGGGTACGGTTTCACTTGGCAGATCTGCTCCTACCATCTCTGCTGTTTGCTGCTAAAAACAGACTGATGATTTTGGCATCTTCCCAAGCGGCAGCAGTGTCCTCTCTTACTTGGCCACCATCTAGGTCTCATTTTGCAGCTGGCAGCAGCTGCCTCCTTTTAAAAACAGACTTTTGAGTGGGATTTGCAAGAGCTTTTGTCAGCACTGCCCCTGACCCAGCTTTCCTCTTGCCTTAACTTCTATTAGACCAGCCTCTCTGTCGCTGTGTAACTACTTTATGTGGGGTGCTTTTGGGGTCCTGTGCTGGGGAGATGTGCTGCTTTGCTCTCTGGCTGCCCATTCTTTGCTTCCTCTGAGAAACGCTCCTCCTTGCTGTTCTTCCTCTTCACCCCCTGGTCTCCTGTCTCAGGATTGCAAGTCACCATTTGGGTGCCTGGAGACCTTCCTGCTAGTGAGTAGTAAAACAAGTAGGGAAGGTCAAGCATGAAAGAGGGAAGTACTGCTTCAAAACCTGTAAAGAATAATCCTAAAGGGATTGAACTAAGAATTAAATTAGTTCTTGCTGGTGAAAGAAGCAGACCCCTGCTCCTGGCCATGCATTTCTGGTGTGTGTGTGGGTTTTTTTTTTGTGTTTTTTTTTTTTTTTTTTTTTACCTTAGTCCCATCCTTTTCATATGCTGAATCAGTTCCTGAAACCCAGCCTGGGAAAAAAGAAACTATGAGCAGGGAGTCAGTGGCTGGGAGCTCTCCTGTGAACTCCTGCCCTAAATGACTTGCTCAGCATTGCGTAAGAAACTGGTAGCAGGGCACAGGCTTGAGCTCAACAACAAGGTTATCTTACCTAGGGATCCTGCTGCCCAGTCATAAACACACTGGCAAGTCCAGGACCTCCTCCCTCGCTGGTAAGCTGCTGCCAGCTAATCAACTCCCCATTATAGCGAGGTGAGATAAAAATATAATTTATCATGGGTTTAGACCAGGATAAAAAGCCTGGATAAAAAAGACATTTATTTTGGCTCAGACAGAGGAGCCTGGATTGTAGGGGGAGCAGAATGAAACTCCTGATGTTACAGCAGGGCTCTTGTCTGATGTTGAGCACTCTCTTGGGTATGGATTCTGGAGGATTTTTTAGCCCTTGCCTAATGTTGCTGCCCTCTGCCTGCTTCCCAGCTTTGTCAGAGGTTGAGAGTAACAAAGGCAGGGTGTTTGTCTGCTCACCGCCCAATCTAGTGGTCCCTCGAAATTAGTAAAGTCTTTTCCTTACTCCCAGGAGATTTTGGGCCTGAGTTTCAAGGTGAGCCTGCTGCTATATAGACAAATAAATAGACAAATAGACACAGACCTGCTGTGATGCGTGCTGGCAGGCCAGTGGGAATACTTTACAGCAGGGAAGAGGGCTTCCCTGAGACATCAACAGCTGCCTCGTCACACCTGAAGCTCATGCAAAGGGCAGAGAGGGTGGGGTGGGGTGGGGTGTCACTTTGAAGTTACTGTTGGGGCAGGTTTTGGTGCTCAGAAATGGAATATTTAATGCCGCCAAGCCTGGAAATGGTTATGTTTCAAGCTGCCCTCTGGTGGTTTTGGACAGAAGGATGAGATGAAAAATCAGCCTCCGTTACGTCAGCTGCTGGTAAGAGCTTCTGCAGCAAATTGGACCGAGCGCTCCCCGCACCACACCCAGGGAGCATCCGGAGCTCGGAGCAGGAGCCGGCAGGGTGGGACATGGTGGGCTCCACTCCAGCAGCCCTCTGGGCCTCCTGGATGGCCTCCAGCGGTGCCTGGGTCATGGGTGCTGCTAATAAAGCCTGACGAGGGACTAAATGAATCAGCTGTAAGGGTCACACGGGTTAGTAGGTGCATGGGAGGTGACTGGAGGTTTCAGGGGTGTGGTGGTGGAGTTCTGGAGCAGGAAAATGCGAGCCAGGGGCTGTACAGCAGCTGCCTTACGGGCTTTCTGGTAAGGGGTGGGCTTGAGCTCTGGGGCACAGCTTTACTATCACCTTACCATCAGTATTAGTGCGCTAAACTACGTAAACAAAAAATCGAACTAGATGTTTACTAAGTTCCTGACTTTTAGACTTCATGCGTGTGTGAAAATACTTCTGTTAGTTCTGAATTTCTGGCTTTTCCTTCGTTTTGAAGAAATTGGGACCCTGCTGAGGGTTATGTAGTGCAGCCTGGGGTTAGCGCCTACACATACAGGGAGTGTGTGTTCATCTGCTCACTCCTTCACCTCCACTTGCTGCACCTCTCAAGCTAGAGCAGTGCCCGTGTGAAAGATGTCGTCGTAAGCGTGCAAGCAAAAAGCCTAAACCCCACAGTACGAGCTGTGTACTGGTCCCATCTGCACAGTCACTGGAGGCACTGGTTGGAGTTGGATGAACGCTGGGCAGGTTTGTGTGGCTTATTCCTGCCGAACTGACCCCAGATACATCTGCCTGTTGTCTGATGGGCTGATATTTCCCTGAGCTGTGTAAAAATGTCAGTGTGGTACCTGCAGATATCCCACGCCTCAGGAAATGTTGCTGCTGAAAAGTCCGGCTCCTCTTTCCTGAATAAAAGTGTTTTCTGCACAATTCTGGGACACTGCCGGCCTGCCAATGCTCAGTGTGTGGGAGGACACCAGCATCTCTTTTTCAGTGGTAATGATGCTCGCCAAAGTGTAGCTGTGACTGCACGGGGAGGGGAGAGGATGCCTCACATCCACACAGAGGGGGAATGGTTACTTTTATCCGACATGCAGCCCTGGAAAGAGGGACAGGTGGGCAGCAGAGTGCTGCATACGTCTTCCTCAAGTTTAGCATGGGCTCTAGAGTCTAAAGGGTGCTATCCCTCACGTGCATGTGACCTCCCTGTGCTCCTGATAGCATGGTTACAGCTAAAGGAGGCTTACCCAGGAGAAACTCACAGCTCTTGACCCTTCCTGAATGTTTTGAGAGCAGCAGATGGGTGGGGAGGTTCCCTTGCCAAGAGCTGTGGTGGCAGTGAAGCAAGTTGGTATCTTGCCCCCTTCTTCATGATGCTGTGCTGGTTTGAAGGCTTTTCTCTTCCCGTCAGGACGGAGCCTTCAAAAAGTCCTGTGCTCCCGCCCAGTGGCTTGCCCTGCTTTGGTTTCTCTGTTTCCCAAATCCTCTCCCTCCCGCCTTTCGCAATTTGGTACCCAAGGGGAACTTGAGATGCCAGCACAGTACAGCCTGCCTCCTAGAGCTCTCAGCAGGGCGGACCCCTGCTTCTCGATGCATTGGTTGCTGCCTTTCACCTGCCCGTCCCAGTTCTGGGCTGGGTACCTTCCTTACACCCGAGGCTCGCCGCAGGGCGAGAAGCAATCCCTATGAAATGCAGCCGTGGGCACAGAGCGGCACGGACGTCGGACGGCGACTGGAAGCCTGCAGCGAGCACCTTCGCGTGCGGGTTGGGAACCGATGTCTTCCGAGTGAGGTAAGCGGCTGCTTTGGCCCTTGAGGAGCGTGTCAGCCTTCTCGTCCGTGGCCCAACGGTGCAGTGGGATCCTTCATGCCCTGTCTGAGCTGAATATGCGCTGTGGAGGTGCGGGCTCTGCGGGGTGTGGAGGGGATGCTTGGATCTGCGTAGGAGCTAACGGCACCTGAAGGGTTTGCCCCGTAAATGTGCTCCGGCTTCTTCCTTTCGCCTGGGCCATGTCTGACTCGGGCACTGCTTTTAGAAACTGTGGAGGCATCGTCCTGGCAGCCAAGCGGCTGTTACTTGTTTCCTGCGGGAAGGCACAAGGGGCTGGTCTGCTGGTGTGCTGACGGGGGGGGTCTGGCCGTGTCTGACCTGCCGGTGCGCTGACGGGGGGGGGGTCTGGCCGTGTCCGACCTGCCGGTGCGCTGACGGGGGGGGTCTGGCCGTGTTTGAGCAGTGCAGCTCCGGAGGAGAAGCCGCTCCGCTTCCTGAAACGCAGAAGTGGGAAGAAGCAGAGGGGCTGGCGGGCAGGAGGCAGTGATATTGTTGCATGGCTGCTGCTCTCTGTTTTCATCCTAAGGTCAGTTTTCAGGGGTGTTGGCTGGCCCATCCTGGAGCGCAACATCCCTGGCTTCCTCCCGAGTGGTGGCAATGCTGGGGTGTGCAGGTGGCTGCTGTGGCCACCACAAGGGGATACTTGGCAACCAAGGTGGTGGTTACGGCAGATCCCTGGAGGTATTTGGCCCTGCTTAGGAGCTGGAGCCTCCTGTGCCAGCGAAGGGTGAGCTAAGGAGCACTGATCTAGCTGTGACCCTGGGTCAGATCCTGGTGGAGGATGGGATCTGCTCTGCTCTCCTGGTCTGTGGGACTGGAGCTGGACACTCAGTGGCTCCTGTAGGGTTAAACGGGAGATATCGTGGTTGTAACTGCTGTGGCATTGCGCCCTGCTGTCCTGCGCTGTCAGGATACCTGTGGGTCGCTCTGAAGCTTGTCCTGTACCATCGCCTGCCTTCAGTCTATCCGGAGCGTACAGCAGCAATCGCAGCTTTCCAGCACCCACAGATCTGGCTCTGAAGCGCAAGAAAAAACATCTTCCATATCGCCGCATTTCTCTGCTCACGTTCTGCATCCGCAGTGGGGCTCTGGGGGTAAGCCAGCAGGTACCACTTGCTGTTGGCATGGTTTTTACAGGACTGGGGAGTGCTTGCAGTGATTTTTGGATTGGGGGGGGTGTGGGGGGGTGGGGGCAAAGAAATGAGCCCGCCAGCCTTTCTGAGGTTGGCCAGCCGCCTGTCTGTGTCAGTACACCTGATGCTGTGGGAGACCAGCAGCCATGGAGGCTGGTGTGGGTCTCCCCTCTGCCTGGTGCGGACTGGCATCTCCTGGGAGCTCTGCCCACTGGTGCAGGGTGAGATGAGTCCAGCCCCGTTACTGCTTGGGGATTGAAAAGTGTTTTATTCCGTGTACAGGCAGGGGTTTAGCCTCTGCTGCCTGTCTCGGGCTCGCATGGATGCAACGGGAAGCACCAGCTCTGCATAAGTCATTGCTGTACAGCAGAGCTGGCATTGCTTAGCGCGGGGTTTGTCCTCCGATGGGATAGGCAGCAGGCTTTTTTTTTTTATTTCCTTTGAATTAATGAAAAGAAAAAGGGAAGGGGAAAAAAAAAGTCTCATGGCAAACCAGGACCGACCGTCCCAAGAGGTGCTTATGAACCTGGCACTGACTGATACTGAAAGCCCTGTTAAAATAAACCTTGAAATGTTTTGCGCAATGTATTTTTCTTCCCTTCTTTGACAAATACTGATCACCCTGATTCGGTATGTGCTGGAATAACAAAGATGGTAATTTGTCACCTACGGGCAGAGGGGGAACACGCAGGGACGGAGTCGACTGTGAGAAATAACCTGGAATTTCTCACTGCTGCTGAGCACATGGGTTGCTATTGCCCGTGCAGCTAACCTCGCCGCGACGTGCTGTCCCCTTCCCTGCTTCCTGGCAGCTTTCCCTGGGATGAAATCTACCATCTGGGACAGAGGTTTTCAGTTTTCCTGCCCGCTCAGGTCCCTGTGCGTGCAGGGTGGCTGCGGCACCGCTGCCAGAGCTGTGGGTGAAACTGGAAGGGAGCTGGGCACCAGGGTCTGCCCCAGTGCTTGGCCTCTGCTGCAGGTGGACCCCGTGGGGACAAACCAGAGGGGTGGTACAGCTGGGTTGGGTACGGGGTTGTGGGGTGGGCAAGGTACCCCCTTTTCTGCAGATGCTTGTCGTCTGCTCCTTGCGGGCTAGTTGGCAAATCCTTGGTGACCTGAGAGGAGCGGTTTAGGAGCAGCCTGGTGTTTCTAAAGGGGATTAACTGGAGCAGTGACACCCTGCGCTGCACTGAACTGTCCCTGCAGGCTGGAGGAGGGAAGGGAAAGCTCCCGCTGAATTTCCCTTGCTTTCCCTTCTCCCACCGGCAGTCTTCTCCCACCTCTTGGCCCCCCCACATGCCTTCCCAGTATCCTCTGGCTTTGTTCTGCTTCTCTGTTGTACCTCTAACCCCTTCCACCTGTCTCGTATTCTCCACAATTGTTCCTTTTCCATCTCTCCCTCCCTCTGCAGCATCCTTCTCTCTTTTCCTTCCACCTTCTGTCCTTTTGGGCTGCCTCTCCTTAGGTCCCCCCCTTCCCAAAGGCAGGGAGCGTGGTGAGATGCCAGCAAAGAACGCCGTGAGATGGGGCCAGGCAGCAGATCCCACGTGCTCAAGCCTTCTTGCAGCCATCTCGGCATGCCGTAGGGTCTGCCAGCAGTTGTGCAGCCGATTCCCGTGGGATGATGTATGGTTGGAGCCTTCTGGAGGGTGAAAACGTGCTGCTGGAGCTGGGCAGGTGTGGGGGGAGCTGGTCACTTGCTCCAGGTTGCAGCAAGACTTTTAAACCTCGTGGAGGTGAAGCAGCACCGGCTCTTCAGAGCTTTCCCAGGGGCTGAGAGTTGTGGTGTTTGGGGTACTTTTGGTGGTTTGGTTGTTTTGTTTGGTTTTTTTTCCCCCCAAATCTGACACACTTTTCCAAGAGGCAAAGCAAAAGCGATTAGTGTTATGTTTGTTCAACCTTAACTACAGCTGAACAAACTTTGTTTTTCCTCCTTAGGAATTATTATTTGAGTGAAAATTAAAACAGTTTACTTGTTAGTGCTATGGCATAATATCATGTGTTTTTCTTTCTTCTTATGCCCCTTTTTCTTTATGATCCTAAAGACACTCCAGTGGGCTATGGGGCAGCAGGCCTGTGTGGGTCCTTACAGCCCAAATGATTTTTAATTGAGCTAGCAGCCAAGTTGGCTGGGAGCATGGTGGAAATGTTAAGCCCTTTTCCCTTGAAACCGCTGATTGTAAAAATGAAAATATTATTCCTAAAAATAGTAGTTAACCTCCTCTATGAACAGGCAAAGCAGATGTCATGCAGGCGGCATCCTTGCATCCGTGAGATGCGGCCACCTGAGCTGCCCTGGGGTGGGTTTTCATGCTCATACCCTGCAGGTGCAGACCCCTGGCCCCTGATGGATGTTGTCTTGTCCCGAGATGTGTGACCTCCAGAGCTGGGGTCTCACGAGCAGGATACTTTGCAAGGACCTGCTCTGCCACCCTGCCTTGACTCCGTTGCAAAGCATCGGTGGGCAGAACTGCGACCATCTCGGCCAAACTGCGGTGATTTTCTTTCCAGTCCTGCAACCTGGTGAAACTTTGCACCTCTGTGCAGGCTTTCCCAAGCCCACTAGATGGCAAACATGTAAAAGCTTTGCTCCTCCGCTCCTGGCCAGAGTCAGGCCCTATTTGCAGTGCCAAGGAGTGGGTTGGAGATTTTTATTTTGTTTTTAATTTTTTTTTTTTTTTATTATTTTCCTGAAGGCCGTCTGCACCAGCAGCCACCGGCTGTAGGTCTAGTGCAATCATTTACATTTCCAGCTCCTTTGTATAACATCAATACTGGAAGAGTGTACAAACTGCTGAGCTGTTTACAACTGCGCCGGGGCTTCGCCATCAACAGAGCGTGGCTGAATGAGCAGCGTCCAGCTGGGCTCCGACTGCTGCCGGGAGCAGCCCAGGCGCTGTTGCTTTTGGCTTCCTCCGGCTGAACTGGTTTAGAGAGGATCAGGAGGAAGAGGAGAGAGGCAAGGGGGTTTCGTGCGGGAGTTTGTTCCCTGGATGGGCTGTGCTGAGCAGCCTGGGTTTCCCCGCATCCCCCTGGCTGCTGAGCAAGCTCACCCAAAGCGCCTGTTTGCTCTCAGGCTGTGTCCCTGCGTGGTGGTTTCTGCACGGGCACAGGAGAGTGGGCTCTCAGGGACCCTGATCCGGGTTTGCAGCAGCCTGTGCCCACCTGTGATGCTGCCCAGGCACCCCATCCCTCTTTGCAGATGTCCCTGCAGGGTTGCTCCCTGTCCCCCAGTGTCCAGCCCCAGTGAGCCTGGCGTGGTTTGGCCTCTTTGGGGAGTGGGACAAACCTGTCCCATGGAGGGCGTTGCCACCAGACTGATGCCTCTCCCCAGCTTTGGCTTCTGGATGCTTTCACGTTTTGGAAGATGCTGCTCAGTTTTGCAGGCTGGGGCTTTTCTTTTGAGGGTTCAGCGAAACAGTGGCAGCATCTTCTGTCTCCTGAGAGCGAGGAAGCTTGAATCTGCTGGGCTGATGTGTCCCATGTGAAATGGAAGAGCTGCTGCCAGCTTCAGATGTTGCCCGGAGAACCTGGGGACACCAGTGCCTCTGCAGGAGAGCAGGAGACTCTTTGAGATGCCCCAGAGCAGGAGACTGTGATGCCCGAGTAATTCAGGAGCTTCATGGACGCAGGTACTGGGGTGCCCAAAGAGCTGCCTCTGCAAATCCCTCCAGACTTTAATTTGGGTTATGAGGGGCTGAAATCTCTCTGAAAACCTGTCCATGGTGTCTGGCCGGAGCTCAGCTGCCGTGCCTAGAAAGCCATATCGCTTTTGAAGATGGGACTGTGTTGCTCCAGGGGGTCTTGGGAATGTGAGCTTTGACCTCATGCCCTGACCGAGCCTGTCCTGTTCCCCAGCCCTGTCTGGGACATGATGGGGGATGATTCTCCCTGGGGCTGGCTGAGGGGGGTGTTCAGATGTGCTTCTCACCCTGGGAGGAGCAGGAAAGCCTCTGGGCTGCCGTGATGTGTCGGCAGTGCTAATGGGGCATGCGTGGCATGCCCGCAGTGCGTGCCTTGCCCTTCAGTGATGAACTTGGCTGTGAACGCAGGAAAGCCTCAGCGTGGTGCTGGAGGCATCTGCTTTTTGGTCCTTCCTCCGATCCCTGCAGCGTGGTGCAGGCTTTGCCTCTGAGTGAGGAGCCTGGAGTTCGATTCCTGCTTTGATCTCACTCCGCTCCCTTCTAGTCCCTTCTGGCTTGGCTCTAGCCTGGCTCCAGCATGGGTTAATCTGTCAGGCTGTTTTTAACAAACCTACGAAGAAGACAATGAACGATCTTGGATCTACAGCAATTTGGGGTCGAAAACAATAGTCCTGGTCTAACAGACCTGATTTCATTCTCTGGGGAGATTGCAGGTTTGGTTGCTGAAGATAACTGAGTTTACGTGGCAGGCTCCGGCTCTGCAAAAGGTGCAACTGACTATCGTGGTGTTTAAAAATTAGCACAGCGCGTGGCAAGGTGAGTGTGGTGGTCACTCAACCTGCTGCTCGTGTCCCATGTGGGGACAGCCTGCAAAAGAGAGCAGGGGATCGGGTGCTGGCCCTCCCTGCCGTGTGGCTGGGGTGCTGGGGGGTTAGCTTAGGCTTTGCCCACCCTCCCTCAAGTGCTGAGCCTTGGGGCACTGCTCAGAGGCTGTGGTGGGATGGGAAGGGGGATGGAGCACTGTCCATCTCTGCCACGGGGAGCTCCAAGTCTCTGAAATGGCTTTGAGTCCCCCAGTGGTGCCATTGCTGTGGCCAGAGGTGATGCCCAGCACCCCTTCCCAGCTCTCCAGCTGCGGAGGGACTTGCGCAGTGCTTGCAGAGGCGTGCTGCCGGGGTGGGGGTGCTCGGGGCAGCTGTTGCTTGTTGGAGGTGCAGGTGAGCCTGGCTCCCTTGTCACCTTGCCTGGCAGGAGCCTCAGCCCAAGCCCAGGACACCCAAGACTTGCTCCGGGCTTGCGCTGCGAGCGAAGCTGGGTTTCCAGTCCCTTCCTTGCCTGTCCCCTGCCTTTGAGGAGGGAGATCTCATCGCGTGCAGATAACGAAGCCGGAGAGCTGCAGCTGTATTATTCCCCATCTGTGCCGGATGCGTTTTTATTACTGTCCTGGGTGGAGTTAGCAGATGTCAGGCTGGAGGGAGCGTGGTGCACCCCGCGGGTCCCGCCGCAGCCGGGGTGGTAGGGGAGGCTCCGTGTGCTGCGTGTGCATTGCCAGACCCCCTTCTCTCTCCGTGGTTTACCCCCAAGAAACCTGGGACAGGGGGACAAGGCTTCTTCCTGGGTACCCAAGCAATCCTGCAGCTTTCCAGGGGTGATGCCCGTATCCGAAGAACAACACTGGGACCTGGAGTCTTGGAGAATGAGGATGATTAAGGGGGGAACATGAAAACAAACCGCATTGGCAGGGCTTCTGCTGGCTCTGATGACCCACGGGAAGGTCTCAGGACAGGGGTGCTAGTTTCGGAAGGTCTGCGTCACTCTATTTTCATTCCTGAGAGCAGCTCAGAGAACCAGGGCTCTGGTATGCAGCTGGGTCTGTCAGTCTTTTGACGCTGTCCCATCCAAAAAATGCCCCTGAACCTGCTGACGTAGCTTGCCAGCTCTGGCTCCTTGCCTGCTTCCCTCCTGAAGGCTGGGGGAAGGCACAGCCACGGGCAGAACGAGTGCTTACATCTGTTTGATGTCATTGCAGCAACAAGAAGGATCATTTCGGTCACTCTGGGTGCTGTCGGAGCTTGAAGGAGCGGAGACCCACACCACAGCCAACAGCAGAGGCTGGGACCTGGCTGTGTGGTGGCTGGAGAGCTGGATCAGCATCTCACAAGGGCTGGCTGGGAGGGTCTCCTCTGTTTTGGGCGACTTGGGGACCAAGATAAAATGGAAGCATTGGTTTTTCCAAGCTTGCCTGAGCCCAAGCAGTGTTTGCAGCACATCCCTGGTTTCAAGGGATATGGGTGATGCAGCTGGGGTGATGCTGGAGTAGAAGTCTGCTTGGTGGTGTGGCTGGTGGCAGAGAGAGCTGGGTCAGACCTAGCCGGCCTGGAGCTTTATGGAGCAGCCTGTTCATTCCTGGCTTTTGGAGGTTCCACCTTAGCTCTGGCTCTTCCCTTGTCCCTGAAGATCTTGCATGAGTAGGGTGGAGATCTCATGGGTAGGTGTCCCAGGAGTTCTCCTGCCTGCAGGACGTTCCTGCAATGAGCTGGCACTGCTGTGGCATCTGTATAGTTCATCTGAGGGCATGTTTCACATGTTGTGGCTTCTTTCACCCTCCTGCCCACCCTGCTGAGGGTAGGACCCTGGGCACATGGCAGCAGCCACATCTCAGCCACTGGGTGCACCAGAGCAGTGGAACACACTGAGGAGACACCGAGCAGTAGGCCAAGCCGCTGCCTGGGGTAAGTGCCCAAGGACAACCTGGTCCTGCCAGGTACGGCTGGTTGGCTCTCCCACCGCAGCCAACACATGCATCCACCCCATCCGTCCGCCAGCCTCTGCCCTGGCCCCCCCGTCTGTTCCTCTCCTGTGGCCTTGCAGATGCCTTCAGGGGCTGGAAGCTGCTGGGCTCACACAGGCATGGTGGAAAGGAGCCCAAGGGCTGGGCAGAGGTGGAAAACAGGACGCTTTGTGCCGCGGAGCCTTCCCTGCCCGCTGGCAGCCCCCCAAACCCTGCTTCTGCCACTTCCCCCCCCCTAAATCCTGGCAGCCCCCAATCCTTGGCTCCTTGGGGTGCTTGCGGCATCGTCTGCTGAATGCCCCTCTCCCTCCCTGCCGTGGGCTCCAGCACGGGGATGCCTGGCCAAGATCACAGGACAGCTTAAGGGTTTAAACAGATAGGAGGCTTAATAGCTTGACCCCAGGACCTCTCCATCGCCTGCTTGGGGCAGCGGCTGGGATTTTGCAGCACGTGTGGGAACGTGTCCCGAGCCAGGCATTGCTCCGCTGGGGTGGATCTGCAGCCGTGCGTTGCAGCAGGGGCAGGACAGACCTCCCCTCGCAGCAGAGGGCTGAGCATCTGTGGGCCAACGGCTCCTGTGTGCACCGCCACTCTGGGAGACGCCGGTCCCTCTGCCTGGGTGGGCTGTGTGAGCCTGATGTCTGCGGGGGGACGTGGTTACCCCTCTGCTGGGTCATCGGGCCGGCTGGGGGAGTACGGGCAGGGTGGGCAGCCAAGCCCCTGCCTGTCCAAGTGCACCTGAAGGGACCCTGGGGAGGCAGGGGACTGTCCCTGGCCATGCGTGGGACGTGGGTTTGGGGGTGGTGCTTGGTGGCACAGCTCTCCTCTCCCTCTCCCTCTCCTCGGTGACCCAGCATGAGCCCAGCTGTGTCCTGATGCGTGAGATCAATACGGCCCCAACTACAGGAGCAGTGAGAAGTGAGGAAGAGCTGGCACACCGGGGTCACAGCCTCGCCGGTGCCACCGGGGATCCCCGGTACGTGCTGATCCCAGGTGAGACACCGTGCTTGGTGCGGCCGTAACCCTGTCGGCTGCTCTCCCGCACCACGTCTCCTTTGTGTGCCGGCTCCGATGGGTGCTCAGCTGCTGCCCTGGAGCCGTCCTGGTGTGCTTGCCATGGTGGGCAGCCCTGAGCTGCTTGGGGCTGTGGGGGTGGCATCCTGGCCTGGCCATAGCAGCGTGGTGCCCTGTGCCAAAGGGCTCTGGGCAGGCTGGCATGCCAAGGCGGGGGGATTTGCTGCTCTCTCCCCTCCTGTCTTCAGCCCTCAGTGGGTTTGTCTCCTGGAGAGCAGCCTGGGTTCCTTGGTTGTCACAAGACCTGTCCTGCATTCTTTTCTTGGAGAGAGAGGACCTGAGTTTAACTCTGCAACCCCCTGGCACCCAAAATCACGATGCACCTCAGGAGAGTCTGGCAACCTGCAGAAAGAAAGTGCTGCAGCATTGTGAGGCTCAAACAGAAGCAGGAGGCTTTGGATGAGTCCCAGACCCCTGCCAGGGGCTGTCGCCAAGCCCAGGAACATCCCTGGCTCCAGAAGAGATTGAGCAATCCCTGCGCTGACCCACCAGCCTGCATCCCAGCAGTGCCGGAGCCCAGCAGCAGGGACCAGTGCCGGGGCAAGGGGGCCCAGCAGCGTTTCCCCACCCTTCCCCAGGTTGTTATTTCAGCTGCCGGAGCCTCTGCGGGGCTGACAAACACCCCGCAGGTGCTGTTTGCAAGTACCTTCTCCCCTCCACCCCAAAACCCCCCCGCTCCCCAGCTCGGGGCTCCCTCGCTGCCTGCCCCCAGACCTCACGCTCCCCCCCGGCAGCCCCCCAGGACAAGCGCTGCATACACGGATCCTTGTTGCTTGCCTCTGCCCTGACCCGAGCTGGGAACAGAGGCTGCTTTTCTGCCAGCTTCGGAGCCGGCAGCGGCGTGCATGGCCCCGGCCACCAAGCTTCAGCCCTCCAGGGCTGCCTCTTAACCTGGAGAAGCAGCGGGTTATTTGTGTTGCTCTTGGCAGGGATGCCCTGGCCCTCCGAAACAGAGGTGAATGCACGCGGAGGTGTGGGGCGCGGGCCAGCCTGCGCTGTTTGTGTTGGACCGTGGCGGGGAATTAGTTGAACTCGGCTGCTAATTGCTTCTGAAGTGCGGGGCTCTGTCAAACGGACGTGTGACGGGGACAGCGAGCACAGCCGGGGAGGAGAGCTGGCCCCATGCTCAGGGCTCTCAAGACCTTCGTATCTCGCCTCTCCTGGCTGCATCAACCCCGCTTAATCTGCGGGGAGCGGAGGTTTCTCAGCCGTGAGCCAGTTGCTTGGGAGCCCTGGGACTGAGGGGTGATGCTCTGCTCTCGGTGGGGAAAGAGCCACCCCCTTCCCTGCCCCACATCATCTCTCCTAGGCTGGAGAGAGGGAACTGGCAGGGAAGAGGCTTTCCCTGCCCCACATCCAGGTGCTGACCCTGCTGGCTCTCCCTGCCCTCTCTCAGCCCAGGTTTGCTCTCATGCTTGTTTATAAGTTCCCTGTAAGTGCCGTGGCTGGGAAGAATGAGGGGTGGGAAAGGAAGATTTTGCCCCACGGAAGGGCTTCCCCCTCACACGAGCGTAGGCTGACCCCCTCCATCACTGTCCGTTCCCTGTCCCTGGCCCTGCTTTGGGGCTGAGGTGGTGATGCAAAGGGGTTCAGTTCCCTCACCTTGGTATGAGTGCAGCTGAGGACAGGAGGAGAGGCCTTAAAACACCATCCTGAGAGCTCTGCAGGGCTTTTCTGGGACCTCCAGACATGCCAGCACCTGGGTGCATGCCCCAGGGTGCTGAGCGTTTCCCTTGGCAGGCTGGACACAGCATCATTCAGCGTCACCCCACTTTGAGCAGGCCAAATTCACCGTCATCCCCTGTAGCTTCAGCTGTGTCCATCTGTGGTGGGAGGGGATGTCCTTTCCCAGCCCTGGGTGAGATCTAGGGCAGGAGGAGGTGCTGCTAGATGCTGTTCTGGCCTTGGGAAGAGGCCACAAACCCTACCACCATCCTTCATGCAGCCATGGCCGTGCCATTGACCCACGGCCCCCCAGGGCGATGTGCAGGGAGAGGGTTCATGGCCAGGTCAAGGACAGAAAGCCCCAGGCAGGCAGAGGTCCCTGGGGTGGACATGTCACCTGGGCCTTATCCCTCTGAGACTTAGCGGTGACTGTTGTGTTGAGCCTCTACGGGCTAAGCCAGGCTGCCTGGGCAGTGCCTGCATCCCTGCTGGATGCTGAGCACCACCTGCACTGCTGCCTGCATCCCTGCTAGATGCTGAGCACCGCCTGCACCGCTGCCTGCATCCCTGCTGGATGCTGAGCATCCCTGCTGGATGCTGAGCACCGCCTGCACCGCTGTCTGCATCCCTGCTGGATGCTGAGGGCCGCCTGCACCGCTGCCTGCACCCCTGCCAGATGCTGAGCGCCACCTGCACCGCTGCCTGCATCCCTGCCAGATGCTGAGCGCTGCCTGCACCGCTGCCTGCATCCCTGCCAGATGCTGAGCACTGCCTGCATCCCTGCCAGATGCTGAGCGCTGCCTGCACTGCTGCCTGCATCCCTGCTGGATGCTGAGCGCTGCCTGCACTGCTGCCTGCATCCTGCAGTCCTGCCCGTGCCCTCTCCCACCCCTTGCTGCCTCCCCTCCCTCCCCCTGCTTGCATTTAGTAATTGTCGTTTAAAAGCCCAAACGCCCATTGTCCAAACGGGATTAAGCACCATCTGTGCAAACTTTGAGGCCATTTTGGGTGACGGGGAGGAAAGGGATGACTCAGAGAGACATTGCGACAGCGATGGGCTGTGACCCTGGGCTGAACGGGTGGATCTCTGTGGAGCAGCCCTGCTAACCCAGGCGCCTCCCAGCAGCCTGTTGAGGCTTGTGGCAAGAGAGTCAGCAGCAGTTTTTGGGGGGCTGTGGGGTCCCCCCTGATCTGTGAGGCGTTTCCAACCAGCTGTCCCTCGTGGCAGAGATTTCGTCCCACTCCTGAGTTCTGGTTTGGAGCGGTGCTGGTGGGAAGGGGATGCAATGTGTGGGCTCAGTGGTGGAGCACTGAGGCCAGGAGGTCAGTCTGCAGCTTGACTGACCCTTGCCACATGGCCATTTTCCCTTGAAACGGTGTCCAAAGGATGGTGAAGGCACCAGGAGATGCCTTCTCATGGGTGCAAGAAAGTTGTGCTCCAAGTAGCTTCTCCCCGCACCCCTGAGCATGACCTGTTCCTCCCATAGCCCACCTGGACTGGGATGACATCCCACCTGAGGACACTGAGGTGGTACACGGGAGGCAGAGGACCAGGCTGGTGGCCACGGTGGCCCAGCGCTGTGGAGCACATGGCCGAGGTAGGATTCTCAGCAGGACTCAGCGTGGATCCAGTTGTTGTAGGGTCATGAGGGCGATGCTCCATGCTGGTCCCCTCTCAGCACACCTGAATGGCTGCTGTCGGCTCTGACCGGGCGGGGACTCCGTGCCGGTGGCTGGTTTCCCTGCCAAACTCCAGCTTTGGCAAACCCAACCAAAAACCGTGTTGGTCCAGCATCCCAAACGAGGAAATCCGGTGAAAGACAACAGGCTTTAAGGTGGTTAAGGTTGGGAAGACAGAGGTATCGGTTGTTTTGAAGGATGGTGATTTAATTGATCCCATGATTACGGGATCTGGGTCCTGAGGAGAGCAGGCACAGCTAAGCCCAAGGAGCTGAACAGGGATCCCTGGGTGATGGATGTGAGAATGGTGAGTGAAATGCTCCTGACTTGTTTATAGGGATTTCTACCTTGCCATTTTTTCCCTTTGCCCCCTATTTCTGTTGTTCCCCAACTCTGTCATGGCTTGTTTCTGGCTTGCCAGGGTGCTGCTGATGTGCCAGAGGTGCTGCTGGAGTAGCTCTGAGCTCAGATCCAACAGCAAGGATGAGACAGGGCTGGACTTTGAGTGATATGGAAGGAGGACCAGGAAGATGCTTCTCATGTGGGAGTGTTTTGTTCAGCTCCTGCTCGTGGTGCTGTCTGTGCTCACTGGGATGGAGATGGGTGTGAGATGTGTCAGCTCCCTACTTTGCTGGGGACGTGCCTGTACCTATAGCTGGTGTCCTGTGCACAGCTCAGCATCTCCAGATCCTAAGAGGTGATGGCTGGGGTGGGAGATAAGTAGCTCTCAACAAGGATCTGTGATTAAGAGAGCTTTACACCACAAGTCCAGCCTGGACCAGATACAATAACCTCAGAAGTTGGTGAAATTATTAGGGAGAGCTTAAGTAAAAAGATCTGAAGACAGTGCTAAGGCAGGTGAGATTTTGCTTGGCTTAACGCACAAAATGGAGAAGAAAAGGAAAGGAAAGAATTTCCCCCGCAAAAGTCTCAGCTGGTTCAATTTCTAGTGACAGTCAAAGAGTTAAAGTGATCTGTTGGGAGTTATGAGTGTTTATCTAAAAGAAAAGTGGCAGGTGAAAGGGATAAAATAACACAGTTTGTAAAGCAATGCAATATGTTCGAATTATCCAAGGATCAGAGCTGGAATTTGGAAGGTAATATTGGATAGAAGGAAATGGAAGATGGAGACAGAAATAGGACTGGGAAAAACCAGCTTGAGGTGGCTTCCCCATTGGTTGTCACAAAAGAAAAAAAAAAAAAAAAAAAGAGGCTTGGCATTGTTAGGACCATTGTGAATTTGTTTATTAGAGGGGATTTTTATTGTACTTTCAGAATTAAGCTCAGGGCCTCTGCTATGTCAGGGTGCAGAGCGGACCCTCCCGAGCCGGGTTTGGCCAAAACCCACGTGCAGAGTCTGTTACCGCGCCTGAGAGCATCCCTGGCAATGGTGCGGTGCTCGGGTCACCTGTGAAACACCCGCTGCCACCCTGGACCGAGTCCTGGGATCCTTCCCTTCCTCCTCTGGCTGCGGGTGCTCAGCCCCACGGCAGAATTGGGATCCCCCCAAACCTCTGATGGGCTGAGCACTTTCTCTGGCAGCAACGAAACTGCTGCTCTCCACCTTCCCAGCCGAGCATCCACTTCTGCTCTTGCCTCCGTAGCACCGGGGGGTCTTCTTCACGGGGAAGCGTAAGGGCGGGTGGGTCTCGGCGCCGTGGGAAGATGCAGGGGATGCAGCTGGGAAGGTGCTGTGCTAGGACAGCTTGGACACCTCCCAAGGGCTGCTCTTAAAACGGTGGCAGAGCCACGCAGGAAGATTTGTCCCACTGCCCTCACTTCTAACTGGTTTTTGCGACCTCGGCTGCATCTGCTCTCCACACACCACCCCCCCTAGTCCTGAGCTCAGCTTCTCCCGGGCTCTTTGCCCGGTTCTGGGAGGTTTCCAGCTCATGCTGCCTAAGAAACTCAGGGCTCGCGGAAGTCGCAGCACCTCCACTGCTGCCTCTGCCCTGAGCCTTGCACCTGGGCAGGCTTCCCAGCTCCAAAATCTCCGTTTGCTTCCCCAGCCTCATCTTTGTCCTGACCTCTGCTCCTCTAGATGGCACGTTGTGGCCTCCAGCATCTTCACCTGCTGAAGCCTTTGGGTTGGCGGCTCTCTCATGCCCATGGCGCTGGAAGATGCGCTCCCGCTGCGTGCCTGCCCTCTGATCAGGGCTTCTGCCTTTGACACCACGGAGACCAGGATGGTGTTCAGACCTCTGGTTTGCAGGCACAGCAGTATACACCAGCCTTCTCTAACCAAGAGAAGGTAACAGGGAAAAGCCCAAGAGCAGAGGTAACTGCTGCACTGACTCTCCAGGCATCTCCCGAATCTCCAGGCAACCCCGAGCAGGGACTCCGAGGTGTGCCATCATCCCAGCGTGCTTGTCAGCCTGGCTTTCCCCAGCTGTGGCACATTGAAAATTGAGGTGGCAAAGTGACTTTATTGAGAAAAAAAAAAAAAAAAGGACACAAAGGACTGATTTCTTTTGCATCTAATTCAGCTCTGAGGCCCTCGCAGATGTTCCGGGTTTCTGGGTGGAAATGAAACGGCTGCAGATCTTCCAGCTGGCCACAGAAAGCAGAGCACTTGCACCAGGCCAAGTCCCAGATGAGCTATCAGCAGGGCTTCCACTGCTGCTGTTTCACTTGGGCTGTTCTGCCTTTCCCCCTGTTCATCTCAAAGTTCGTTTCCCTTCATAACATCCTGGGGGTCCTGTCTGTCCCACTCCCCCCGTTGCGGTCCCAGTCCTCTCGAGACCGTGCATCTTCCTGCTGTGCTGTGGGTTGTGTGGGTTTTTTTTCCTTCTCTTGCCCCGTTGGTTGCTCGGTCATCCCACGTTCCATCCAGACCTACTCTCTTTCTTCCCTCGGCTTTGATGAAGCAGCAAAGATGTGGTACCACCACACCAGCTCACGCGTACGTGAGAGGCAGCCCCGGAGCTGCAAGATGGCCTTTTCTGTGCTTGTTCCCCACTTTATTACCGTGGATCTAGTGAGGTCTACTGATGACTGGGAACAAGGCTGCTTTTTGCTCCAAAACAAAGTAAACCAGCTGGAAGGACGCGTGGCTCGTTGCTAATGAAGAAAATGATAAAGTGCTCGAGTTGACCTCCGGAGGGAGGACTTTGCTCTAGAATGGAAGGCTGCACCGTGAAGCCTTCTGAGATGCATTGCCTGTAGCCTCCCCCCCGCTCCAGCCTGCAGAGCGGTGTTAGCATGCAAAATAAGATCGAGATCTTGCTGCAGGTAGGCTCCAGAACGTCTTCACAGTGTCCTTGGAAGTGGCCACAAGCTGACCGTCACCCTGTGGTTGGCCTTGGATAGCTTGTCTGTGCAAGGTCTGTTACCACTGGTAATTCGGTGAGGCAATGTGAATACCAATGTTCCTTTTCTTGCAGAATTCCAGATTTTTTCACTCTTTCAACTGAGAGCTGCATCTAAACCACAGTGCCTTGACCCCTGGCACTGTTCTGAACATATTCCGTGTCTCTGTGGGTCTTTCTTGGACATCTTGTTTTATAGCCAAGTTTCAACTTTGAAGGCATCTATTTTAATTTTCTGCCACATTTAATTTTCTGCACAACTTCCATCCTGGACAGTAGCTCAGCAAGCAACTTTCTGCAGTGCAGCAGGGTGCCTGAACTGTCTTTTTCAGAAGCAGCCTGAAAACTCCCTTTTTAAATTTCTAATTCTTGGGTTCAAGACTTTCCCTCCTTCGGAAAAGTTGAGGTTCTGAGGCTGTGAATTGCATGCTTTGTCAGGTGCTGAGTCTCTTGGGTTTCTTTGTTGGAAACTATAGATAAGAGGGAAGATGCAGGAGCACTTTTGGTGTCCTACATCCTTTCCTGGCCATGGCAATTTTCCTGACAGTTCCTTGACGTGTGGTGGGAGCAGATTGTGCATCTCTTGTTTCTGGACCAGCAAAGCGATGCTTGTACAGCGCTTTTTTTTTTTTTTTTTTTTTTTTTTTTTTTCCCAAGTTGTACATGCATTGAGCTGAAATCATCTTGCAGGTCAAAGGATGGGAACTCGTTATGGTGTGGGGGAGAAGTGACGGTTCTGCTGAGCTCCTGCTTGGTGAGAGTGGCCCTGTTCTGGCAAAGGGGGGCACCCAGGGGTGATAAGGCAGGTGAGAGAGGTGACCAGCCCATCAGGGTTCCTGTTGCTGGTCTGTACACCAGTAGCCACTTGTGAAGGGAGGGTATCTCACTGGTCGTTGCCTGCTTGGCAGCCCTGCTTGATCGCGTTCGTTTGGAAAGGGCTGGAGGCAGCGGTGAGACCTTCTCATGGACTGAATTCAGCTGCCCCTCAGCTGAGGGAGGCTGGGACATCTGGAGACAGGCTCTTGTGCTTTCCAACCCCTTTTATTATGCCTTGCTCTCACTTTGGCATGCATATGGAGGAGCTCATGTGGATATTCCTGGGCTGTCTTGCGTGGTTGCAATTACGGGAGCAAAGCAACAACAGTCCCAGGTTGGAGCTGGGAGGGACAAGTGGGCTCAAAAGCCACTGAGGGGGTTTGGGTGGTTATTTTTTGCGCTGCTGAGCAATCGATTCTAATTAAGGCTTGCAGTTTGTGCTTTCTCTTGTGGCTGGTGGGAGGTCTGGAAGGAGAAGACCCCTGAGGTATGATGGTTTAGCTGCTTTGGACCAAGTATCTGGTGTCACGGCGCTTCCCAGGGCAGGTTGGGGATCCACAGGGGTACGGGGGCTCTCCCAGCCGGCACGCCTTGCTCATGTGCTCCAGGAAATATTAATAATCAGATTTGGGATGGGGGGAGGAATGGGTCAGGGGACCAGCCTAGAGGAGCTTGTGGCTCCTGAGGTCAGAGCACTGGCACAAGGATGTGGCTTGTCAGTGGGCGCATCTCTGGGAGCCCCGAGGAGGGGCTCAGCGGCTATGGAAGCATCCCGGGCATGTCTGCGAGGGATGAGGAGGCGAGTGCCTGGTGCTGCTCGAGGGCCAGATGTTAGCACGGTCCAGCCTAACTGCTGGGATGAAGGGCCTGATCCTCAGCCTGCGTCCTGCCCCCTCCTCCCCCTCCCCTGCACTGGGTGTTACAAGCCAGCCTAAGGCAGGTTGCACAATTTATTTTCCTGTACTTAAAGCAGGATTTTGGCAGCCAGGGTCGAGAGGCCTCTCTGAGGAACGCTGGCTGGCCGCCCTCCTGCTGTCACGGGATCACGCTGCTGTCAAAGGCTCCGTTCCACCAGGCGTCCTTCAGCGTGGCCTTCTGCCGCTGCGCCAGGGATGGCGGAGGAAGCGCCTGGGTGGCCAAGACACTGCTGACATCTCCAGCAAGTGTTGGTAGGAGCAACAGTCACCCCAGTGTGGGTGCTCTTGTGCCAGACCGAGGTGAGACCCGTCATTTCCAGTCATCACCGTGACGTGGCAGCTATAAGGACTCACCCTCTTCTGCTGCCTGACCATGCAGAGACCCATCCCATCCTTTGAGCATCTTCTCCCCGTGGTCCCAGGCTCTTGTTTCATGCTGTCTCCATCACTTGGCTGCCCTACCACCAGCTGGTGAACTCACAGATAACGGGAGAGCAGGAGATAGAGGAAAACTATTGTGGTTGTCGCTGCAGGAATATGCAGAAGGATTTGCTGTGATGTTCGCTGATGGTGTAAGGGAGGGAAAGGCTGTGGGTGCTAATTTGTGCTCTGTGTGAGCGCTATTAGCGTTGCCCGTGGTGATTTAATTGCCTTGCGAGAAGAGCGGCGGGTGAGGCTGAGCATGCCCGGGGAGGGAGCATGAGATAGTTGTGAGTGATGGAAGTGTTCGTGGCCCATAAAGGGCATGAGGGTGATGTGGTCAAAACAGCTGGAGAGAAACAGCAGCTCTGCCCGTGCGCCAGGCTGTGTCGTGCTCAGGCTGGAGAGCTGGCAAACGTGAAGCCCAGAGCGTGGAGTAGCTGAGGTTGAAGGTATGTGACATGTGGGATGGGTTTTGCAGGAGAAAAGGTGAAGAAAAAAGAAGGAGCGGAAGATGGTGGCGAAGTTGGGAGTTTGGGGAATGGGAAAAAATCATGGAGTTACCCATCCGCTGGAGCAGGGTGGGGAGGACTTGGAGGGGATGTCCTGTTTTTGCCACGATGATCTCGAGTTGGCAGTGGGACATCCAGGAAGGTTTACAAGTGGGAGAGGCTGGGTGGAGACGTCAGCCTGTGAGTGCCTGGAGGA
The DNA here is from genome assembly GCF_017639655.2 of Falco naumanni. NCBI lineage: Eukaryota > Metazoa > Chordata > Aves > Falconiformes > Falconidae > Falco > Falco naumanni. Next base: position 12,600,728 of record NC_054056.1, read on the forward strand.
GACATGAGCTCACCAGGGAGAGGGTGTCAGGGTGGTCGAGGATGAGGAACAAGTGCTGAGCCTGTGGGGCTGGGATGGGGGCGAGCATGTGGAGGGATGCAGTGGTGGGGAGAGACCTGATGTCCTCGGATGCGTGCGGGATGCAGGGGACAGGCTGAGCAGGTGGGGGGCACTGGAGGAGGTGAACATCTTGCTCCATCCACAGTCGCGGAGGAGCTGGCATCTCCCTGCACCTTGTTTCAGCACAAGGGTGAAGCGTGTTTTGTTTCACCGCCAGGCTGGGAGGAGGCGTGGGGGAGTGGGGAGGGGAAGGGATGGAGCTGGGAGGTTGTGGGGTGGGATCCAGCTGGGGAAGAGAGAAGCTGTTTGAAAGAAGGGGTTTTCTCCCAAAACGAGCTCAGGGCTCATTTTCTCCCGTCCTACCATCCTATTTCTGTGACAACGGTTAAACTTAAAAAAACCAGCCCTCAACCTCTGCCACCCATGGAGGCCGAAGTCAGAAGCCATTGGTTTTACCGTGAATCCTCTGGGAAGGTGAGCTTGGAGAGCACAAAAATGGAGAGCTGCAACTAAAGAAAGGAGACCCAGCGGCAGCCTGTGCTGATGCCAGCAGCTCGGGACCATAAGGAACAGAGTGAAAAAGATGCAGCTGGGTGCCCTGGGCTTGTGGAGGGACAAGGGACAAGTGAAATGCACTGGCTGGAGGCAGCTTGGAGTGTGCCAGGCGTCTGGCACTGCATCCCCTCCAAATCCGGTACCCAGCAGCACAGGGATGGAGGCCAGAGGCAGCAGGTCCCTGACTGCATCTCTCGCCCCCTCCCAGCCCCAACACTCCGAAGACCACTGGTAAGATGCTTCCAGCAGCACACGTAGTGGCTGCGGGCAAGGGAGGAGAGCAGTGTTTTAAGCAGATAAATATCAGCGCCCTCTCGGCAGGAGGAAGTCACAGACTTAGTGAAATCTAAGATAAGTGGCCTCTTAAGCCAGCGGTGTGTCAAGTGGTTAAGGCAGAAGATTAGGGAGCAAGCTCTCCTTCCACTGCAGGAAAGCAGGGATGCAGCCTGTGGTCCAGCATCTCTGGAGAACAGACAGGAGCAGGGATGAGGACAGCTCTAGTGTCCCCTTTGCGCCAGGAGGCATGACGTGAGCATCTTTCCTCCCAGCTGAGGGCTCTGAGGAAGGGACCAACGATTTGGTGTTTGCAGCACACGCTGGTTTTACACAGCCTGGTGGAGCCCAACTGCTACAAGAAGAAAACCCCATGGCTCATTCAGCACAAACTCATTATTTAATAGATAAAGTAAATATGAAAAAAAAAAAAAAAAAAAAAAAAGGCATTTCCCACTCCCCCTGTGGTGTTGAAATTTACAGTTGTGAGAAGAGCCAGAGCGCTGCAGAGCCGGGGTATCTCCGGGTGACATTTACAGGGCTCAGCTTTCATCGCAGCTTGAAAAAATCCCATCGGCAGAGATTATCTCCACACTGATCTGGATTGTCTTGTTCAGCTTTGGCCCTCATCCTAGATGGACAGTGAGCAGAAAACTTGGCCAGTGGCCTGAGGTCTGTGACCTCCTCTGCGTGAGCTGGGAAGAGGAGGAACAGTCTCCAAGGTACTTGAGAACTTGCAGCCTTGGGGGGCTAAAGAGATGGAGGTGGGGTGGGTGGGTGAAGCTTAGATCCCCCCCCTGAAGACTTAATGCTCCAAACCACTGAGAGAGGCAGTCCTTGCTCTGGTGAGGAGATCTTTGGTTTACATTGAAGTGGATCAACCCAGGGTTGCTCCACCTGACGGTCTCCCCAGGGTGGCAGCCCCTCTGCCAGGCACCCAGCACCCTTTGCTGAAGGTTTTTTGGAGCTGGGGCTGAGCAGGCAGCAGGAAGGCTGACCCTGGGGGGATGACTCGATGCAAACTTCCCTGGCCCTGCGCTGCTTCAAGTCAGTTGTCAGCAGCCTTCCAGCCGGACGGTGTCTGGAGACCTTCCAGCGACCACAGGCTCTCCCCCAGCCCATCACTGCCACAGCACAGACGGGATCTCACGTACGTCTGCGCCTTCCCCCCCAACCTTTCCCCTCTCAAGATGAAGCAAGAGACAAAACCAAGACTGCAGGTTTGCAAGGACCCCCTCCTCCAGCCCAGCGGGTGATGGGCACAGGTCCGGGCTTTTTTGGACCACACAGGAGCTCTCCGCTTGCGCGGGAGGGCTTGGCCATGCCACCCCAGGGTGGCTCCTCGCCACGCCGCCTGCGGATGCTCCTGCTGGCTCCGAGTGCCACTGGGAGGTTTTTCTCTGCTCCCCTTTTGCCTCTCGATTCACAGACAAGTGGGTGAGGGAGAAAGGAACGGGTTTGCTTTCCACCTCCCCTCGCAGTGCCCCTCTGCTTATTAGTTCTCCAAATATTTCGTCCCACAGCCCAGCAGCAAGGATCCCAGGCGGAGGGGAAGGCGGAGGGGGTAGGACAGCGCGTTATCCTCGTGGCATCGCTCCAGGCCAGCCTGCAGGGAGCCAGACAGGGCAGCTGGGGCCCTGCTGCGCTAAATCCCAGTGGTCGGGGCACACATGGCAGCATCCCTCCGGCTCGGCCCTCCTCTCACGCTTCTTGAGGGCCAGACAGCGGCAGAGCACGAGCGTGGCCCTTCTCCCCAGCAGCATCTTTCCCCCAGCCCCAACAACGACTCCACTTTATGCTTTTGGTTTTCTCAGCAGCCAACGGGACAGGGACCATCCTCAGAGCTCTCAGGCATGTGGAGGAAGAAGGGGAGACCTGGTTGTGGGATGCTGGTGAGCAAGGTGGGGGCAATGATGGGACAGAGGAAAAGAAATCCCCCGGGATTTTGTCCCATCAGCTCCCAGCTCCGTTAAGTTATGGGATTGTAGGTACCATGGCCTCTCTGGACCCTCTTCACAGTCTCCAGCTGAACAAAATGCTGGAGAAGTGATGGGGGGAGGGCAGCTTGCAAGGGGAAAGGGAGCACGGTCAGAACATTGTGTCCCGCGACAGCCCTGGGCAGCAGCTGAGGAGCTTCTGGAAATCAGTGGCCACTGGAGCTGTTCCAAAATCCATCCAGTGCCCAGGGAGGTCATTGAGCATCCCACAACAAGGGGACCCAGGAGCATCCCACAGCCCCCTCACGTACCGATTGCTCTGGCTGGGCTCTCCCCACATGGAGTGTAACTCCTGGGGACGGTGCCACCCCGTCACCATCTGCCCATCCTCTGCAAGGCACCTGGCTGCGCAGGCTGGCCGCGCTCCATCCCCTCCGGAGGCTCGGCCAAGGCAAGCAGCGTGCCGGGATGCTCAGTGCATGCCTTAAACAAATAAAAATAACTGTGATAGAAGATACCGAGTGCATAATGCTAACCTTGGCTTAAACACCTCCTGTCTGCAATGCTCCGCAGCCGGCAGGAGCCCATCTGATGAAAGCAGGCATCGCGTGGGTCCCCGGCCAGCACCGGGAGCAGACATGTCCCTGCTGGCCCAGGACACCGAGGGGCTCAGGGCTCTGGCTTCAGCAGTAAATAAAGCAAGCAAACAAAAGCAAATATAAAAAAAAAAAGCCAACAATGATCGATTTTTTTAAACTTTAAATATTTTTTTTCTTTAAAATCTGTTTTTCTCTGGGGCTGTGTCTCTGTAAAGAGCTGCGCTCTCCCTGCAGCATCTGGGTTACTTCCTCAGTCCTGGCCGTGGGGCAAGGGAGAAGCAGGGTCAGTTAGAGAGGGGGATGGCTGGCTGCTCCCCTCCGTGCATCACCGGCACGTATGGATTTCCACCACCCGATGGCAGGGTTTGCACTTGACGGAGCAGCACCAGTGGAATTTGCAGCTGCACCTTTCCACAACCTCCACTTCGTCCGTATGAAAGCCTCGGCCGCAGCACATCAGCTCGCAGCCATCGATAGCCTTGGAGGTCTTGTTGCACTGCCGGCCGCTGGTGCCCAGCACCCCGTTCTTGAGGTCATGGTCACAGAAGTCAGGACTGGAGTCCAGGTAGACGAGGTCCTCGTCCGTGTGCGGCTTGAACTGGGAGTTTTTGGGCACCAACACTTTGGTGGATCCGATCTCGCTCTGCTCGACCTCTGTGGCACCGTCGAATTTCTCCTTCAGGACGTTGCCCACTTTGCGGAAGGGGGGCATGGCTTTCCAGCACGTCTTGAACTCGCACGAGCCCGACACGCCGTGACACTTGCACTCCACCCGCATGTTGTTCAGGATCGCCTGGAGGGACAGAGACAAGAAACCAGACGGGACGGTCAGCGCGGGACGGACACGGCAAGGAGGGTGCGATGTATGGGGGCTGGGAGGGTGGTGCAGGAAGCGCTGCTGCTGCTGTACATCAGCCCACGGGATGCAACGAAGCCCAAACGGCTCAAGCGCCGGCTGCGGAGCCCAGCTGGGATGCTGCACAGCCGCGCCGGCTGCCCAGGTTGCCCCCTCACCATTACCTTCCTCCCTGCCTCGTTGTTGTGGAGGTTCATTAATGCCCTGTTGGAAGAGGCCCCTTTGCTCCTCTCGCGGACATCGACGAAGGACTGGGAGAAGGCCACGCCGTAGGCGATGTTATCGGAGCAGCCCGACCACTGGAAGCCTAAGACAGCAAGCACGGATGAGATGGATAAGCCACCCCGCATTGCTTATCCCCTGCAGCCGTGCCCCTCCTAAAATGCAGCTGACCTGCCCCCCCTTCTGTCTTTGGCCTCTGACCTGCCCCCTCTTCTGTCTTTGGGCTGTCTGGGGCACCGGGGACACACACCGACTTTCCCTCCCCCATGGGTGATGCTCCAAAATTGAGGGCACTCCTGGGGACTAACAGGAGGGGTTTTTTGAGTTTGGTTATTTTTTTTTATTTTGTTTTTTCCTCCTTTCTGGGTGGCTCCAGAGAATGGGCATTTCCATGCTTGGCTATTTTGCATCCCCGCTCAGTCTCCCCCCCGCCGCTCTTTGCATGCTCACCCTGCGGGCTGCCCCCCTGCACCGTGCGGTCGCATCCACACTTGTCCAGCTCGCCGCTGCTGCAGGCTCGGGTCACTGCGAAGGCCACCCCTGCCGAAGAGATGGCATAGACGAATGCTGCCTCCCGTGTCCCTGCAACAGTACAAACCATGGTGGGAAACGTGGCAGCAAGTCCAAGGCATGCAAAGGGGACTTTCTGTGTGTGTGTGTGTGGGTGCAGCCAGGTGGCCAAAGCCCCTTGGTGGGCTGTTGTGTGTGTCTCTGCTCCTCTTCCCTCCTAACGCTGGTGTTGCACCCTTGAAAAGCTGGTCTGAAAACTGGCTCTTGGCAAAACACGCTATGCAGAGCTATGGAGTCAAACCCTTTGCTCTGTCTCTTCCTCCCAGAATGGGGTACCCCACGTGGGACGCTCCATCCTCCCTGCTCCCAGGGATGCTTTTTGCTTAGTGCCAAGCCTGGACCAGTCTCAGCAGAGACACCTCGGTGCTGGGAAATCATTTGCAGCAGCGAGAGCCCTGTCTTGCAATAGTGAAGGAGCCGGGAACTGCCCCACGAGGTTAAAAACGTGGATGTGATGGGCAGATGATAACCTGGCAACGTGGCAATGGCTGTATTGCCAACGTGGGGAGAGCTCTCCAGAGCTTATGTGGAGAGACTGTCCTGCCTGGTGCTTGCAATGCACCTCTGCCGTGAAATCCCTCCTGCACCCAAACTAGTTGCCTGCTTGCCATGTCCAGGAACATCCCCTGCAGCTGCAGCTCCTTGCCATCCTCTCACACAGGGTCCTGTGGTTTCCAGCACCTCCCAAACCACCCTGCGAAGCCCTATGCCGCTCCCAAAGCGCCTTGCAAAACCTTGCCGGTCCCCAGGGTGCAGCCCCTTCCCAGCTCTTCCATCTACCTCTGTGGTGCCACACGGTTAGGAAACATTCGGTTGGGAAGTCAGGGAGCATCCCTGGGGATAAACACACAGGGCGGCATAGCCAGGGATCAGCTCCCACAGCACCCTAGTCCCCACCATCCTCCAAGGCTGGTGGAGGACACGGCCCCTCCATCACCAAGCCAGGAGGGTTGGCATTTGGGGTAGCCCCACGCTTGGGGTAGAGGAGGGGATGGCTTGTAAGCAGATGTCACCCTGGCTCGCCGGTCGGACAGAGGGCAGCTCCTTTGGTGGTCGCAGCCCAGCCTTTGGTGGCCCAGCTGTAATCTGGGCGGCAGCGGCTGGGGAGGACCCAGCCAGCGCGGGGACTGAACCGCCTCCAAGTTAATCGAGGTTAATAGTAGGATCGTGTTGGTCGGTTTGTGCTGTGGCTGCCTAAAAAGAGACGACTTTTAGTTTCTGGTATTTCTGGTATTTCCAGTCCCTGAACCTTCACAAGGAGAGATCTTCACCCCTGTGTGGAGGGGAGGAAAGTCAAACAAGGAGCCGGGGGGTGGCTTCGGTCTATGGGTCCTGGGATGGGAGGCGAGAGGGTACATCACAGGCAGCACCTAAGGGGAGCCAAGGGCTGCTTTGGTGGTCTCCAGGGCTTGCGGAGGGGCTTTCCCCTTCGTCTCCTCACCCCGCTGCTCTGGGTCCTTGCTTGGTTTCATCACAGCCCCGTGCCTCCAGGACGCCTGCGTGCAGCTGGGATCAGATGGGCTGGGGGCTGCCCTGGCCAGAACTCCCCCCTGAAGGTGGGCAGCTGGGTGGTGGTGGGCGATGATGACGATGTCCTCGGAGGGTCCATCCATAAAAAAATGTGTTTTACTCCCATCGGGCGGCAGAGGGCTGTCCTCCCAAGGGCTCCTCTGGCAGCGCTCATCGCTTCGGCTGCCCGGAGAAGAGACCAAACAAATGCGAACGCAGCCACGGCTTTGTGGAGAGCGGCTCCTGGGCTTGGTGGGGAAGAGATTAGACCGCAGCGTGACTTTAGGGCCCTCACCCGAACTTGGAATTGTCCTTTTAAAAGGTCCGGGCTCTCCAGATGCCCTGGGCTGGTGCCTCCACGCAACGGGCACCCTCTGGGTGCAAAAAAGGTTTGGGAGAGGGAGCACCCAGCAGCTGAGGAATTGCAAGGGTCTGGATACGCTGCCCCTTGTACTGTGAAAAGAGCCCTGCTGAACGCCCAGGGAAGGCTGGTCAGCCCCAGGATCCAACACCAGGCCATTCCCTTCTCCCTGCCGGCTCAGGGGCAGGCGAGCCAGACCCCCGTGCAGCCCACCGGGCTGCTGTGGCAGCCAGTCCCCCACGCAGCACCCTAGGCACACATCCTCGTGGCTCACCTTGTGTTACCACCTTGCCGAAGACGGGCAGGGTGTCCAGCGTGGAGCAGTTCCAGCGGCGGTTGCGGAACTGGTACTGGCACTCCTCGATGGCCAGCTGGGCTCCGCGCCGCACTGAGTCCATCACCTCCAGGTTCCTCTTGCACATCTGCACCTGGCGCTGGATCAAGCCCTTCAGCTTCTCACAGGTCTCCTCCTCGGAGATGCTCCCCACTGAAGACAGCTTGGCCAGGTACCTGCCACGACAGCCAGCACAACCGGTTAGGAGGCAAGGAGGGCTCGGGGGAGCACAAACCCGTGTTCAGCTGGGACACCCTGCGCTGCAGAAGGCAAGGAGACCTACCCTCTCATCTCCTCCACAGCTGAGACCTGGTGCCCATCTGGGGTCACCTTCAATGTGCCACTGCGGTGGCTCCTCAGGATGCATTTTTGGCTGGCAGAGAGCAAACCCAAGCAAAACAACCTTCCCTCTGCAGCCTGGTCCCCCGTCTCTCAGGGAGCCCAGCTGCTGGCTCCCCTTTGCCTCTGTTGCCTGCAAGGAAGATATTTTCGGCGTTGTCTGAATGTGCCCGGTCAGGTCTCCTGAGTACCGGCACATCCAAGTGCTACTAGGAAAAGCCAGAGGCCTCTGAAGTCAGCCAAAACAAGCAGGACAGGGGGCTCAGCTGCCAGCTCCAGCTGCCACACTGCTCCCGCAGCGTGGCTGTGCTCATCACCGACAAACATCACCCTCCAAACCACTTCCCTCCTGCAGCCTGCTCTTAGCTCCCCCGGCCCCCAGCAGGCAGGGATGGCCTCCGGGAGCTGCCAGGTTTCCCAGCACTTGGGATTCGAGCAGGGCAGGACAGAATCAGGAGCCTGCCATGGGTAAGATCGCACGTGCTGGGCATCTCCTCCACCAGCACAGCTCATGGATGTGGCCATGAGGTGACCTGGAAAGGACTGGTCCTGTGTGGGGGTGACCAGGTGCTCTGCTTTCCGTGGCCCATCCTCAGCAGAAGGAGTTACAGAGCTGCTCTTGAGCTTTAGAGGGAGGAGGGAGCTTACTCCTTTGGGGCAAGTGCCTTGCAAGCTCCTGGCATCTCCTCACTGAGTGCTGGGGCACGACGGTCCATGCTGCCCACCCCAGTAACCCACCCCACCACCCCCTGCACGTGCCCAAGCTCACCCATCTCCCAGGTCCATCCTCCCGCTCCAGCCTCTGGATCCCAGAGGGGGCTTAAGACAGCCCCGGTCAGATTGTCCAAGGGCTCATCAGGCTGTTGGATAATCCAGGATCTACAGCTGCCCGTGCCAGCACGTGCGTAGCTGAGCCACCCTCCTTCCCGTGGCTGCTGGCACCTGCTTTAAGTGACACTGCCACCGCTGGAGCCCCATCCTGCCGTGCGGAAGGGAGGTCCCCTACGTGGGACAGGCAAAATGCACGTTTGCACGTGCCGAGCTTTAACGCCCTTGGGAATCACCAGCGTCAGCTCACGCTGCTCCCTCAGCTGCACCAAGAGATGCGGGTCCCGAGCGAAGGCTTTTTGGAAACCTCATTCCTTGACTCTGCATTTCCCAGCCCTACAGAGCTTGTGGGTTTTTTGTTTGCTTGTTTTTTTGCCTCCTCCTCCCAAGTTGCGACATCCTGCTAAGGATTTTTCCTTTGAAGCCCTGCTCGCCTCCGAGAAGTGACTGTGCAAAAGTGGCTCCTGCTCCCTGCCTGTTCCCATGTGTCCCAGGAGCCAGATCTGCTGACTCCAGCCACAAAATCAAGTTGTCACAGCCTCTTCCTCTCATTAGCCCTGCCAGTCTGCCCCAGGAGGAGAGAACAGGATTTTCTCTTCTGTGCATCAGCAGAATTATTCACCAGCTTGGTTTCACGCTTACAACTGGGGGCCGTGGGAGACGGTGAGAAAGCCGGCTTGGCTTGCAGCGTCCGTGGGGAGTCTGCATGGCGAGCCGTCAAAAGCATTCAGCTTTCCTTGTGCGCGGAGATCACTTGATGCAATGCCTCTCGGACAGCGGGAAGTGGCAGGCTGCCCTGCTTTCAGAGCCAAGTCCTCTTCTAGCCTTTGTACCAGCTAAACATCTCTGCCCAAGGCTTTCTGCTCCTCTGAGGGCATGGCTGCACGGCTCCCTGCTGCAGATGGCTGGCTTGGAACCCTCACCGTGGCAAAACCCAGGGTTGCCACCTTCCTGCTGGCCCCCCACACCGTGCAAGAAGCATCCCCGGCCCCATGCTGCGGTCCCAGACATGGGATGCAACAACTGCCCTTCCCACATCTCGCTGCAGTCGGCTGAGCCAGGATAAAGGCAGCAATCCGCCCTTGGGAGCTTCGAGGATGTTTGATGCTGAGTGAGCCTGGAGTGGCTGTGACAGGTCTGTCCCCTTCCAGGTCCAGCCATCGTTTCAGTTTGGGCATGGGGAAGCAGACACACAGCAAAGCGGTGAGATTCGCCGCAAGACACCGTGGGTCAGTCGATCAGATTTAAGCCTGGAAGCCAAGAAAACCAGATTATGCCTCTGGAACTCACCTCTTGTGCCCGTTTGGCTTCTACCCCCATCCTGCAACTTCAGCAGCATTTATCATAGCAGGGCAGCAGCTCCTGCGCAGCAGTGGGGCTGGTCGTGCGATGAGTCAGTGCCTGACCCGACTGCAGGCACCTTGGCAGGAGGGAACCGTGCCATGGGTGTAACAGCCCCATTAATATCAGCTCCACTCAGGATGGGGGCATCATCTCCTTTTCTAATATATTTCCCAGCTCAGTGGGATTCTCCAGGCAATGGGGAGCTATAAATTCAAAGCACACATGAAGAAAAGCGTGACAGGAGCCTTTCAAGCCTTTCCAAGGAGATGCGCCTGATAAGATGCCTCCCCAACAAGCATTTAATGCTGTTTGGAACGATAAAATGAAGGCCAAGGATGCTTCAAAGATAGGTACAGCTCTCCAAAAATGGGTCTGGTAATTTGTTTTGCAGGGCAGGCAAATAAGATGAAGCTATCCAGAACAGTGCTCTGGCCTCTCTCCTCCGTGACAGGTCCTCTGTGTGCCATCATCCCTCCTCGACCCATGCCACGTCTGCCCCTCCCTAGGGATGGAGGCAACTGTGCCCAAAATGCCATGGCTCCATCAGGCTACCGGTCTCCTACATCCCATGAGTACTATCGCTGTTTAAAAAAAAACAACCGAGACCCCCAGTGGTTTCACAGTAGGAGGAGGCTCCCATCCTGGTCCCTGGTCCAGGAGGGATCCAGGGGTTGAGTCTAGGATGTAAGGAAGGACCTTTGCTAGAGGACCTCATCTCTGAGGCTTTCACATGGCATCTCTCCCCAACACATCCAGCGGCACTGGGCAGGAATGTCTCACCCCCTTTCCCCTCTCCGGAGCAGCTGAAGGGTGAGATAAGAGCTGTGAAACCTGCTCTGCCCTCACCAGCACTCAAAGATCTCACCAGCATTCAAATATGCTTCTACCCCACAACTCACAGAGGGCTGTGGAGCCCAAGCAAGGCACCAAACCCATCCGCAGCATCCCACAGTCACCATGGAAACGCGGCTCTAACACTTCGCCTGGTCCGTAAGGAGGATCTTGCTTCCAAGCTTCATTTTCCTGGACTGAGGTGGGAGAAACCACAGACAGAGCCTTCACCTACCTGCACATACAGCAAGGCAGGCGCAATGGGGGGAACTCAACCACTCCTGCCCACTCAAGGACTCGGTGCAGATCTCCATCCTGATATGACATCTTGGTGGTTGTGCAGAGCTCCAGATCATGGCTTAAGTCTCACATACAGCCTCAAAACAGTGGGAAAAAACCCCAACCCAAATCACGGCACATTTTCTTCCTTTTCTAAGACTGGGCAAAGAATCTTTCAAGGGGTGAGCTGCTGCCCAAGCCATTTGTTCAGGTTTTGTTTTCTTGCTTCACCATGGCATTTACATTTCTTTTCTCCCCCCTTCACATCCAGCAGAGTCACTCACAGAACAAGCTCCATTTTAATAAAAGTCACTGCTTTAACACCAAACTGACGGACAGCCCTTCCTTTTTTTTTTTTTTTTCCCCATCCACAGCATATAGATCAAGACTGAAGCCCCGTAATTTAAGCAGCTGCAATTGATCCACCCTGCAAGATGGCAAATAAGGAAACCTCAAATCCAGGGAGCTTGGAACAGGGGGGTCCCGGGGGGGACACACAGACAACGTGGAGGGGCGGGGTGGGGTGGGGAGGAGGAAGCCCTGCTTAAATTAAAATGATGATAATTGTTTCAGAAGGAAGAATAATTGGTGGAATGACAAGAAAACCATCGGAAGAACCACAGCGGTTGGCAGATAGAGCCAGAAGGAGAGGGGAGGAGATTCCCTGCCATGGGAAGGTGTGGAAATTTGAGTCATTGACAAATTCTCCGTAGAGGCGGGCCAGGGAAGACGTAGCAGATGTCTTGGAGAAAGCAGAAATCTCTGGTGTTTCTTCTATTGAAACAAATTAGTTTCAAGTGTGAGAACTCTTTGTATTATTTCATTTTGGGAATATTTTCCTGAAGAAGCTAACAGCCAGCAGCATCACCGATCCATCACTTAGAGATGCTGAGAAGCCAGACAAGCTCAGAAGCTTCATCTCGTTCAGCAGATGCTCAGCCTGCCTGGGATACCTGCCTGGCCAAGGCCACAAGAAGCTTGTTCGAAGTTTTAAATTGCAAAGATGCTTCAGCTCTGCTCCTCTCCGAGAGGCAGCCTCTGCAAACATCCTCCCTGCTTGTGGAGGAGCCAAGCCAGCCTGGATCAGCGGCGCATCTTGTGGCTGGCTGCATAGTCAGCCAGCGACTCTGGGTTGTATTTAGGATTGAGGCTGCCCTGTGCAGACAGGTTTCTTCTGAGGAAGGAGAAAAGGCTTGTTTAGGATGGAAAAAACAGAAGAGCATGAAGATAGATGGATGGATGCACGCAGAGGTACTGACCAGGCACCGCAAGGAGCCGTCCCACAGTTATGGAGAAGGGGATCATCTTTTCCTTGTTTCTTTCCCCTTCCAAGCAGAGAGAGAAGGCACGGAGAGATGTCGCAGGGCTGGCAGGTCAAAGGATACTCTAGGTGGCCACAGATCCCCTCCTGTGCTTTCTTGTGGTGTCCTGCAGTGGGCTTAGTGCCACTCTGCCTGTGCCAGCAGGGCCAGGCTTGCTGGTACCACCCACGTCCTCGGCACGGTTCAGCAGGTCTGCCAACTCCGGCACGTTCCTGTCGGGATCTGCTGGAGAACCTGCACCCTGCAAGGTTGCTCTTCTCCAGCTGATGGCTCTGCAGCAGGTCTTTTCCCTCCCAGAGATCAGGCATCCCCCTCCTGGGATGAGATATCTTGCCTTTCCATCCCTTGAAAGCGTAAAGCATCATTTCCGAAGCCATCATCTGAGAGCCCGTTTCCTTCCCTGGAAGAAAAGCAGCTCTCGGGCTCAGTCCTGCCCATCGCAGTTACTGCAAGTGTCATCTCTTGGCTGAAACGGCTCTTTTCACACCCTCAGCTCCACCTCCGACCAACAAATGCTGAAACAGTCTTGCAGGAGGAGGCACTGCCATGATCAGCACGACCTGCCCGCAGACCTGAGCACGCAGCTCCACTGCCCGAGCTCAAATCCTGTCCCCCCTGCACCTCGGACCCTGCACCTAACACCACATGCGCCTAGAAAACACCCGCCCACCCATGCACCACGCATCGCTGGTGGCCTGCCTCCCCCATCACAGGGCTCGGGGGGGAAGCGAGGTGGCCTGGCTGCTGGTCCCAAGATGCCCTTTCTGAGCATCCCGGGGCAACATCTCCACTTGGTGATGGGGAAGACCAGGGTAGAAGCTGGGGAGAGGCTGGGAGCAGCATCCACTTTGGAAATCTGCTTTGGATGTGTAGGAAATACCCTTTACTGCATCTTCCTTCAGAAGTTGATAGAAGCTGCTCCTGGGCTCGCATACAACAGCAATGCCTTGTTGCAAGAGGAGGCAAGCGCAGGCCACGGGGCTGAGCTCCGTGGGAATTCCCCTCGTGCAGTGCTTCAGGTTAGATCTGGTTGGAGCAAACCTGAGGAGTTTTTAGTTTCGATTCGAATTTGCAAATCCGTGGTGAGAGCAGCCTTCTGCAGGATTAGTTTGATCTCGCCCAACTTGCAACAGACCCCAGGCTGCTCTCCATCGGCCAAGATACTCAATTAATTCCCCCCCACTCCCCCCCCAGTAATTTAGTGAAAGCACAATACTGGCTCCAGTTCTGCTGAGCCAGGCAGATCCTGCACGCCACCTTCCCAGCTGCAAACTGCAACAGCCCATGGCAGCAGCTCCTGGGGAGCCTGGGGGGTGCTGTCAGGGGTCCCCCACAGGCATGGGGGAGCAGACACCCTGGGGCTGCAGCCAAACAAAGGTTACCTGCACTTTGTACCCAGAGCAGAGCCCGCTGTTCAGGCAGCCTTGGATGACTGAGATTTTTGTGGATTTGCAAATCTTTCAAGCTTTAAGGCAAAAAAAAAAAAATCACTAAGTATTGTAAGAGTCGGCATCGATGCACTTGTAAGGAAACATGGAAGAACCTCCTGGAAACTGTTAACCTCCAGGATTGCTCAGTAATTTCATCATTTTAAGAAAGCCCAAAGAAATGGCTGTAATGCATTTCTCTCCACCCGCAAGGGTGAATTGATGGAGAGGACAGGAGCTCTCAGCAGAGTAACGTGTTTTGGTTTTTTTTTTTTGCTTCAATGCAAAAGTCCAATTCTGACTCATGAAGTCACAGCAAACCATGGCAAAAAAAGGAATCTGCTTCTTGCTGTTGCTCATGCTTGGAGCTGGTCCAGTTCTGCACAATCTGGGGTGCAGAGTGGTTTTATCTCGCTCATGTCCATCCTCCCTAGAACAAGGCTCTGCTGCTAAAGCCTGGGGTGTCATTTTATTTAAGGTTTCCTTAGGAAAAGATTGAGATGCCCATCACTGCTGGCAAGCCAGAGAGCACAGGTCTCTCCTTCACCCTGGCAAATGCAGCCCTGAAGATTTCCCATCAGATAGGGCCAGTGCCCAGAGACAAGCCAAACTGGTCAGAAGTCCAGCACCAAGACCAGCAGAGGTTTCTTGCCTCTGCAGGATGCAACCCTTAAAGCCAGCTCATTTTCATCGCCGAGCTAAAATGAGCTGGTTTTGTCAAGCTAAGACTTAAAAGGAAATAAAAATTCAATTATATTTCTGCTGGAGGCTGCTGGTTTCGTTCTCCCTCCCCACAGCCTGGGGGAATGGGTGTCCCTGGTTGCAGGCACCAACCTGATGGAGCCGGCAGGATGCCCAGAGCGATGCAAAGAGACCTGGGCACCCCAGAAGCGGAGAACTGCTTGTCTAACCCACAGTGACCCTCAAAGTGAGGAAATTATCCATCAAACCCAACCACTGCAAGCCACCATCCCAGCTGCCAGAGGAGACAGGACTGGGGAACCTTCCTGGTGTATCAAAACCAGGAGAGAACCTTGCAGCAAAACAGGGAGAGGGCAGGGAGGAGAGCGGGGCTCGGCGGCAGCAGCTCTGCCCTGGAGCTAGTTGCACCTGCTGCATCAGCGTGGCAGCGGCACGGCATCCAGCAGGAAAATGCTGGACCGGTTCCTCACCAGGTGGAAAACGGGAGAGTCACGATGACGGGGTGAAAAATCTTGTGCAAAATTAAACCAAGCCAGGGTCAAGGTGAAGTGAGCTCTCCCCGCTCTTCCCAAGCTGGGGAGACTCACCTTAAAACAAAAATAAATCAAATCCAGTTTAAAACCAGAGGGATGCAAGCGCAGGACCCAGGCACGCTTCTTCCCAAGTCCTCTACATTGCACAATGACCCAAGGCAGCACAAAATGACCGTTCAAGCCGCTCTTGCAACATCCCTGCGGCAAAGCTGGCAGGGACGAGCACGGAGAAGCGGGCCCTGCATTTGCAAAGCACCTTGTGATGCTCAGATGAAAGGGGGCCGGAGAAATCCAAACTCCTTTTATCCCTTCCTCTCCAGCCCTCAAAAGTGGTTACTATTAGAGAGCAGCTGCTTAGCCAGGTTTGTTTGGACACTTTCAAGGTCTTCAAGCTTTCCCAGTGTGCTCAAATTCAGGTTTTTTTTAAAGGGTTTAAAAGCCCATCTGTGCTCCTAGCCCTTTAAGCCAAGTCTCAAGCCCAGAGGGAAGTTTTAAACTCCTGTAAATAGGGGGTAGACGGAGCTGCTGGTGGCACACCCTGCTCGGCAGCAGCATAACCGCATCTCAGACTATCCAGCATCCATATGGAGACCCTCCTCCAAAGCCACTTGTAGCTGCAAGAAAAACGGAGGGAGGCTGTAATGATTCTCAGATAGCTTGATAACCAGGGGTCTCACCCAGAAAGGACCCCTGCCCGGTTGTATCCGATGCTTTCTGGGCAAGGGGTTTGACTCTCATCACTCAAACCACCCAAACAGCTATGGATCACGGCAGCCCCAGTGCCACGCGGGGTTAGGGGATGCTTACATCCAAACCCCACTTTGCACATTTTCTAGTTCACTTCTTCAGGTGGACTTCCCTCTCTTCAAAACAGATAAAGAAACGAATAAATAACTAAACGGCTGCTGGCCCCTTACCTCCCACTGAAACTGGAGCCTGGTGCTCCCACGCCAGCTTCAGAGAGGTGCTCATAGGGCTAACCCCCCCCCCACAAAACACCTCCCAGCATCGGGGCGGTTTTGGACCACACTGAGATGACACGCTTCCAAACTCTACCACATCACTGCACGTGCAGGTTCAAGAGCCAAATCAAGTCTGTGAAACGCGAGTTGCTTTGGGCAGTAACTCAGCTCCTTCCCCTGCGTAATGCACATCCCGGGGCTCCTCCAGAGACAAAGCAGAAGCCGGAGGGACATTGCTGGGCACAACCAGCTAGATGTAAAAGGCACTAACGACAGCCCTTTATTTAATTTTACAATTCTGTGCCTGAAGAGGCAGGCGGAAAAGCCTTAAAACTCTTTGAGCCTCCAAAGGCAGGAAGAAAAGCCAGCCTGAAGCTTTTCACAAGAAGCGGGAACAGAGCATCTCTTCAGATTGAAGAACAGAGGTTTTCTGGATAGGCAGTAAGCCAAGCAGCAACTCCCTAAACTCAAGACACTGAGAAAACACACCTGAAGTTTGCTTCCTAACCAGAGGGAAAGTAGCTTGGTCTGTTTAATGAAAAGATTCAGCAAAGTCCCTTCCAGCTCTATGCCTGCTAAGGCAGAGCGATCCCCCTGAGAGATACCTGCACCATCTCCCTTTTATATGGGATGGGGTGGCTCAGAGGACACCATCTGCATGGCCAAACCAAGCCCTTCCCCACCAAGCCAGGCTTAACAGGAAACCTTCAGCTCAAGTGTTGCAAGCAGCGTCTTTCCAAAGCGCTGGGGGAATGCGAGTCCGGACAGGTTGAAAGCAGCTTTAAGGGAAGGG
The DNA here is from genome assembly GCF_017639655.2 of Falco naumanni. Taxonomy (NCBI): domain Eukaryota; kingdom Metazoa; phylum Chordata; class Aves; order Falconiformes; family Falconidae; genus Falco; species Falco naumanni. The sequence goes on from NC_054056.1 coordinate 12,617,364, forward strand.
AGAAAAAAAAAAAAAAAAAAAAAAAGTCACCACTGAGCTTAATCACTAATCCAGCAGGTTTCTGGAAAAGCAAACTTCGCCGTGCACATGCCGATGCGTGGAAACACGCGGCAGCGAGGCTGGATCTGGCCCCGCTGCGCTGGGCACAGGCTGGCAGCGCCCGGGCGCTATGATAAGGCAGAGCACGCTGGAGCCCACACGCGTGAGGCTTCGCGAAGACATACGAGGCACACTCATTCCTCGAATATCTGATAACTCCTGGGATCCTTCTAACTCTGTTTATTGCCTCCGGCAGCCTTTGTTTCTGATGTGAGAAGATAAACAATGGGAATTGTCTTAATCCTAAAGGCAAAGGATAAAAAGCACGGAGCGGCGGACGATCCTTTTATCACAATACATTTACAACATCAAAAAAGTTGACCCCCTTCCTTTCAAAGGCACTGAAATGGATCTGCTTTTCCTCCCCTGTTGGCAGGAATGAGCCCGCTGCTCTCCGGCCGCCGAGCCCCCCGCGCCCACCCCTCGCTTGGCCAGCACGGACGGCTGCACACAGCCCTCCCCGTCTGTTCCCCAGCTTCCCAAATGCAATCCCAGCTGTGTGCGGCGCCGGGGACCTGGGGGGTCCCACCTCTGCACATCCATGTCGACCTCACTCACAAAACCCCCTTTGCCAGATAGTTCCCCATGCCCGTCCCAGGGCAGCCAAGGCTGCTCCTCTCCAGGGACCTGCCAGGTCCTGCAAGGCTTCCTCAGCAGGATGTTCTCCCTGCAGGAAAAACGCTCCCACAGTTCCCGATATACCTTCGCCAGAAGCATGACAGCTTAAAAGACCACCTTGAGAGCTGCTATGATCCACCCACCACTTGTTGGAGATGCGTGGCGCGCAAGTGGCTCCATCTGGCACAGGAGGAGGGGAAGAGGACTAAGTGCTAACGCATCCCAGGCAGCTACAGATGGGCGAGCACCTTTTCCCATGGGCAGGCCACTTGGAGAATGCTGCTGACCTGGCACTTTCCCGGAGCGTAGGGAGCATCCTCTCAAACCCACCCACACCCCACAGCCTCCAGCCAGCCAAATCTCAAGGCAGGAGAGACGGGAGCCAGACACGGGACGAGGACACCAGGGATGCGCTCGTGGGACCATGCCCACCTGAGTGCAGGTGGCAGGAGAGGCACAAGCCACTTGGGATCTTTCATCCCAACAGCCCCAGGGACCCCCCGCTGTGTCAGGCTGTAGCTGCCCCACCGATGGGGAGGTGATGCGGAGGCGGCCCACGTTCCCAGCCCCACAGCGGGGACTAATTTGTTCACGGCAGCCAGCAACGTCGGGAGCAGGGGAAGCACCATCTCCCACCAGAGCAGATTAATTAGGAGGACCCGGTGCCTTCGTTCAAAGTTAGGTGGGAAAGTATCCCCTCTGCCCTTGGGGGGGGGGGGGGGTGTCTCCCCAGAAGACAGTCCCACCGCCTTGGCAAACACGCAGGAATTTTCCAGAATGATTTCCGCCCCTGTTTACCTTACACATTATTTCAGTGTTTGTTCAGCGGGTTCCCAATGTCACCGGTCTTCCCTGCAGCATCCAACAGCCCCCCCCCCCCCGGGCTGTGGCCGGGAGCGGAGGGCCGAGGTGTGGGCAGCCCCCCGGGGCTGGCACCCTTGGCCACCCCCAGCCCTGCTCAACCCTCCCCTGGACCGCTGGACCCCGCACGGCACCTCGCCAGCCCCCGACCCCTGCGCTGACCCCACGCCCCGACCCCCGGCGTGGTCCAGCTTCCTGGCTGAAGGATAAAAACGGGACGGGGGCTCGGGAAGCAGCCCCAGGCCCACCAGCCTCCGTGACACAGGGGACGCGAGCGGCTGGGGAGGGTCGGCACCCCCGCAGTTCACCTGCCCGGGCTGCGACCCCCGCCCCCAGAGCTGGGGGGGCGCAGGGGGCGCGGCGCGATGGGGACGGAGCCCGGTGTCCCGCCGGGTACCCGGCAGCATCGCTACAGCGCGGGGAGAGGGGGGGGGGGTGTCGCACCCCGACCCCGGCAGCACCTGCTCCGCCTCCCCGAGGGGGGGATCAACAAGTGGCGAGTCCCCCCCCGCTTCCCCTCGCCCCGCGGCTACTCACAGCCAGTTGCTGGCGTTGGCCGAGAAGGTGGCGAGGATGATGAGCAGCAAGGAGCGCAGGCAGTACTCCGGGCTCATCCTGGAGCGCCGGCGCGGGGCGGGGGGAGGGCGGCCGGCGGCGGCAGCCCCCCGCCCGGCCGGGGCAGCCGCCGCCGCGGGTGGGCACCGGGCAGGAGCGGGGCGGCGGGCGCTGCCCGCTGGATGCGCCCGCGGCGGCCGCCGAGCCCGACTGTCAGCTCGGCCGGCCCATCCCGGGATGGAGCGGCGGGCCGGGGGCGGGCCGGGGGCGGGGGCAGCCCCGGGGGCCGCCCCAGCCCCGCCGCCGCCTGGGCGGGACCCGCCGGGGACACCCCCGGGGGCGGGACGGCGGCGGGGAGGGCACCGGGGGGGGGTCCTGCCGGCGCCCGCTGCCCCGCTGCGCCCCCCCCCCCACCCCCGACCCCCCCAACCCCCCCCAGGGGGTGCGTGGAGCTCGGGGGTCGCTCCTGTTGGAGGTGCGGGGAGGGATGGGGGTGTCTCGAAGTGTGTGTGTGTGTGGGTCTCCCCTCGCGGTTGGGGCTTTTAGGAGAATTTCCGCGTGGCTGTGGGAAAGCGGAACCCTTGGATGGGGTCTGGCGCTGGGGGTGCCCACACTGCGGGGGGTGGGGGGGGGTGGGGGCAGCCTTGGCATCGCCGGGACTGCCTTCCCCTTCACCACCATCCGGAGGGGTATCCCAAATCCCGTTTTCTAAGGCTTCACTATAAATGCCTAGTTTTGGCACTTGGAAATTCACTGGTGAGGAGAGGGTCTGGGGGCTTCCATCAGGAGGGAACAGCAGTGGAGTTGGCAGCAGGGGTAGGATGCGAAGCCCCTCAGGAGTAGCTGGCCGCAGGGATGAGGATGCAAAGCCCTTCGGGAGCAGCCGCAGGGATGAGGATGTGAAGCCCCTCGGGAGCAGCCAGCCGCAGGACCCTGGCCGTGGGCTCCGGGCTGTGCCTGTCGGTGGTGATGCCTGGTCAAGGATCCAGGATCAAATCCACCTCTGGAGTTCTCCAGGAAGGTCAGCCCTTGGGAATCCCCGAAGCCCTGGAGGTCAGGAGATGTGGTGGGGATCCCGACCTCCTCCCTCACCCACCATGCCTCCGTCTATCCCCAGCGGTCCGTGCGGGTGCAAATGACTTAATTTAAAGCCGGGAGCAACACGAGATGGCTGCTTGGTGTGAAATCTAAGATCCCAGGCAGCCAACAACCGCGCACCAAATCTCCTCCTGACAATGTTGTTAGTTAGGTCCATTACTAAAACCTCTTGCTACCATCTCTAAAATCTTGCCAAGCTGGTTTGGAGCTATTCAAAATTCCCTTTGTCTTTTCAATTCCATTTTCCTGCTCTCAGTGGAGCCGGGACGCACTTATTCAAAGCACGGCAACTTGCACTGGGCTGCACACATGCCTGTCTAAGTGTATTACACCTACTTTAAAATCGCTGCATTAGTTCCCTGTCAAAGCGAGGATTTAATTTCAAAGTGCTTTGACTTATATTCCAGCTCCTGACAGGCAGCAGCCCACCCTCACCTAGTCATTCATCTGGCTTTCACGTCCCTGCTGATTATCCCGGTTGAAAGTGGGATGCTGGCTGAATCGGAGGTTGTTGCTGTGAGCCCCAACCGGGTAATTCAGTGCAACTGGAGCTGATTAATCTGGCTCATCGTTGGAGACAAAGCCGTGGCCTTCCTCTGGCTTCTAATCGCTCTGGGTGTTGAGTGAAGTCGTCAGGAAGGCAAGAGCTAATTGGAAGACTAAGGGGAATGCGAGGTTAGAAGCAGAGCCACGTGGGTCCCTGGGAATATCAAACTTTCGCTCTGCTGCGTTATTCCCCCGCCAGGAGGAACACTGGAAAGTTCAGCCGGAGGGATGGGCACGGACCCAGATTTCTGCAGGGGTCCCCGGGGCACGCTGGCTGGCGCAGGTACCTGCAGCCTGAGGAGCATCCCTGGCTGTGATGCTCCTGGTGCCAGGGCTGGCAGCGCTGCCGGCAGGCTCAGGGCACCCTGCGGCTCTGGTCGGGGGAGCTGTGATGGCAGGGTGGTTTGGCGAGTACCTGCCGTGAGCTGGAAGACCTCCATGAGATGCTGCAGTTTGATTTCCCAGGGCCTTTCACATGGATCCCTGGGTGATGCGTGATGCTCCTCTGCCCGGTGATACCCCCTTCCCAGTGCCTGGCTCCAGGCTCATGTCGCTGGCCCTGTGTTAAGGGCAGGTTGGCTGAGTCAAGGAGATCTTTGGGAATGCAGATCCCCCAGCACTCTGCTCCTCACCCTGCAAAGCAGCGGTGGAGGTTTCCAGCCACTTGGCCCCAGCACCCCTCGAGATGTTTCCCTCCAGGTCTGCTCCACCTTCCCTTTCACTTCCCACCTCCTGCCTGCAACCATGACACCTCTCCTGGCCTGGCTGAGGAGCTGTAGAGTATGTCCACCTGCTTCTGCAGCAGGTTCAAGCCACTGTCTCCAGCGCAGCAGGTAGAGCAGAGGGGAACATCCCGACTTACCCAGCAGGAAGGGAGGTACACGCGGAGGACAAGGGTACCTGGCCACTCGCAGCAGTCACAGCGTGGGGTCTGGTTTGGGAGGGCGTTCGCAGCATGATGGGTGGGAGCCCAGCGCTGGAGGGAAGGCAGATGCAGGCACATCTGGAGTGAGTCACCCTGGAGGGAGGTGCAGTGGGAGCTGTCTGCAGAGACGATAACGGCGCGGCAGGGCAGGAGGGGTGTTTATTTTACAGCCTGGGCGGTGGAGGAGATGATGAGTGTGAGCGGACACAATATGGAAATGGACACTTGCCAGGAGAGGGGGGTCCCTTGGCCTTGTCAAAGGTGCCTGTGGAGCACCACTCGGCCATTGCCATCGCCCTAGGCGCTTCCTGAGCGAGGTTCTTTTGGCCCCTCATTCGTAAGATGCCAGGTTGCTTTGAAGACTTCAAAGCCCAGCTGATGTGGAAGAGAGGAAAGGCCAGATCCAGGAGGGTGTTTCAAGGAGGTACCAGATCTCCTGGCCTTGTGCATGCCACCCTCTCGGGACAGCAGCCAGGGGCGAAGAGTCCTCGTCACCCCTGGCTTGGGGCTCAGCGCCTGCTGGTGACCCCAGCATCGCAGCGCAGCACTTTTTATTACCGCCCATACGTTGCTTTAATAAACATCAAAACCCCATTAGATAAGAAGGCTCCCTTTGATGTGTAAATATCCCAGCGGATGGGAAGCGGGATAAAATGCACCTGAGGAGTGTTTCATAGGCTTGCCCAGGTGCTCCTCTATTCAAAGGCTGCAGAGAAATCTCCATCGCTGTGTCACAGGCGAGGAAAAGGTCCCAGCGGTGGTGGCAGGAAGGGGGTTCCCACCTCTGAGGCCAAGGGGAAAGCACAGAGCTCGCAGAGGATTTAAGCGATGTAAATACAACTACACTGAAGAATAAGCGCAGGCAGGTAGCACTCTGACTCGGTTCCTGGATCTGACCAGTGCTATTTATTAGTCATTGAGGCTGCAGGAGATATTTTACAGGTTCTTTTCGACTTCCTGATGCCCCTGGGGCTTAGCAAATGGGATCAAAAGTGGGGTAGTCTCCAGTGGGGATGGCGATCTCAGCCGTGTGACGGGGAGAAGAGCTGTGAGAAAGAGGGAGGCAAAACTCACGGGTGAATCTGAGGCTGTGGGGGTTGAGGCTGAATAGAAATAAATTCTGTTTTGAACTTAATGGAACATAAATATCAGACACTTAGCAACAGTACATGTATTAATCCTGTCCTGGAGAAAGGAGAAGCTGTTCTGGGAGCCTCCATACCAGAAAACACAGGACAATTGTACTCCTTTATAGAAACCTGTGGTTTTTCTGATGAAATTTATTTCAAACTATCCAAACATTTCAGAGCGGCGCTGATGACTGCTCAGAGAAGGTGCTGTATAGGAGCACAGTCCACAAACAGAAGCAGCTTTGCAAAGATGAAAATTGCTCCGACAAAAGAACTGTGTCCAGTCCATTATAAACGGAAAGCGAGCGGTTGCTCTAACCCGTGCTCACCTGGTCGGCTAAACACGGCACGAAGGGCACTAGAGAATCCAGATGGTCCTTTTTCAGCTGCAACAGGATTAGCGCCGCGTGGATCGCTGAGCATTTCAGGATGCGTGCGTGGCAATGGGGATGTGCATTTATTCGTGTGAAGCTTTAGAAAGTGCCAGGCACAGCCGTTCTGCCCTAACAAATCTGCCGTGCCATCACCTGAAACCTGGTGCCAAGGCTGGAAAAATTCACGCCTCTCAGTTTATTGTCAAGTTGGACACTGGAAAAAAAAAAAAAAAAAAGCAGAGTGACTTTAAGTCACAGTGGGATTTAAGGTTTTTGCTTTTGGATGTTGTTTCTGAACACACCGGGAAAGTTTATCTGGGAAAAAGGAGTGCCTGTGGTGAATTTGTGGGTGCCGTCCATGCGGGAACTGAAGAGCATCCCTGGATACGGTGAACGCTTTCAAACTGTACCATTGCAGAAAGAACCAAGTTTTCCACCAGCCGAATATATCCTCTCGCGCAGGGCTGTGAATGAATTGTCCCTTGGCTTGTACTGTCTGCAGAGGAGATTGTATCACGATTCCAGGCTCCAGGGTTTAAAATATATCACAACTGACTTCATGGCTCACCCGGGTGCCGTCCAACCCAAACAGATTGTAGCACTGCTGCAACAAATCTTGATCCAGGTGCTGGACAAGTGGTCATAACCGGCAGGGCACGTGCAGCGAGCCAGCGTTGGAGTGACAGCCAGCGACTGCAACCTTTGCCCTACTCACCCTGCAAACGAGACTGCAGGCTGGTTGGATACATAACACCCCCATCGACTCCTCTTCCATGCTTATTATACCCCCAGGCATTCAGGAGCATGGAGGCTTCATCCCCCGTCGCAGGAGCTGGTGGGGAGCCACGCTCAGCTGAGCGGGCTGGGAGGAGGGATGGTGGCCACCAAGATGGCAAAGGTGGCCACCAGGCTGGTGATGGTCAGGAAAGGACTGGGCATGGATGAACCCTTCTGACCGCTCGTGGCTTGCGGTGGCATTGTCTTCATGCTGCCGATCAGACCTCCTCCTGCACCCGGTGGTGTTACCAAAGCCAAGGTGCTCAGCTCAGCTTGAGGGACGTCCTCATCTCTCTTCCTGCGTGTGACCATTTCCGAAGGAGCTTGTGGGGATGCGCCTTGGTCCAGCTCTCTCGGCACTACCCAACCTGTTAATGCTCTTACTGGTGTGGTTTTGGCCCAGCCAACTTGCAGCCTGCCAGGCAGTGGCTAAGCAAAGTTCAAGGGACGTCTTGTCCCAAGGCATGGGGTTGGGACAGACGAGGCAGCTTTGTTTTAGGCTTAGCTACGTGGTCTGTAGCAGGTCACTGCCATTTAACCTTCTATGACACCTTTGCCTGAACTGTTTTGCTCAGTTGTACAGGCAGAGCCTTTTGGGGATAGAAACCCAGGGTCGGAAGGAACAGAAGGAAATTGAGGAAAAGCGAGATGATGATTGGGATATTAAGTCTACTGATGGTGACAAAAACGCTGCTGGACAAAATCCTCTAAATCTCAGGCGGCAAGAAAAACGACACGCTAGAGCCTGGAAAGAGCCTGCAGGTTCCTCCTGGGACAAGGGAAGAGATGAATGGAGAAGTCCAGGACCAAAGTCCTCTGCTGCATCTTGCCCAAGGTGCCTGCCTTCTCCATGCATAAATCCACCCCCCACTCCCTTGTCTTCAGCCAAGAGGCTGTGGAGCTGCCTTGGCAAAGCCCTTTGAAGGCCACATGGAGTATTTTTTCAGTCTGGAGTTTTTTCTGTCTTATGGCAGAGCGTGGCTACGTTTGGAGGACATCAACCTGTCTTCCCCTTCCCCGAGTGGGGAATGTTTTCAATAAGGACAGCATTTCCACTCCATGCCCATCTTCAGGAGGTCCCAAAGTTTGTGCTGAACCATCTCTTCTACTGGCCTGATGCCAACCATCTGCATCGACAAAGCGGAGGGAGCAGGAACCTGGGGTGTGAGCAGCATCTTCTGGAGAGCTCCTCTTTTACTTAGCGGGGCCTCTTGGGTGCACGTGGAGCAAAGTGTCGGCTGTGGCTTTACGACTTCATCCTGCTGGTGGCCGATGAAGGCACTTGGATAGGGCATTGTCTCCTGCTTGGGAGGGTGATGTGGGACTGGGCTTTGGGAGATGACCGAGGGATGGGTTCCTGCACTCGGACCAGCTTTGACGGACTTTATCAAAATGCCATCAATAGGTGACTCTGATTCCTTCTCCAAATCCTTGTTTCTCCTGAAATGCACCAGGAATGAAGCTCACACAGCAGCGTTGGGCTGTCTGGGGCTCTTCAATTTAATTTTCTGTTGTAGTGGGAAACTTTGTATTTAGAGTAATGTTCTTCTCAGAAATGAGGAGGAAATGTAAGAGACAGTAAAATCACCTCAGCTGTCCAGCGCATTCCTAGGTAAATATGGTAGAAAAATGATGAAAACAAAACCTTTTGGACGCAAAGGCAAGCAAGAGACCTGGTGACGCAGCAGTGAAAAATTTGTACTTTGTTATAATAAAGTGTGACCACTGTGTTTATCCTGTGCCTTGGAGGATTTTGCCAGTTCTTCTTAGGAAGGGAGGAAACCCACGCAGAAATCAGAATAGTCCAGATTTTTGCTAAAATATTTGTACAAATCAGGTTATTCAACTACAGTGAGGGACTTCTTTGGGGCTGTTGCTTTTGAAATTATCCTGCAAAACTGGAAGGACCGTAAATGCTTGGCTTTAATAGCTAGCTACATACAATGCAAACCTAATCAGTGAAGCTTGAAACGTCTGAGGCAGGGAAGAAAGGCAGGGTTTTATGGCTTGTCGGGAGGAGTACAGAAGACCAGACAAAAAAGCCACCTAACTCACATGGAGGAAGGTAACCGCTGGTCTCCCATCTGCTAAAAGTCACTTGGTGGTCAGGGACAAGGGGGCGAATTGTCCATGCCTTTTGCCTGGCTGGGGTGTGGAGGCTGGGAGGAGCTGTGCTGCGGGACCCCCCTGGCACCCGACCTCCTCCAGGGTGTCCGACCCCCACCCAGGCTGCATGCTGCGGGGCAGGGACCCAGCAGAAACCATCCCAGCAATCTGGGGAAGAATTAGGGTCACACTGTCTAACTTTTGGTTTTGCCTCCAGCAAAGGCTAAAAATGTTCCACATCACTTAGAGGTGTCAGGTTTTTTAGCCGTAGGCTGGGAACAGCCCTCAGAACATCTCAGTTACACATTACCCTGAATATCTCAGCAAATTACTTGCAGCTAATTGAAATAAAGGAAATGCAGTGGCTTGGTTTACCCCATGGACTGTATATAGCAACGCAACCACTGCATTTTGCATTGATCATAAATCAGGATTTATTATCCCACCTGGCAAATATTGACTTTTTTTTTTTTTTTTTTTTTTCTCCCTGTCGGTACTTCCTTCTCACGTCAATATAGCAGTGTTCATCCCAACTAAAGTCAATAGTTTCTTATTAATATTTCAGCTCCAGAAGTGCAGAGCCTCTGAATCGTCTTCAGACGTTCCCCAGAATCCCAAAGCCTCTGGTCAGTGGTTTGCAACCTGCTTTGGTTTGCTGAGTCCAAAATTTTTTTCCTGTGGCGATGCAGACCCTTCTAAAGCAACTTAACTGTACTGATAAGAGGCTCCAGGTTGATGAGTTACTTTCTGCGGACCCCGCATAAGTAGGGATTTGTGGATCAGAGGTTCAAAAGTGCAGATCGAAGAGAGATACATGGGAGACGGTCAATCGGTTGGACGTGGAGCGTTTCACATACTGAATTTAGAGGGGTTCTGCAGTAATGAGGTGGCTGTGCTCGGGAAAACCTCCTAACAAAAATCAAAAATCACTAAGAATGGGACTATTGAGGCAAGCCATGGCTGCGGGTGCTCGAGTGTGTTTGACCTATAAATATGCATCTATATATATATATAGATATAGATCTGTGACTTCAGCTTCGAGTTAGAAAAATATCGCATGGGTCAGGGGATGGGCAATCATCCTGCACTGGCGGTGCTGCATCCATCGCCTGTCCCTGGCTCACGGGAAAGCTCCTGGGGACAAAGTGGTGGCTGCGGCATGGGGAGTCTGGCCAGCTGAGTCTGCAGCACTGGGATTTCTCCAGAGCGGAACAAAGAGATAGGCTGTAAATACCGCAGAGTCCGGGAAACGGGGGAAAGGCAGAGGGGCTCAGACACAGGAAATTTGGGGAGGAGACGGGATCAGAAAGGCACATGTTCGCAGTCTCACTCAGGTTAGTGAGACGGAATGAAACGGCTGCAGGAAAGAGTGGGGAAACGCCACATGTTTGGAGGACAAGCCAAGGACGGGTGGAAGGAGCCAGGACGTCTTAGAGAAGATAAATAGCAAGTGGAGAGGAGATTACAAGCGACAGCATGTGTCGTCTGTGTACCTGTGTTTCTTGTCCTCAATAACCAGGTGGTGATGGGTAGTGGAGCAACATCGCGTCTCCCTGATGAGGGGAGCTGCACCTCCTGGGTAACTGCTGGGGGGTTTCGGGGCGAAGGCCAGTGGAATGGTGGCTGTTGGGCTGTGAGGAGGAGCTCAGCACTGTTTCTAGGGCTGCTAGACCCAATGTCCTCTCTCATCAAAGGGGCAGCACTTGGACTTCGTGGAAGAGATGCTGGGAGCGGGAAGGCACAGCACAGAAACACAGCAGTGGAGATGGAGGATGCAGGGCTTCCCACCACCCCTGGGTGCCTGGGTAGGCAATGCCCCAGAGAAGGGGGGTGGTATGGGTCCAGAAGCTCCCTAACACAGGTATTTTCTGAGGCAGATGCTCAGCATCAAGGGAAGTGATCTGTCTAGGTCAAGACCCTCCAGGCACTAAGCAACCTGGAGACAGAAGTGGAGAGGTCAGCCATATTCCCCCTCCTAAGGCTTTCTTCGGTCTCCTCTAACATTGGACCCTGGTGGATTTTTTCCTGCCATGGGCACCTATTCCTTCCCTGGTGAGGGAGAAACAGCAGAACCCGTGGTGGGAAGGCAGGCCTTAGGGATGCTGAGGTTTCATGTGGGGGTGCCATGCTGAGATGTGTAACACTGTACAGTGGTCTTTGAAACACCCAGAGGGCATCCTTGGCCTGCTGGACCCCTTTGAGACCCTCAGGTGGGTCCTTTGCTGTGATTTATAGGATGCAAAGGACAGATATCCAGCGCACTGTGGGGAGCTCATGCATGGCAGTCCACCACTGAGCATTCAACAGATCTTCCTTAAGTGTAACCACCTGAAAAAATGGATGTCAACTCTAAGATAATCAGCCAGGGTCCCTTCTTAATCCATGAAGAAATTCTGGCTTCTCCAGTGGGTGTTCAGTGCACCTCTCCCCAGTGGGTCGCTTTTACAGAGCTTGTGACAGCGCTGGGCAAAGCTGTAGAGAAGCCCGTGCATGTTCCCAAGCCTGGCTCTTTTTTTTTGGGGTGAGTGGATGAGATGAACTCATCCCTGGCCGCCCATGTGAGGAGGACTCAAAAATCAAATTTGTGAACTGCTTGCTGATTTGAGGCATTTTCCCTGGGTGTCTCTGAAGGGGAAATGACAGCAGTGGGTCGGGCTACCCAGACCCACAGAGCTGCTGTCACAGATGCCAGAATTCCTAAGTGCAGTTGTGGGTGACTCAGGGGTCTCCAAGGACTCCCAATTGTAAATGCTGACATTGATATATGGGTCATCTTCCACCCCAGAAACACTGTACCAAGTGACAAGCTTCATACAGCCCAGAAATGTTGCATGAGTCAGGAAATACCTTGGGGCACATCTGGCATCGAGGGAAAGCCAAAGGGAAGATGTTTAACCATCTCTCTGGCTTTCTACCAAGCTGGGATGAGCAGTACAGAGTGGCCAGTGTGCATGGACGCAGGCCTGCTGAAATCAGTAGAAAAATACTCAAAAGTGTTCATTTTTATTTTTTTCCTTCCCAAAGTGCATTTTGGGGTCATCGCTTCATTTTTCAGATTACTGATTTCTGTCGCTCGGGGAAATTCTTTGTTTTCAAGAAAATTGGGAGATATTTAGAGTGCTGATTTCCAAGCAGATCCTCTCCAGAGGTGAAGGAGATGATAAAAGCCTCACGGTGAACGTGAGCAGAGCCTGCAGAACTCACAGCATCCTTTTCAGCAGATACTCTGATGCTAAGTGTAGAGGGGCTCCTAGTCTGGGGACCCCAATTTAGAAAGAAATTGAAACACACTTTGGTGAGATGCATTTATAGGGATCTGGCCCAATCCCAGCATACTCAGCAGATTCCCAGGATGTCCCAGCATCTCTCAGAGCTCTTATGGTTACCTGCTTTAGCACCATGTCAAAACCAAAAGCGGGTTTGTGCTCCCACCGAAGGAAGTGCTGATTCAACACGGTTCTGCTCCCTTGAGCAAAGCAGGGCCATTTGCATTGCTTACTCTACCAGGATATCTGGAAACACGAAGCTGTGAAACAATTAGGGTTCCTTAAGAGAATCAGCCAGCAAAACAAACACCAAATGTTTGGGAAAGCAAGAACAGCTACGTCCCATGGCACGCACACAGCTAACAGGGAGCCTGATCTGCTGTGTTTTTCAGGACTAAACACGACTAAACACCATAAATGCATCAGGGAAATAAGTTTTGATCCTGCTCTGTGGTGTTATTATGGGTGGGGGAACATGAATCCAGAACTGCTGAAGTCCCAGTTGACAGTGATGCAGAGTGGTACATTGTCGTGGTGGTGAGGAGGCATCTTGCTGGCTTGGCAGCCTGGAGAGCCATAACTCATCTCTTCATCTGCAGGCAACAGCTGCCAGAAGTGAATTCCACTTAATCCTCCCATCCCTCTCAAAAAACCCCCTTCAAACAAGGCAGGGGAGCCCTTACAAACTCTGGTACCTGTGACTGGCTGTAACATCGTCCCGCTTGGCCAAGCCATCCTCCAGCCCTTCCTAGTCCAGCCGCTGTAGAGCTCTGGGGGACTGGGAACATCCTGCTCGCCTTGATGGACCAGCCCTTCGTTACGGAACCTTGCCCTGCCACGGCTGATGGAGGCTGGCAGCACTTTTTCTTGGAGGTCCTCGTTGTGCATCGATCTGACCATGCTGCCACCAAGGGATCACGGATGCATGAATCGGTGGGGACCACCCCAAGGGTGACCGCGGCTGGCTGTGGTGGCCAGGAGCGTGCTGGCTGGGACACGCCACTAGAGGGGGACACAGCCACGTGTAACGGGACGTGGCCACCAGCCACGAGCGTGGACCTGTGGGGCATGCCCGGTGGCCCAGTGGCCAGCGTAAGCCTCGGATTTTCTGGACCTCGCTTGCCCATGGTGCTCACAGCCAGCTCAGACCCAGCCACAGGAAGGCAACATGTGTGTAAAAGTCTCTGTCCCTTTGGTGGTTGGTGAAGCTAAAGGTGGTGGCATGGGATGGGGTGGACTTGGCTCTCCACTCTTCCTGCTCACCGTTGATATGACTCCAGAGGTTGGCTGGCATTTCCTAGGTCTGAAAACCCTGGAAAACCTGCGTTAGGTCTGCTCAGTGTGTGGAGTGGGCGTATGGCATGGTGGGATGTGACCTGTGGGGAAGACCCAAAAATGACTCGAATGAGAGGAAGAGTTTCAAGAGTTTTCCACTTTCTCTTTACCTTTACTGTGGCATCTCTTTAAAAAGAGATCACTAACTGGGGATAAACAGGCTGCGCGCGTGCCTGGTGTCGTGACCTGCAGCCTCCTGCTTCTCTTGCCTTACAGACCTTTTCTTGGGGACTCTTAGCTGCAGTGACTTCTGATGGTACAGCTGGTTAGATCTTGGATGTACACCTAGGTTGAGACCCAAAGGTGGGGAAGGGTTTCAGAGGAACCTAAAGGAGGATGTGACATGATTCCTAAACTGTAGTGGAATCAACGCTTAATTCTTCAGCCAACTTTGAAAGCTACAATTTTATGGATCAAATCCCCCCAAAAGGGTTATACCTGGGCATGAATGACGCTGCTGATCTGTTCATCTGGAATGGAGGTAGCTGTTTGCGTGGTGGCGGGGTCTATCTGCCAAATGAAGCCAGAGGTGTGAGGATGCCCAGCTACAGACACGTGGTAGAGAGAGGACCATGTTCAGAGAGGAGTGTAGGGTCCAGCTGTAGTGTTTGATGTCCCAGGTGTGTTTCACACGCTCATTCAGCATGGGTGATGTCTGAGGATGGGGTGAGGTGGAGTGTCCTTCCTGGCTGCTTGTGAATGTCAGTGGGGCACATGTAGCTTGGGTGACATCCCATTGCACGCCTGCAGTATGGACAAGGGTGGTCTGAGTGGACGTGGGGCTTGAAGAACATGTGTGGTTTTGTGTGTGTGTGTTTGGATGGGATCAACCTACTCCACGGCACGTCTCCAGCAGAAGCATTTCACGCAATGTATCTAGTCCTGTGCCTCATTTATGTCAACCTCAGCAGACCACACAAAAGGTCTGATGAAGGCACCTGATGCCATCAAATTGAACAATTCTCTGTAAGTGAGGGGCAATGGCAGGGGACCCCAGTACCTGCAGGTGCCTACAAATATGCAGAAATTCAGCAGAGAGGTCTAGGGAAGGCCAAAGTCTCTGCATCAAAATCTCTCCTGGTTACCTTTTTCTCTGGACAAAAGTAGAGGCTGTTACAAGAGGCAGCGGTCCATGTGGTTTGACTGACAGCTCATGATTTTGTCAAAAAACATGCAACCCCCCCATATTTTCCTTCAATGTTTTTCAATCAGCCACAGAAGTTTTGATTTTCATCTGAAGGCAAAATTGGCTTAAAATTCAAACTAGAGTAAATGAATTTAAACTTGTGGCTTGCAATTCTCAGCAGATCAGAAGAAGTAAAATTACTTTGCATTGTGTTAGCTAATTTGTTGAATCTTACGGTCATTTCTCCTACTCAAATGGTAGGCATTTTATTTATGAGATTTATTGCTAACTGAAACCCTCCATAGCAGTGAAATTACTTAGGATTTCTTTAGTATAAATTATTATGAATTTCTGCAATTGATTGCACAATGAATAGCTCTTTTTATCACTCCAGAGAAATGTAGGGATGGGATTTCATGCCATTAATTTTTATGGGAGTTCAATGTCAGGGCTCCTCAGGGAGCTTTGAAAATCACAGCCCTTAATTTTTAATTTTCAGTCCTTATAAACAATGCTATTTATTTGGGTGTGCCTGTGAGCTGAGGGCCAGTCAAACATTGGTTCTTCGTAGGCTCTGCCAAATGCTGGATCTTTCTCAGTTTATTATTTTAATCTGTAGTTACAGGGGAAGAGCTGAGCCCTGATGCACAACCCGATCCTCCGCTGTCCTTCCCCTGGTCCCTCAGCCTGCTTGGCTCCGTTGGATGCATTTAGCCAAGGACCCATGCCTGGACCTATATAAGGGCTCAGAGATGTGACATGTGAGAGCCAAAAGGGTACTTTTGGGAAGGGAATTGGCTTTTGTTAGGCCAAATCTGGGCACCTGGGCATCTACAGCAACTGCAGGGGCTTGGAGCAGTCAGAGGGGTTTGGAGGAGTCTTTGGCCACGGTGGTCCCTGGGAAGGTCCAAGTTCACACACAGACGCTGCACTGGGCTGATCCCCAGGACTTGGGAGCTGCTAAGAAAATCAGTGGGGAAGCACCTCTCGGTTGTCCCAGAGAGGAGACAGGAGAGGTTGGGGAAAGTCTCCCTGCAGCGTTTGGTCCCATGGAGATCATGTGGGTTTTGTCTTTGTCATCTGCAGCCAAGACCAGAGCTGGCACTCCATGCCTGAAAAATACCTGCAGCTTTGGAAATGGGAACCCACACCATGATCTTCGCTTTTCTCAAGAGAAGTGGCATTAAATCCCACGTTTCGCCTCAGGGGACAGGCATCCGCCCAGAAGTGTCTCAAGCGGCTCCCACTCCAATGACCTTATTGCCCTGACTCACATCTTCCTGGCCCAGCTTCTCCTCCTCCCTGCTGGCAGGGTGCTGGGGGCACCTCCCTCTGCAGCCCCGGGTGATAGGACCCATTACACAGCCTGGCACCACCTTTGCTGCGCTGCCCTCCATCAGCTGAGGAGCAAATCCACCCCACGCTGATGTTTGGAGCCAACCCAGCAGCTCCCATCCTCAGCAGGGAGCTCGGAGGCTCTGGGCTGACCCAGAGGTGTTTGTACCCAGCTGCGTAGTGGCTGTGGGTGAAATTCACTTGAAAAGATGGGGAAGGTCACAAAAAAAAAAAAAAAAAAAGCTGGGTAAAACCCAGCATCAGCCCATGTCCGTCAAAAGCAAAGCCCAGGGATGTGAGTTATCTCCTCTCACTTGCTCACCCCTCCCTCCGCTGTGCCAAGAGGACGATTCGCAGCACCCCTGGTTTGGGTGGGGAAGGGGTTAACAGGGTTCCTCATCCCACTTGGAGCCAGACCTGGGTGATGGGGGGGGAAGCAGAGGGGACTTGCAAGGAGGGGCTGGAAGCTCCCAGCATCTGAGGCAGTGGGATGCGGGGAGAAGGGGACACAGTCCTTGGCCTGCCCTTCTGCCCTCTGGCAAGGGGCATGTTGCTCTGGGGTTTTGGATGATGGCAAGGGACCAGGATTTTGGAGGGTTTTTGTGACTTTCTTGCAACAATGGGCAACGGGGGAGGGTGGGTGGGGGGAAGAGCTTGCAAATGAGCAGAGGCACTTGCCCCAACATGGGAAGCTCCCTTGAGTGAGCAGCGTCCTCATTGACCCTGGTGGCCCATCAGTTGATGGTGGTCCATTAGCTCATACCTGGCTGTGGCAGGCAGCTGAGGTCTGCTGGATCAGGCTGAAGATGTCCAGGACCCAAAGGAGGCTTTAAGGACTGGGCAGCCCTGAACATCTCCCATCACCACGCACCCCATGCGCGGTGATCTCAGGTGGGAGCCTCTGCAGTGACCCCTTACTGCCAGGTGAGCCCTTGTTTGCGCAGTTGCCCAGCGGATGAGATGTATTTATAGCTGTTGTTAAATCATAGCCATGCAGCTGAGGGACTGGGCCGCTTCCAAGGACTGCTCACGCCGATGTGGTGGGGGATGGAGGCAGGTTACATATTTACACATTAGTTTAAAATGTGGATTCTTTCCCCTGGGGGCCCAGAATGGCTCATAGGCAGCTGCTCCAGCCATCAGCTCAGCTCATATTTATTTGTGTTTTTCAAACATTTAGTCAGTATTTACACAATAGACGCAATATTAGTAATATCTGCAATAATTTATATGATACCAAATGGGATTTCTCACGGCCAGTGGGCTGTCTGGGGACTTGGCCCCTGCTCCCTGTTAAAAGCTCGAAAAAGTACAAATTAACAAGCCGTAAAATAACATCTTCATAAAAGAACAGGGGAAAAAAGGCCAGATCCTGGGAGGCGCTGAGTGACCGTGACAGCCCTGAGGGCCACCGGGGACGGAGGGTGCTCAACACCTGTGCAGATCAGGGCTCAGCTGTCCTGCAGGGGGGAGGAAGGGTCCTATGTGGCTCTCCTGGCGTGGACAACAGCGTTCCTCTGTGCCACGGTGGGAGCTGGAGCAAACCTATGACTGGGTGCTGGTGGCAGCAGGGGAATCCCTTCGCTCTCCAGCCAGTGGCTGGGGACCTCACGTCACCAAGGTAGAAAGCTTCTGGCTTCCCCATCTCCCTCTTCTTTAGGTGCTGATGGTGAGAGGGGGCAGCCAAGCCTTGGGGCAGGATTGGACCAGGGGGCACGTGCCAGCAGCAGTGCCCAGGAGAGAAGCCCATCCATCACCCTGATGGCTGGACCCTGCTTCCACCCTGGTCCTCTTGGCATGGTGCTGCTGCAGGCACCAACCCAGGGACCACCACACCTCGAGGGCACATTTTCCTGTGGGATAGACCAAAAGGAGTGAATGGGAACACCTCAACAGGCCAACGTTTTCCCACCTTCCTCCTGAAAAGCAAGAAACGGCAGTGTTGCAGGGAGGGGGCTGGGGTTGGGGCTCCTTTCAGTTTATTCCTGAACTTTTGGGTCGTCTGTGAGCAAAAGCTCTTTTGCCAAATCCCAACCTTGTGCCTCAACTTAACACCAGACCCCCTTTTTATTTCCTGGGTATGTTACCCTGGGAAAAGTGGTTTCCCAGCTTGTATCTTTTCCAGCACGTGCTTCCCTCTGCTCAGGTGCCCCTTCACCGAGCATCCTTCCCCACGCCACCAGCAGCTGTGTGGCACTGGGACCCAAAGGGCTCTATGCAAGCAGCTCTTGCAGGCTCCCACATCTTCGTGTGATGTTGCAAAGCCCTGGTGAAGCTCTTGCTTCACTGGAGCCCCTGCAAAGCCCATGACCTTGTGCTAGCTGGAGATCAGGGTGCAAATACAGGGGGAATAAGGGCATCCTCTGCGCTCTGGTGTTGCTGGTGCCCCAGCACCTTGCACCCTGCTGCCAGCGACGTTAGATCAAAGGTTACTTCCCTCTGCTGAAATTCTCCTGGCGTGGGCTCCACCTCCCCCTGAGCCAGCCTCAGCACGCTGGGGACAGCTCAGCCCCAGTCCTTTCATGTTCCACTCGCTGCAGCCCCCGCAGTGATCACACGCCACTGCTTGTGGGCCGACGGGGGGGTCTGGGGGGGGTTGGAGTAATAAGCCTTTGGCATCCACCCTGCTTTCTTTTCCCTTTGCACCTCCCCTCCCACCCTCTCCTGATGCCAGGGAATGTCGCCATTTCATCTGTGTCATCCACAGCCATCCTGCCCATCACAGCCCACCCCATGGACGTCACCCTGTGCTGGTCCAAGGGGTTGTCCCCCTCCATCTCCTGCTCCTGCCTTTTGGCCAGGGGTATGACCCGCTCGGCAGTGGCGGTGGCACAGGTCAGGGTGACGGTGGCCTGAGACGATGGCATGTGGAGATGGTAGCAGAAGTTTGGGGATGCAGGGTGGGGTCTTGAAGCATAACGTAACTGCAGGGCACATGGTCCGGGGCGGGTGGGAGCGTGAGGAGGCGTGTGTTGTATTTCAAGCAGCTCCACACTGTCTCTGCCTCTGCAGCCACTTGCCATATTCAAACCAGATGCAATATCCGCTTGTCAGCAGCGTAGCGTGCATGGGGGGATTTCATTCATATGTTTTGGACCTTTCCCAAGCCAAATAAATGATGGAAAGGCGCAATTAACCCAATCTCAAATCTAATCCGCTCTGAGTGCCTCTCTGTCCTGGGCTCTGCCTGCTCCACATGGTGGTGACTTGCCTCCAGATACGTGTGTGGAGACGTTGGACACTTGGCCGATAAAGCAAATGACAGGAGTTGGAAAGGGGAGGCTGGTGCTGGTGCTGCTGCTGGAGTAGGCTGAGCCTGAAGTGAAGGTGACACTCTTGTGTGGCAGCTGTTTTGTACCGGCATGTGGATGGGGAAGGTGTGTCACAAGGCTGAGATCATAAGTAGGAAGGGACCAGGTCACACACACCACCATCTCCAAGACCATGGTGATGGCTGTGGGACATGAAAGTAAGGATAGAGAGGTGATCTATGGACAGCAGGAGGTCCAAAGTCTTTGGTGAGCTATGGCAGGTCCAAGGTGATCACAAGAAGCTCTGATGGTCTTGCGTGGACTCCTCAGCCCCATTCACCAGGTATGTTGCCACGGCCAAAGCAGAGGAGAAATGTGCTGGTTTCCCCCAACCATTCTGCTGTGTCCAGGGATGGTTCCACAGCGCTGTCAGTTATCCCCAAGGCTGAGCTGTGCCTTTGAACACTTTCTGGCCTGTTCACACCAATTCCCCTCTCATGAGTGATGCTGGGAGATGCTCAGGGCCCTCTTGGGAGAGCATCATTGTGGAGAGATGCTGCGTGAAGAAGCTGGCTGTGGTGCTGCACAGGGAGCACAGTGAAAACATCCCCGGGGCGACCACTGGCTTCCCCCCAACCTCAGGTTCTTTCTCCATCTTGGGTGGACTCCAGGCCTTGGGGTAATGCTGTCTCTGCTCAGGTCCCATGGAAGGTGCCTGGGTTTTGGATTTGCAGGTGGGGAGGAGGATTTGGCATTCTGCTGGGCTGGGCTTACCAGCTCAGAAGTAGCTCCAATCTTGCAGCACAGAGACTCTAAGCTGCTGCCAGAGCTCAAGAAACTCCCTGACCTGGTGTGTGGCTGCCCTGCATGACAGAGACCCTTCAGCCATGCTCTGGGTCATGGGAGGGGCCTTTCCCACCTAGCCCTGCTCATGGTAGGAAAGCACATCGTGGTGGACACTAGATAGGAGGGATGATAGGAAAGCACATCACTGGGAAATGGACCCAGGGAGCTCACTGATCCATCACCCATCCTGACTCCATCTTCACCTACCACTTGCCTCCTGCAGGGTCACCTATCCCACCCCCTCTGCCTGCACCTGCAATGACAAATCTCCACCTTTTCCTACAGGCCACCTTCAGCCAGCTCCACCCCATGTGTCCCTGTTCTCCTGCCTCCCTTACCCGGCACAGGTTGCTCTTGCTCCAATACCCCATGTCTCCCGCTGCCGTTGCCCTGCTTGCTCTCTCTCCCATCTGCAAGGGGTCGCCCTGCTCCACAGCCACGAGCTCTGCTCTGCTTTCCCAGCATCTTGCAATGCCAACAGCTCCAAGGAAGTCCAGGACGGTCTCTTCAGCTCATGTCAGCCTTGCTTTCTGCCAGGGCCTGCCTGTCAACTTAACAAGCTGTTTGGGCTGGGTTTCTCTGTCTGGGTCTCTTTATAGCTTATTTCATCTGTCTGGATGCCTGGTGACTGAGCAGGCATTGTGGCCCAATTGTGGCAGCCAGCAAGGCCACGTGACCCTTGGAATGTCCTACAGCTATTCTCCTGGGTCAGTGTCGCTGCTCCAGCACAGAAGCTCTTTGCCTGAGCTGTCCCACACAGGAGTGGCTTGGGCTGGTGCTAGGCACACGTCTGGCCCTCATCAAAGCCCCAACGATGTTAAAGATGTTGCTTTCTTTCTGGGGGCTGGCCAGTCGCCATACAGATCAGAAATGTGGGGGACTAGCTCCAAGCCCCTCCAGCACCTTGCCCTTCAGAGCCTCTCCCCGGGTAGAGGTTGGACTCTAGTGGGCAACAACCTTCATGGGACCTCCGGCAAGGGCTGGGTTATCAGCTATAGCCATGTAGTAGCCTCTTTTCTCACCCAGGACCCTAATACTCAGGGCTGCTCCCCAGGACCCTCCATGGGTCCTGAACGCCCTGAGGTGAAGCTTCAACATGCAGGAATGAACGCTGAGAAACACATTGCCTGAGCCCTCTCCTGGATCTGGTGTCCACAGTGAGGACCAATGCCAGGACATCTTCCTGGGCTCACTGGGGATTGCTGTGACAGAGACACAGGGTGCTGGGGTTCATCCAGACCAGGCTTACTGGTGTGGGTCATAACCGGTATTTCACCCAAACTGGGTGAGGGTTTCTGATTCTCCCTCTGCTGATGCTCTGGGCGATGGGAGCAGGAGGGTAGCTGTGCTCAGGAGTGGGATGTGCAGACAGCAGACAGACAAACGCTCCAGAGGAGGAGGAGGATGGAAAACAGCCCACACCTGGGAGTGGAAAAAGAAGTTGGATGTTTTCAGAAAGTGTTTTCTCTGATATGAAAAGGCTTATTGGCATGCTGGTGTGATCTCGCCCAATGTGGCTCCTCCTAGCATCTCCATAACATAACATACGAATAGAAATGTGTTTCTGAATGTGTGAAGGCACTACTCCACCCTCACAGAAAGGAAAAGAAAAAAAAAAAAAGTGCCATTGTGTCATTTGCAGCCATGTACATTTTGGATAAAATTATGCTTGTCCCCATCTGTGTTGCTGTATTTGAGGGTGCACGCGCACTTCTGCCTGGCCACACCTGGGGAAAAAGTCACATGAAAGCAGAGTGCCAAATTACCTCAATGCCAAAGGTGAGGAAAGCAGGACTGTCTTTGTTGGTCCACCTGCATCCCAGCAGGCAAGCCTACGGATGCAGTATCTAGCTAGTGCTGTGTTCCTTGTCTCCCAGTCTGCCTTTGTCCTCATCTCTGCTAGTTGTTCCTGCAGCCTGGTTCCACAAGCTTGCATGGAGGATGCCAGATGAGGTACATCCCAAGTGAGATATAGCTAAGGATCCCTTGTGGTCCTGCCTCCCTGCCACTTGCACTTCATCACACCAGTTCCCAGCCTGGCAGAGTGACTCTTCAACCCGTGTCTGGTGACCCTGTAGGCAGCTCAGCCAGGGGACTGGGCATCACCCCTGGCACCTTCCCTGCCTCCAAACCCAGGCAGCCACAGGGCCTTGCAGAGGGGGTGCCATGCCGTGGCACTCCACACAGATCAGGGGGTCTGCTGGCTTGGGTGAACGGGGCTCTGGCATGGGGGAACCACAGGGCATCTTCCCTCTGCCAGGCGGAGCAGGGTCTATGTGGGGAGGCAGCCGAAGGCAGCGAGGAGTCTGCTGCAAGGGAGGTGGCTGTAACACGTCCTTGCAAAGTGTTCATGGGTCAGGATGTGGCAAGTTGTAAGTCTGGCTTTAAAAAATGAGATGAAAGCACAGCACACACTCTGCATACTCCTTAGGTGCCATCTGCAAGTGGCATGCTACAAGAAGGTCTTTACAGGTGGGGATGAAGAAGAAGAACGCAGCCTTTCTTTGCTAATTCCCTGACTCCAGCATCTGGGTCTTGAAGGAAACAGCCAATCTTGTCAAATGTGTGCTGGGAGTTGGCCAGACCACGGTGTCCTTGGAAGTCTGGTCTCTTGCTGCACTGCTGGGCATTGCTTGCTCCATCCCAACCAGGGTTCCTGGCATTAGGCCCCTTCACACACACAGGGCAGTGGCTGATGTTGGAGCTTCCTCTTGTGTTGGAGCTGGTGGGAAGACACTGACTGGGTGGGATTTCCATGCTAGGAAAGGTGTTGGGCACCATGGGGCCTGTCTGCCAAGAGCATGTGGTGTGAACACTTGCATGCATGCATGAGGGTGGGATGGCTTCCACCATGGTGGAACTTGGAGTGGTGCTGGACCTCAGTCTTGGCAGGCGGACAGGGACACGGGGCCATCTCACTGTCAAACTCTGTCTAGTGGCACATCTGGGCCTTGGCATGGCCTGACCATCTCCATCCCAGCTGCTCCACATCCTGGACACTTGGAACAACCAGCAGGCCCTGTCCTGGGCCACAGGAACCGAAACACCAGCAGATTGTTCCCTACTCCTCTTCCCTGTCCCCAGGCTGTCTTGCCGAGTGCTGGGCAGTTTTGGAAGGGTGTTTTGTAGCAGCGATCTCTTTACGAGCAAGGTGAACAGCTGATGCAGTGGGGGCATTTGCAGCGAAGGCTTTGCTTCATCATCCAGTGGGAAGAGCCAGCGAAAAAGCAAGTTGGGATTTGGCCATTTCGATGGGACAATCCAGCTGGCAAGTTGTGCACATTTGTCCCTTCCAGGGGTTACAGATGTGTGCTGGACACTGTGGGAATGGGATTTTATAACAGTAATTAGTTTATTCCTGAGGTAAGCAGTATAAATAGGAGAAAAATTTGTTTCCTGTTCCAATGCAAATAACCAACTGGCAGCCAGTTGGATAAGGGCCATCGAATATCAAAAGCTGAACAGGGGACTGTGTCAGCTCTATATCCCCTTCTGGCTTATTTGCATGCTGGTTGGTAGAGGAATGTTTCTCTTTAGGTTACTAAATTTACTAGCTTACTGTATTTTTTTAGCTTGGGGCTGGTTATTTGAGTGGCCACTGGCCAACTGGCTGCCTACTGTTTATTTGAATGGCTGGTGGCCAGCATTTGTCACTGGTCCTCTGAGCATCCCAAACCCAGTCGACGTTATTGACCCAGGAGAACGGGCTTCTTCTCAGCTGGGCTGACCCCATGTCAGCAGCAGAGCCCTGCGTCACGTCCCGACAGGCTTCTCCTCCACCAGCCATGAGCCTCTTGCTGCTTTTGCTCTTGGAACAACCCCGTGTTTTCTTTCTGCCTTTCTTGAGAGCTTTTAGTTTTTCCTTCAGTGGAATAAGCCATGGCTAGAAAGAGCTCCTGCTGTTCTCTGCTGGGTGATGCTTTCTAATAACACTTTGGCCTGTCTCTGTGCTGGGGCCGTGAGGTCCTCCTCCTGCTCCAATAAACCTTGCATCTGTGTTTTCCTCAGGCTTCCTTCACGTCCAGTCCCAGACTTGTGGGGGATCCCCACCCTCTGCGCACCGTGGTTTGAGCAGAGCAGGACCCACAGAGCAGGAACTGTGGACTCTCACCGTGATGTCCAGATGGGACAAAGCTTCACTCCTCTTGTGGAGAAGCAGCTGGTTGTTGTCCCATTGACATCCAGCCAAGCAGAGATCCCTTGTCTGGCTATTGATGTTGGATTACTGGAATAGTGCTCCACTCCCACCTCCTCAAGACCTGCAACAAAACAGAAGTTTGTTTTCCTGCCTATGCTAGAGCCACATGGCCATTTTTCTGGGACTTTTTGTTTGTTTGGCAAGCCACTGGGTTTTCTCCCTCCCACTGATGCTTTCACATGAGAGATACAGCAAGATTTGGGGGAGCCTTGGCCATGACTGTTTCCTCAGGCTCTTGGCAATATCTCCATCCATTTCCCCCTCCACTGCACTTCCTTGCCTGCCATCCCACTTTCCCTGACTATCCCGACAGCTTGCTTTATCACTGTTGCAAGGACAAGCAACTTTTTGCAGTGGGGAAAAACACCAGCCCACCTTCATCTTCCTCCCTCCATAGTCACAGTCTTGTGCGTTTGGGGCCTCACTCTTCTCCATCCCTATATCTCCCTGCTAAGTGTGTCCAGCTGCTTACACTGTCGTGAGCTCAATAAATTTTTAATGATAAAAAAAATCATTTAATGGTAGCAACTGGATGAACATCCCTGGCTTTTCATCTCATCCATGTGGGATCACTGCATAGGACCAGCCCCCTGCTTCAGGCAGATCCTTGGCCCGTGAGGGCAGGACCAAAGGTTATGTCTTTCCTGCGGCTAGTGACAAAGACATTTCATGGGAGCTTTCCCCCAGCTTGTGGCCAGGTCCATAAATTCCTCCTGTTTGCCTGGAGAAACTCCACCCATTACACGTAGGTTGCTCAGTGTCTCCCACAATGAAAGATTCAGCATTGAGTTCTTCACAGCTCTGCCAAGTCTCATAGCTGAGGCTGGAGTTGTCCCCAGGCTGGTGTTTGGAGTTTGTTTTGCTAGGGAAAGTGGGAAGTTTGGTAAAAACGATCTCTCAAAATAAGGCCAGGAGGAATGCACTGCGTGACCTAGATTAGGAACAAGTTGTGAGTGTGGAAAGTTGGTGGAGGAACAGTCTGGTGTTGGGAAGCTGCTCTTCATCCCCCTCTTGAATGTTTCCCATGCCTGGCTGAGGACCATCGTTGCCTTGCCCGGGAGATGGATACGGTGTGTGAGACGTGACCTCAGCCCCCTCTCTGGGCAGAGCTTCCTTGGGGACCTGGCAGCGGGCAGGGTCACTGCGGTTTGGTGCCAGTGGTTCTGCATAGCCCAGAGGCATGGAGGTTGGCGCGGGGCACTGCACTGACACCAACAGCCCTTATTTACCAGGCTGAGCTCCCTGGAAACCGGAGAGGGCTTCACACCAATCCCATCGGCTTGCATGGGGTCCTTCATAAAATGTTCTTCGCTGTCCTGTGGGAGAAGTGTATATTCCTAAGTTGAGCCTCTTTTCCTGCCTTGCACATGCACGTCAATTAAGATAAGAGGCAGATGCTCCCATGACGGCTGAGGGCACTGCAGATGCACAGGATGACCCCATGTCTCTGAGGTCCCTGCAGACACCGCAGGGAATTGCTCCAGTGACACCAGATGCCAAACCCCAGATTCATGAGGGTATTTGGATCTATCGCGACGTCTAAGCCCCCTTGTGAGGCTAAGTCCATCTCTCCAACCGCTCTGGAGTAAAATGAAAAGATGCCTTCATGCTAAAACACTTCAGAAGAGGCTGTTTGAGTCAGTCTTGGAGGAGCCTTTCCTTGCAGTAATGGTGAATCCAGGACCTGGCAGGTCTGTGGCGTGAAGAGGGAGGAACTGTGGGCTCAAGCCCCGTTCACCGCTCTGGTCAGTGAGGTTGCAGATCCCGGTCAGCACAGCCCATACCAGAGCACTTTATTGTTTTCCTTGCTGCCTTGTTTCTACACCCATTTCTGGTGCTGGGTGGCTCCAGATGGATTCCCGCTCCAGCATCTCCCAGCAGATGCTGGTGAGTCGGCAGGGCTCTGGCTGCCAAGGAGAAGATCAGGGCAGGGCCCCCGTACCCATCCCTTCCCAACCATCACCATACAACTCCCATGAGAGA
Source organism: Falco naumanni (assembly GCF_017639655.2). Classification (NCBI taxonomy): domain Eukaryota; kingdom Metazoa; phylum Chordata; class Aves; order Falconiformes; family Falconidae; genus Falco; species Falco naumanni. The sequence goes on from NC_054056.1 coordinate 12,643,793, forward strand.
TGAGTCTCCTGCCCTCCCAGCCTTCTCCTAGGACGTGGGCTGGCATCACTCCCCTTTTCTGAGCTCAGCCTGGCTGGGTGCTGCTGGAGAGTCCTCCAGAGACTGGGAGGAAAATTTGTACCAGCCCATCTGGGATGGGAGGTGGAAACCCGACCATGAAGTGCCTGCAGGGGCTGAGAGCATCTCTGCCATTGTGTGTAGAGGAATTGTAGAGGAATTGTAGAAGAATGAAGGCAGGTTAATTAACATTGATAATATACAGCTGTGGGCTGGCTTCAGGGGCGGTGGGTTGGCTGACGGGGATAAGGTGCAGCTGTGGCTGGTTCCTGCTAAGTAGTTAAATAGCTCTGAGGGGCATGGAAGAGGATCTCTGGATGGAGAGAGGCCTGGGAGAAGCAGAGGGAGGAGCAAGAGTGCGCCCTGGATGTAGGAGAGACAAGGAGAAGGATGCAGCAGAGGCAAGAAGCAGGGTGGACTGGCCTGATGAGGAAACAGCATGGACAGCAGAAGAACTTTTGAAACCTTGTAGGGCATTGGTGGCTGTGCTGGGGCGAGGTGTGGGAACTGCTTATTGAAGTTAACGTGGGATGGTAAAAGCCTCATTGCAGCCGACCAGTTTTGCTAGTGCTGCGACAATTGTGGGCTGAGCTGTAGGTCCCTGGAGAGTCCCAGGCCCACCTTGACCTTCCCAGGACCCTAGCTCTCCATGCCAGCTCAGAGGGAGGATGTTTGGGCCATACTTATACCTTATGGAAGACCTGCTCTGAGGAGCCAGGGGATGGTCATGGTCTCTGGGCCAACACAGGGCTGTGTTTGGTGGGGATGGGCTTGGGGGTCCCTTGGCCCCAGCATCAGAGGTGGTCTGGGCTCGGCATGGGCTCACGACTCCTCTTTGTGTCCAGCTGCTGCTACTGGCGTGAGCTCAATGAAACGCCTCCTTGCCATCCTCTCATTGAGGAGAACCCCCCACCGAGCTGCCTGGTGAATGAGGAGCTGCCATCACCAGCCCAGCGGCTGCAGGAGACGAGATTTCATCTCCTCACCCTTAATTCCTCCAGCCGCTCTGCCAAATCCAGCCTCCATCCCGCCTGCTGCTGGCTGGCTCTCCGGCACATTCACAGCCCGCCATACAAACCCGCTTGGGATTGTTTTGAATTTAAAATCCTATTAGTCTTAAATTAATTGCCTTTTCTTGCAGAGCAGCGGGTTGGAACTGGCGGGCCTGGCTTGTAATTATTAACTGGGGAAAGGCTTGCACGGAGAAAAGCTGCTTCTCTCCTGCTGGGTTGTGCTCTATAGGCACAGCCCTTCTGTCCTGCTTTCTTCTCTGGCTTTTATTAACCAGCTCATCCCCTTTCGCTGATCACCCTTTTGTCTGGGAAGGGATGGGGAAGCTTTGAACCTTGGAATTAAATTCTCCGCAGAGCCATGACGAAGGGGCAAGTTTTGGTTCATTTCACTCTGGGGGGGGGGGGGGAAGGGGGAAAAGCCCTAATGGGAACCAATGTATACTGGTGGGGATGTCAAGGGGTTAATGCAGGGGGGGCAAGTGCAGCACCTGGGGAGATGATCCCTGTTTGTACCGGCTGTGCTGAGCCTCGGTGCAATGCAGTTGGAGCTGGCATACACCGACCCGGCATCCTTGCTTGCTTCCTGCAGCAGAGCTTTCCCCAGTGCCAGGATCCTCTCCCTTATTCTGGCATAAGGACCCTCAGATCAGAAACAAGCCAGGAGGACCCTCAGGCTATTCCAGCGAACAGCTTGGGCACAATAGCAAGCAAAGCTTTTTTTTTTAAGATTAAGTTTTAGGGAATTTTTGACACTAAGCCCTGGTGTCAGTGCACCCATGGGATCAAGATAAGAGGCTGTGCAGACCTGGGGCAGGGCCATGTAGGGTTGTGGGTCTCCAGACCTGCTGTGCTGGGGTGGTGGGAGGGTGGCTGGTCCCAGGGAAGTGGTCAGGATGCCAAGTCCCTGCTTGTGGCCTCACCTGTATGAGGAGCTGGTCCCAAAGCACCCATGGGTTTTGGGAGGGTGCTGGGTACAGGATGGGGGAGGACACTGGGAGTGGTGCTGGTCCCACTAACAAACTGCTTTGGCTTCTCTTCCTTTTGGGTGGAGCTGAGGGCTGGTTGTGCCAGGTCCCATCCTGGCAGCTCTGCCTGCATGGGGCTGGCTCCTGCCAGCCTCTCTCTGCCCAGGAAGGCTGGTGATGGCCAGTGCTGCTCCTGCTGTGGATGTGTCACTGTAGGTTTTCTTGTGCCAGAGCCATCCCAGGTCACTCCCACTCCTGGGCCAGGAGAAAGCAGACTCTGATGGGTTTTTGCCATTTCCCCAAGGACACTGCAGGTATCTTGGAGAACATCCTCATACTTTAAGCCCAAGTGACCAGCTGGAGCAGCATTGGTCAATGGGGACCACAGCAGCCCCAGATGCCCTCCATCCTCAGGCAGAACAGTCTGGTGAGCAGGGTAGCAGGGGTCTGGACTTTTCCAGGATTTTTTTTGATTCCCAGCAACAAATCTCTCTTCAAGTCTGTGCATGACTGAAATTCATCTTGGCTCGTGGGAGCTCAGAAAGCCCAGCCAGGGAGGAAGGGAGGGGAGGCGAGGCTGGGCAGCGGGCAGCAGCTCAGCTCACCCAGCCTGCTTGCCGGATTAGGCAGAAACGGCTCTTGCGACGACGGCTCATGGGCAGGGTGAAACAGGAACTCCAGCTTCACAGACAAAGTTATTTTGGTAGCTGTGCGCAAACCCCCCATTGGAAAATGTGACACGCTTCTTATCCCCTTGAATTTGCTCACAAAACACTAATTAAGGCATGTAATGAAGACAGCAGCATCCATTAATAAAGAATCATTATGGAGATGGATTAGCGAGCTTATCGGAAACAGGTGGAAGTGAGCTGGGAGTCTGCTCAGGGCAGCATGTGCGAGCTGAGGCTTTCCCAACCCTCCAGGACAGCGTGTCGGGAGCCTCTGAGGGATGCGCCCTGTGGCCCTCTGCCATGGGGTGGATGGGGCAGGCTGGGGGATGTGCATTCAGGGAGCTCCCCTGCCCCAGGGTTCGTCTTGGGACCCGGCTCTGCACCCTTCCCAAACTGCTCCACCGGCTGGGATGCTGCCAGTGGCACCGGGTCCCTCCCAGTGGGGAGCCGCATCCATCAGATGCAGCAGATAGGAGCTGGAGGGGGACAGCAAGACCCATGCAGCCCCTCGGGAAGGAGGGAGGTGAGGCATGGCTGAAGCATGGGAAATATTACTTCCTTGGAGGAATAATAACTTCTCAGACCAGGGGAGCATGGTGTCTGCTGTGCCCTTGTTAGCCCCTGACACCTGCCTGGCTTCTGCCCTGCTATTAATATGGAGCTGACTCATGGTCTTTGCAGCCCCTCTGGGCAGGATTTAGGCTGCAAAGGCGCTCAGCCCAGTTATTTGAAGGTGTGTTGCGTCTATTTCTGAGCAGCTTGGCTAAGGGCTGTGACAAATAAAGGAAGCTGGGCTCCCCCTGGCCTTGTAACCTTTGTTCAGGAGAGATCCCAGTGTCATCCTGCACTGCTGCCTGTGTGGTTGGGGGCCGCCTGCTGTCCTATGAGCTGGGGATGTGGCAGCCCTGCTTCCAGCCACAGACCCCAGTGGGACACCCTCCCACCCCCTCTGCCACCAGTTCCCATCATGTTCACACAGGGAATCTACCAGCCACCTCTGGTCCTTTGCCAGACAGGGACTCCCACACTGCCTCTGACTGCCTCCTCCTTTGAGCTCTGGGGTCCCAGTCCACCCACCCCACTCTCCCCTTATTCCCAGTTACCTGACGAGGTTTGCCCAACTCACCATCCCAGTATCTGACATCCTTCTGCATCCTCTTTCCTTACCAATTGGCATCCATTTCTCACAGGGTTCAAGCCCACCTGGGGTGGTCCTGGCTGCGTGGTCCACCCATGGATGGCTACACCTGGGCTGGAGGTCAAGTAAGCCTTCAGGAAAAGGGCAAGGAATCCTCACTTACTGGCATGCTGGGGAAAGCTGCACTTTTTCTGTCTCCCTCAAGGGCAGGCAAAAAGTGGCTCTGCTCTCCCAAGCATCCTCCCCATGCTGCTGCTTGCATTATCCTTTATCCTGGACTGGTGGAATTTCTTAAGCATTGCCTGGGCTGCAAGAGGACCCAGCAGGGCTGTGGCTGTGGTCCCTTGTGGGTGTCTTGGGAGGGAAGTGAAGCAGCAGGTGGTTTTTCTCGCTCAGGGCATGATGCCCCGTGAAGAGCGGAGGAAGGTGTGAGCCAGCAGTTTGGCTTCATGGAAACGGAAACCGGAGAGGGGAGATTTATCCACGGGCATTATGTGTGGTCTCTACAGAAAGCTGGTAATGCAGAGAGGTCATGCGTTTAGCAGGAGGGATGTTTGGCTGATGGCTGGGGAATATTTTGTGTATTCTGCTTTTTTGTATACCTGCTATCACAGCAGAGGGATTGGGTCTGGGGAGCCCTCCTGCAGCCCTGGTGCTGGGTCCCAGAAGAGCATCACTCCCACACAGGCCACCCATTGCCCTGAGACAGGGAATGTCCTGACTTCATCTGGGGCACCTGGGACATAGCATTTGGATGGAGGGACAGTCTATACTGGCATGTGGAGGGACAGAACTATGCGCCTTGCGGTGGGACCAGACCCTGCCTGGCTTTCCAGGGTGAGAGGATGCGTTGTCGTCAGCACTGAGCCCCCTGCTCTGGTGACTGGATGGATGGGGGACACCTGGGCAGATGCTTGGCCCTCAAGTGCCAGGAACTTCACATGTTGTTACTTGTCACCTTTTGGTCTCAGCTTAGTCCCTAAAAGTCTAAGCTTAACCCTCCAGCTCGCCTGTGTTTTGATAATGTTGCCAGGTACTGGAGAAGGGACAACTGTGACGAGTCTCACTTAGGTGTTGCTGTTGGGGTAATGCAATGTCCTGGCAGCCTGGAGATGTCTTCGCTATGGAAAGAGCTAAGGGATCCCAAAGGCAAGGCGATGGCAACAGCACCAGTGGGGTCTTTTGTGCCAGAGGGAGGCTCCTCTTCTTTTGGGAAGGGCTCCTCTCCAGCGAGCAGCCCCCAACATCCACCCTACGAGGACCTGCTGGAGCTCACCCAGGCCTCAGAGGGCTGGGGCAGGAGCACAAAGGGTGAAGATATTCTTTGGATTGCATTTCCTTCCATGTCTCCAAAAGACAAGCAATATCTTCTTTTGTTTTGGTGGATGTTTACCCCTGCCGGGAAAGCCGTGGCTGGTTGGCAGAACGTTCCCGGGAACCGATTTCATGGCAGATCTCATAGCAGTGGCTATCTCCCAGCTCGGCTGCTCCGGCTTCACATTCCCACCGGCCGTGCCGTGGCTGGGATGTTCAAAGGAGCCTCTACTCCCACTGCATTCCTGTGCCTGCGCTCATCTGCGGATCAGCTCCAGCAGACCAGTGCGGGGCTGGTCAGGAGGCGCTGGCAGGAAAGGAGGAAACGCCTGAAGTTTTCTTACTCCAGACCATCTGCACATCTTCAGTCCAACGCGCTCTGAGTTTTCCCTGGATGAGAGTGGTTGCCTCCACTCAGCCCGGCTCACAGCATCCTGCCTTGTTCCTTTCTGTGGGAACTGGGCTTTGCAGTGGGAACTGATTCTCTCCACCAGTATGGCTATTTCCAAAGTATTTCCAAGACCCTTGGTTTCTTGGACCTGGAGGGAAGCTGCAGAGCCTGTTGCTGGAGTGCAGAGCTTGGCCACCATCCCTGTTGCCCTGGGTGCCCAGTGGTACATCTCCATGCACTTCTCCACACACATCAGCAGGGATGTCTGACAGAGATGCAGATTCTTGGTGGGGCTCCTGCCTGAGCTTCGCACTCCCAGTTTCTGAGCTCCTCCTTGCAAAATTTGTGAGGATGAAATTTCCTGGTCTGGGAAGATGAGGGGAGGGTCAGGAGAAGAGCAGCAGACCCTGTGATTTACTGACTTGCTTTCGTCTCTTCCGGTGGATTTTCCTTTCTCCCTTTGGCTTGTTGTTTCTCTCCTCTCCTCTCTGCTCGCGGTTTGTGGTTTCCCCCCAGCGTAACCTGAGTAGGTTATGTGTTTATCTGTGATTACACGACACGTTTTGTCTGCCTCCTTGGTTTCTGAGGTTATTTGCGGAGCCTCAGCCTTGGCCAGCCCCAGGCTCTTTGGGGTCCCCCCCCCCGCACAACACGCTGGCATGGCACAGAAGGGTTTCAATGCCTCGTGTCGCCCTGTCCCGAGCATCTGTGGGAAGGCAGAAGTGTCCTGTGGTTGCCCAGGGTGGTAGGGAAAAGCCCGGATTCCCCATGCATGGCAAGGCTGTGCCATGCAGGCTCTTCCTCCCTGAAAACCCTCCTCCTCCTCCTCCAGCAGGCTCTGTCGTTTTCTGCTCAGCCTCTCTCCTCCCTGCTCAGCCCCCGGATGGACTATTGTCCTCCTCCCACTCTCCAGCCCTTGATGTCCCTGCCAGAGCGGCTGGCCAGCCCACCCCGGCGGGCAGCTGTCTGACAGCTCTCAGCTGTGTGCTGCCCGGCTCTCGGGCGGTCCCTGCCACTGGCTGCCCACCCGCTGCCCACCCTGCCTGCACCCACGCTGGCCCCATGGATGGGAGCTGGGGGCTGCGTGTTGCTGCTCCAGCCTGGGGTACCAGCATCTGGGCAGCGAGTGGTGGGAGTGCCCAGAGAGCTGTGGCATGGGCTGGGCCCCGGGATACTTTGCACCTTTTAGGGCTTCTCTCCTTGGCTACGCATCTCTGGCTTCCAGGTCCTGTTGCCCTTGAGGACCCCTTTTGTCCTCCAGTAGTGGAGGAGAGGATTGGGAAGGCTGTGCTGTCCATCTCAAGCTGGTTTTTCCCCTATAGACACCAAAGGAGATGCAGCCCAGCATTTTTTTTGACTCACTGCACAATTTCAGTTCCTCAGAGGTGAAACCAAGCTGAGACCTGTCAAGAAGTGCATGATCCAGGTCTCCTGCTGAGAAGGTCACCATGGTCTGGAAGATCAGACAGCAAGCTCCTGCTCTCCTGCTCCTGCTCTCCTGGCTAAGCGTTTCCCCAGCATCCCACCCTCCGATATCCCTCCCTGCAATTCATGCCCCATGTTGTACCCCTGGGGGAGGATTTATTTTCTTTGCCGCAGCCTTTTAGGGGCTTATGGACTTCCCAGCTGGTGAGAAGATTCATCCCATGGTTTGTGCTGGTGGAGGGTGGGCTGGTCCCACTGCTCTCTGAAAGCATCCCGTCCCTGCTCTCTAAAGGCACTGACCAACACTACCACCTGTTCAAAATCACAGGCCTTTTTTCTTGGGAAACAACTAGTTTAGGAGAATAAAAGGAAGATGCCCTGGGTTGCTGTGACCTAAATGAGAGGAGAGAACGCGACCTCTGCATGTTTGGGGGTGACACCAAATTGAGGGAGGTGGCCAATACATTGGAGGCCAGAGCTGCTGCTCAGAGGAACATCAATGTGACCAAGAGGCTGGCAGGAAATCCATGAGGTTTGGGGCAAATGCAGATCCTGGCGTCTGGGATGGATTATCCCCATGCAACAGGAAGCTGGGAAGGAGAAATTGGGATCCTACCACCCCATTTTGGGCTCCTCTACGAAAGAAAGGTGTCAGTGAACTGGAGTGGGTCCAGTTGAGGGCACAGAGGGGGTCGGGGGCTGGGGGTGTGATGTCTGAGGAGAATTAGAAGGAGCCAGGTTTGCTGGAGGCGGAGAAGAGGAGGCTGGTGGGGATCTAACTGCCCACTGCACTACCTAAAGGCAACCGTACAGAAGAAAAAGCTGTCTCAGGTGCACAGAGAAAGGACAGTGGCAACGGGAATGTGTTGCACCAAGAGAAATTCTGATGGGACATAAGGAAAAATATCTTCATCCCAGAGGTGATCAAGCACTGGAACAGAGGCCCTGAGAGGCTGTGGCCAAAATCCTCTCCATCCTTGGAGATTTTCAGCACTCAACTAGACAAGTCCCTGAGCAATCTGATCTAAATGCAAATTTAGCCCTGTGTTGAGCAGGGGGGGTGGGGGTGGGGTGTGGGGGGGGTGGGTGTTGGATAAGGGACCTCTGGAGGGCCCATATGACCTACATTTTTGTTCATTTCTATAATTCATTGTGTAAAATGAATTTCAAATTGCTTCTTCCCAGGTATCTTCGCTTGTACGCATGCTGCCTTGCAAATCACGAGCCATGCAGCTAGAGGCGTAGCCTGCAGTTCTGCCTGGAACATCTGTAATTACTCAGTGCAATTCCAACGTGTGCATTAAGTGAAAGATAGCAGGAGGGGGAAAATGAAAACGGGCTGGAGCTAAGGAATTAAAGAGGAGCCCTATAGCTTAATTCAGTTCCTGATTTTGTCATTTGTCCCCTAAGGGATGCTGGAGAAGTTTCGAGGTAATAATACTTTTTGCCCTACACTGACTGTAAGTGCATTTCCAGCACCTAACAAAATGAGACCTGGATATTTTTTTGCACAGTGGGGATTGGAAAAAGTACTGTGGGAGCATCAAGAGACACAAATCTCTCCGACAGAGGAAGAAGGTTGTACCTATGCAGTGCTCTGCTGCACATGGGTGAGATTCCCCAGCAGCTGTGAACACACACAGGGGGACAAGGAGCAAAACTACACCTCGTCTTTATAGAAAACGGAGATCTTCTGGATCTTATAACCTCCCCGTGACTAATATAGCAATAATGCATCTCGCTGTTTCCACTGCCTGTCAGTTCACACCATGGCAGGCATACCTGGCAGGCTGTTCGGGTCATGAATGGCTTTGCAGGTGCATCAGCCATACTTTCACCCCTGCAAATGTTGGTTTGTCATGTGGGGAAGGCTGCCTGGGTGCCTCCTGCACTTCAGCATTTCTGCTATTTGCCTTCCATCTCCAGCCAGCCCACCACTACGCCGAGCAAAATGCTGGGAGGAGGAGGGTCAGGCACCACTGGTCTCTCCTGGGTGGCAGGACAGATGTTGGACTTGGAGGAAATATGGAGACAATATTTTGGAAGGATGAGAGTGAAATCCCTTGAAATCTGCCATTTCCCCTGAGGTCTGCTTAGTAGCTGTACTAAGTGAAAAGGAAGGATGGGGTAGGGGGGTCTTCTCCATCCTTAAGTGCAAATGACCCACGTGTCATTCCCCATTATAACATCTGTACCATAAGAATTGCAGATGCTTCTAAATCCTATTAGAGCCACCCACCTTCCGGCACTGCCCTCTTCCCAGGGACACAGGGACAAGGGCGCGGGGCGCAGGACCACACAGCTGAGCCCAAGCAGAGATGAAAGATTTTCATAACAAACAGCTCTGAGCTGGGATAAAGAAAGCGAGGTTTTCCGCCTGTGAAAGGGATGATTAATTACACAGTTCTGTCTACCTGCTCCTTGCTCTCCTCTTATTAAAAATATCCTTGGTGTTTCCACGTAACCAGCTCGTGGGATGGGTGCAAGCAGCACCGGGGGCAAAAGCTCTAGGCAAAGACCAGACTTGCCTCTCATGAGCTATTTGGAGTGGCTTCCCCTGCCCCTGCAGGGCTCCTGGGCTCCCAGAGCTGATCTGGGAATGGAGACGGACACAGAGCAGGACTGCGGCTATTCCAGACGGTGGGATGTCTCCTGTCCTCGACCAAATCAGAGCAGAGACAGGGATGTGAGTAGAGCACGGCTGCTCGCTCACGTGGGCTGACACCCCGTATCCCTTCCACATTGCGATGCCTCCGTTATTCCATGCTGCCAGGGAAGGAACATGGGAAACAGGGAGGAGGATGTTCATAAGGAGTGTTTGATACCTTCTTCCCCTGGGTAAAGCTGCTGCTTAAATCCCCTGTGGGCAGCCGGTCAGTCAGGGTAGGGCTGTAGGGCTGTTTTAGAGCGTGTGATGTAAAGGATGTCTTCTCAGGCTTGTCTCGGGGTGGATGGGCCTGGAGCAGCCCAGATCTGCTTGGAAACCCACTTAGACAGCCTTGTTCACAGCCCACCTCCTCACCAGCTGTCTCTGCAGGGATCACTAACATGCCTATCACAACGCCTCTCTAACATACCTTGAAATCATGAGCCAGTAGAAAGATTGAAGTCTTGCAAGTCCTTGTGGTCTGTGGGTCTGGCTGGTTTGAAATCCATCTCCGTTTGCTCTGGACAACCCCTCCTGCCGGGTAAGAGACATGAGCTTAGCTGTCCCGTGTAGCAAGCAGCATGCAGACGTATGCAAGATGTGGCAGGTACTGCTATGCCCTTGGCCTCCCTCCCTTGTGCTGTGCACGTGTGTGCGAGAGAAATTCCTCCCCAAAGCGCCTGGGGACTGAAAGGACCCATCCAGAGAGACTTATCCTGCTGGAAAAGGATTTCACTTAAATTTATGGGGTAATAGAGGCACTTCCAGAGCATCTCATGTGAATGCATCAGTTGGAGGAAGAAGAGCTGGGTGAGCAGGAAAAGACCTGGCAGCGGTTGGTGCATGCATCTCTACAGGGGTGGAGGAACCACCACAGGAACTGAAAAGGATGGAAGAGGTTATAGGGACAGCAGCAGAGCACCTTCCCAACCCCTGGGGGCTGCCTTATCTGCTGTGCTGGCCTGGCTGAGCCGTGCTTCTGGAGCCTGGGGGAGTGCCGTGGTCTCCCACGTTGTGTCCAAGTGACCCGTAGTGACGTTCAGTGTTGCAAACACCAGCCATCAGGTCCTCAGAGTTGCAGAGACTGGAGGCTCCGGATTGTTCCTTTGGGATTCGTATTCCTGAGTTCTGTCTTCTCACTAAGTCCACAAATATGGATTGGTGGTTGTTTTTTTTCATGAAAACTGTGGTTCCAGGATGTCGCAGGGCTCCAGAGGCTGGGATTTTAGGAGCACCTACAGTACTTCAGGTGTAAGAGGCACCCAGGATAAATTGCCCCGTGTTAAACTCAGCCCTGTGGTCGCTGTCAAACCCATCTGGGGCTGTAAAAAGCAATCCCACTGGATTGAAATCGCCTTAAGTTGTTCCCAGTGAAAGGTGCTCGCTAATTCAATTAAAAGCCTAGTGCAGATGGATTTAGGAGCTGGGGTGGAGGATGAAAGCAAGCAGAGAAAGAGGGAGAGATCCCCGCAGTGGCGGGGAGTGGTGCTCCCTGGGCTCTAAGTCCATCACCTAATTGCCCTCTGCTTTGAATCAAAGGGACAAAGGCTGCCCCTTGCCTCCTGCCCCCAGCACGGCCTTTTGCAGGGGAGAGATTTGGGGGTGCCCCCTCTGTGCGTGCAAGGAGAGAGCTGCTTAACTCCCCTTTGGTCTGAAAGGATTTCCCCTAATCCTGACCTCTCCCGGCGCTGCTCAGACACCGGTGCTGAGAGCAGGGCGTTAGTGCCGGCTCTAATCCCACCCCACCGCTCTCCCCTCCGCGGGGGCACTCGCCCCTTTTCAGCCCCTGTGTTTGGGATTGAAAAGCTTGCAAAAGCCTTTGGAGTTCAGTTCAAGAGCCACATTCCTCAGGACACAGCCTGCTCCCCGGGAGCCGGATTGCAGCGGCGAGGATGGAGCTCTCCTAGAAACCCGGCTTGGATGCCACCGCTCCGTCCATCTTCCCCCGACCGAGGGTCTGGAGTGGTGCCGGGGTTTGGGCTTGCTGGTAGTGGTGCTGGATCCCCTCTTTGCTGCTTGGGATGCGCTGGATGAGCCGTTTCCAGCTCCTTCCATGGGGTTTTGTCCCAGGAGCGGCAGACAGAGCCCTCGCAGGATGGTATGATCTGGCTAAGGATGCTCTCCCAGCAGATTTATAAGTCTCATGCTGCTGAGGCTGCTATTGCCAGACACAGCTTCTCCCACGCAGAAGTGTTTTCTCCCCTGCAAAGCCTGGCAAGGAGTGTGCTTTGTTGAGGAGCAGGAAGCAGAGATGAAAGTGACGTTCACTCCATGGATTTTTCTGTTATTTTTTCACCTGGTTAATTGCTGTCTATTAATGTGCAAAGCCCTGGGCATCATTTGCCATGAGAGGATGGGCTGGTTAGCTTGCTGTGGTGCCAGGCACCTACTAAGGCTGATCCACGGATACCCAGAGGTGTCCCTAGGGATGCATGTCACCATGTGATGGCTGCAAAGGCTGAAGTGCAGCATCAGGGCTGCAGGATAGTGGGAAATGGGGTAAAGAGGACTTTTGTTCCGTGGTTCCCTGATGGCTCTTTCTGCCTGTGGTGTCTCAGACTGGAAAGGGGAGGCACAAATCCATGGGCAAGCAGAGACCCTAGCAGGGGGGTAACTACAAAACTATGAAGGGTCAGCTATGAGCTGGGCAGGGAATGAAATAAGGGAACCTGCAAATGAAATAGCACTGCTGCCCTCATGGATGGCAGAAAGGACACGCAGCACCTTCCCAGATCAGGGTCAGCCGTGCTGCGCTACCCCCAGAGCCTTACTGACTGCAATGGGGAGCAAGAACAAGGTCCTCATGTAAAACACGGCTGCTCAGCTCCATCCTCCTACCCTTGGGCTGCTGTTCTGGTCAGGTCCAGGTTTGGACATACGTGCGAAGCATTTTTCACGTGGATGCAGCGGTACTGTTCAAGTAGCAGAACTGCATCTGTTGGTCCCCAGCAAGCACAGCTGGGTGTCAGACCACGTCTCTGAGGAGCTCTGCTGCCATAACATGGATGGGCATGGAGCAGGGAGGTACTCAGAGGCTTGGAAGTTGCCCAAGTGGCAGCAGGAGAGCCTGTGGACAGGGTACACATGCCAGCCTGCATGGCCCCCGAGTCCTGCAGTGATGCCTGCAGGCTTTCCAGAAAGCCAACATGGGTAGTGATGGGGAGAAAACACTGTGGTCCACACTGCGGTGCCAGCCTGCAGCTTTCTTTGCAAGGTGTGCAGTGAGAAAGTCACCCGCTGGATGCACGTGACCTGAGCTGTTTGCTCACTGCAGTTCACTTTGCCCTGAGCAACAGACAATATCCCACCATCAGCCCAGGCTTGGGGAACCTCGTGACATCCCAAAAGAGCCATCAGACTTACTAGGAGAGGAGCAGGCTGAAACGTGAGGCTTCCTCCTCATCTAAGATGCTCCTCCAGGGACAGGGACAGCACGGGGACATTTTGGGAGTGCTGCAAGCTCCCGGTGATGCTGGGGAGTTGAGTCAACCCTAAATGAATCCACAGGGACAGTGTCAGGTTGTGGCTGGATCTAAGTTAGGGAGTCACATTCGGCACGTCTGGTGGCCCAGGGGCTCTTTGTTTGTCTCTTCTAGTCTGGGCTGCTGAGGGATGTGGAGATCAGGTTCCCGAGGTGTTCTGGGCCATTCTGTAAGGGAGACCCACATGTGAAGCTGCAGGGTAGTTTTCCTGCTGCCAGCCGTGCTTCACCCCAAGACATCAGATCGGGCTCTGAGGAGATGGGGGCATTTTGGACTCGGGCCATACCAGCACATTCAGCTGCAGATGGTTACAGGAACAGATAACTGGTCCTGCAGAAATTCCAGGAAGTCTGATCACCCTGGAACATAGATCCTATTCACATCGTCTGTAACCTGAGAGCAGCTCTTCGGAGCTGGGATTAGCAAAAGTATTTGGCTTCACCTGCCCTACTCCCAGGGAGCTGGTGGGCCAAGCTAAACCCCTGCTGGTGGGGAGGAAGAGGAAGGGCTTTCTGCAAGCTAACGCTGGTCCTGGCATGGGAGAAACCTGCTTCTGCCCTGCTGATAGCCATGGAGAGGTCTGAACAGGGGATTTAGCTGGATAGCTCCCTAGCTGGATCAGTGAGAGGTCCGAAATCTCTATGTGATGGGTCATGTATACACCTTGCAGAGCCAGGCTTGTCTGCAGGGTCAGGTACATGCACGATGTGCTCTTGCCTTACCACCCCAAATTACTGCACCCAGCAGAGATGTGAAAAAGGGGGAGCTGTGTGGTGGGATGGGGTAAGCAGGGCATATAAACACAAAGCACACACTGCCCCCGGGGCCACTAGCAGGGGAAATGTTAAAAACTGCACCTGGAAAATACCCTTTTTCTCCACTGAGGTGTGTCCTGCTCCCTGAGCCTAGGATGGGACTCGGTTGCCTGCCCCAGCCTCTGCCCTGGGGGATGGCACCTGGTCCCAGAGCGGATCCAAGGAGGAGATGGTGGTCCTTCCCCAAGGGAGGGGGATTAGGCATCCCAGAAGCGATGCAGGAGATGCCCTATCCCACCACTGGCAGAGGTGAGCACAGCTGTGTGGGAAACTCCTGCCTATCTCTGCAGTTCGCAGCATTGCTTCCCACGAAAAAAAAAAAAAAAAAAAAAAAAAAAAAAGAGCTGAGAAATTTCCTGGTGCCGAGGAGTCAAGGTGGAAAACTGCAAAACAAACTGATAAACTGGGCAGAAACAATCACCGGGGCAAACTGCACTCACCAGGGCTGGAGCCAAGTCAGCTGTTAGTGTGTCCTGCCTGCTGCCTAAATTTCTGTCCCAGAAAACTGGAAACTGATACATCTGATAGCAGTTTTTTGAAAGAACGACCTAGGAAGCTAAAGGTCAGCAAATCTGACTTCTGTAAATTATCAATATTATAATAAAAGACCAAATGAATAGACATGTGCGTGTTAGCCTGGAAGAAGGTTAAGATGACTTTTTGCTGCAGAGATGGTGCCCCTCCAGTGCAGCTAGCTGCAGGAAGAAATGTGTGTGTAAATCAGGGAGAGCCTCTTGAAAAAGTGCCCTTGATTTTCCAAAAGCTCCTGACAAGCTCCGTCACTAAAAGCTCTTTTTTTGGCACAGCCTGAGCAAGAATGTAATTTCATGAGTTAGGAACGGGTGGAGAAGCAGACTTTGCAAAGGGGAGATGCTGGCAGGTTTAGATCTAGCTAAAGGAAGTGTTTTTCTACTGTGTGTAACTAAAGGGTGACGCTTACTGCCATACAGTGTTTGTGAAGGCCGAGTGCATTAAAGGCACCGAAAAGCAAGCAGATAAAGGCACAGGGGACAGATTCATCCAGCATTCACTGTCTGTCAGCTGGGAGGTGTCTGAAGCACAGCCGGGACATGTATTTAAATTTCTGTGATCTGTGCTGACCCATATCATGTCCTGCTGGCTGTGAACGGGGTGTGAGATGAGTGAACTCGATTTTTCTTTGTGCCTCGCCTTCCCCTTCCCCAGCAGCTGGTTGTATTCTGCTGTTCCTTGGGCTTTTCTTGGCATGTCCTTCTCCAGGACCCACTTTGCTCATGCCTGAGCCCATGGCTGGATGCAGAGGCATCTCTGTGTGGCTTGAGCAGTCCTGCATGCGGATGGGGCTGGGGCAGGCTGTGGGTCAAAGCACAGGGGGAAATGATGGGAACAGGCTGGTGTGATCCTCAGAGAGCCCCTGAAGGAGCTCAGGCATGACAACACAGTGGCTCAGCTGCCGGAGGGCTGGGGGTCCCATGGGGGCGAGGAAGGATGCTCTGGAGGATGGATGCCCCTCAAGCACCAGCAGTGCTGCTGTCCCGGCGATTCCTTCCCTAGCAAACCCTGATGGACAGCACTGGCCCCCACGCAACCCGAGGCCACGCTGGATTGATAACAGTATCAGGGAGATGGCTGCAGGGTCAGAATACCAGCCCCAGCCGCGGCCATACCAGGAGGGCTTCCAGACACCCAAAACCAGCCATCAGAGACATGCTCAGCTGAAAAGCAGGCACTGGAGAAGACATGCAAGCAGGCTGGGCCACAGGGGCCACGTATTTGGGGAGGGACGAGTCTCTGGATCAGTTGCCAGACAGAGGTGGGCAGGTTCGAGTGCTTCACCCTGCCCTGCTCCGGCACAGAAGCCTGTAGAGCAGTTGGCCTGGGGGCAGCAGCTGTGTTAATCCTGATCCTGTTCTTTATCTAAGGCTCTGTCTGAAAAAAACGAGTGCCTTGCACACCCTCCTGAACTTTCTGTACCCCTGAGCTGTGCAAGGCTGAGAGCGTGGCACGGAGGGATGGGTCTGATATGCTGGTCTCCCCTTCCACTAGGACCTTGTTGAAGAAGCAAGCTCGGATTCATGGCCAAAGCCAGAACAGGGCTTTGAAAGCAAGATAGCCAACCTTGAGTCCAGACAAGCAGTAAGCAACCAGGTGCCCAGGTCACTCATTCCCATATTTTATCACTTTCCCTGCTGCAAAGCACGTGCGTCTGCTGCATTTCACCACCTGGTCTCCGCAGAACTGAAACCACCTTGAGCACCCCTCCGACATCCCAACGCCACTGCTGCCTTTCAGGGGCAGGCAGCTTTTCTAGACCTTGAATTGTGCCCATGCCCCCTCTCCTGCATTTCCTCCACGGTGTCAACAGCTGCTTTGAAGCGCGGACCCCAGAGCCGTGCCCATACGGCAGCGATGGGCTTGCTCACGGACATAGGCTGCTTCCCCTCTATTCACTGCCCCTGTGCTAAAGCCTGTAAGACTGTTTGCCAGCTAAGCCCCCTTTTGTCCTGGGAGCTTATGCTCAGCTCATGTTGTTTCCACAATTGCCTAAGGCCCTTTCAGTGCTGCCGCTTTCTGAGGGAAAAGACCCTGTCTTGTAAGCGTGACCCCCAGCCGTCCTGCCCAGTGGCGTTTGGCCATGTTCAACGTGCAGGTTGAGTCCGGAGCAGTGGATAACATACCTGGTGGTGTCACGGCTTTAACTCCACCAGGTTTCACCCCTGTGCAAGACCCTTCATATGACATACCCTTAGCACCCAGGCTGGCAAGCTCAGGAGGGATGGATTCGGGTTTAAACGACCAGGTTGATAACACTGTGCAATAAACGGTACCGTAAATGGGATGTATTACAGCCCTGCAGAAAAACCACTGCTGCTGTGCATGGTGTTGGTTGTTTGGTCTCAGAAAGGATGGAGAAGAACTAGAAAAGGCCCAGAGAAAAATGCTGAGTGTGATTAGAGATGTGGACTAGTGGCATGAGGCCATGCTGGTCCAAGTCTGGGCCAGCATGGGGAGCCTGGCACGTTGGAGAACTGAATATTTTGTTACTTCAGACCTCTGTGTCCCCCCATCACCCCCAAACTAGTCACTAGGATGGAGTTGCCCATGAACACCCCTCTGGGTCTGAGCCCCTGGTCCATCTCACATGAGCAATTTGCTCATATTTATGCAACATAATTAATTACATTAGCTGGCTCCAGACGTGGAGACCCAGACCCGGAGTGCATCATGTGAGCATGCTGGTACTGAGCGGAGGACTGAATTAGTGCCTCACCGAGCTCTGGGTTTCAGCAGGCTGCCCGTGCTTGGCTGATAACAAGTTTTGAGCTGCTTCATGGAGGCTTGGAGCAGAGATGGGACAGAAGGAAGCACAGACCTGGGAGCCACAGGGATGGGTGATTGGAAGGCTGGGCATCTTGGTTTGGAGAGATAAGGTTCAGGTCTGTGCAGAGCTCTTCATCCTGGCAGCACTAGCCAGTGACTTGGGCAGCTTATTTGCTTGAAGGTCTCGACAGCTTCAGGAGGAATTTGCTGGAGCAGGCTGGCAGAAGGCCAGCTGGAGTCTTGCACCTTGATTTGGACAGCTTCAACACTGCCTGCACTTAGTTTGTGCTTAAGGGACGCAGTGCTACTGTGGCAAGTGACTGTTCACTAGGGGATGAGGACCAGGTCTGGATGCTGGACCAGTTTTGGCTCCTGTTCATGATACTTTTTTTCGTGCTTATTTGGGTGTTAGCAGCTGAAGGGCTGAGTTAATGACCCCTCCAACCCTAGCACCAAAGGAAGGTCCCAGGCCTCCCAATTCTCTTTGCAGGTGCTAGAAATCACCTTTTCCTTCCTTTGTGGTCCCTTGATGGCCATGGGCTCAGTGCTCATACCTCTGTGCCTTGCTGGTACCAAGAGACTGCAAAGCATCCAGATGGAAGCATAATCCTCAACACAGCTGGGACAAATGCTGGTCCTGGATCCCAAAGTATTTTTGGGTGGGAATGAATGAAATCTCCTTGCAAATGCTGGGCAGACACCGCCCAAACAAATGACCACAAATATTCAATTTCAGTTTGAAATGCGTTTGTGCCAACATGCTCTCTGGAGAATGAGCTTTCCTAGGCAAACACTCAGAAAACCCACATCGTAAGCTCAATTGCTCCCTGAAAACAAATTTCGGAACCATTTAAGTAACCGCTAATGGTGGGAACTGGGGATCTGGCATCTGAGACGCTACCTTCAAAGGGCAATCAGAACTCCCTTCTTGGAAGGGATGAGCAGGGCAAACAGCTCACCTCACCTAGTCCTCAACCCCTCCTGCCCCATCCTCTTGTCCCGCAGGATGGCGAGGGTCACACCTGGGCTGTAGCCATCTCTTTGGAACGTCCATCCCTCTTTGGTAGCTTTCTGGTTCTGTGCTGGCCCAAGAGGAGGCTGTGCCTACTGACAAGGAGACACGGAGTGCCTGGCCAGCCAGGCAGGATCCCATCCCAGCGGCTGCCTCTAGCTGGAGGTTGATTTCTGTGGGATGGGGACACGCTTCTTGCTTGTCACCACCCGTCACCACCCCCTGGTGCTTTTCCATGCCCTGGCACCCTGGATCAGCTCTGTGCCCAGTGCCCAGCACCTTCCCAGGGTGGCCATTTAAGGGACCTACTCCAGACCGTGGCGTGATGGGGCATTTCCCCCGGACGGAGAGACTCCGAGCCCAGCCCTGCCATCGCCTCGCAGAGCCAGCTCTGCCAGTGGGGTGAGCGTGACCTTGTGACTCCCCACAAATCCCAAATTAATTAATCCCGGGGACGCTGGGGCGGCATGAACAGCCCGTTTGATTTCTCTGCAGTTTTTTCCTGGGGCTCAAAGGGATTAGTGCAGGCGGGAACAGGGAAACATAACAAGGGGCTCAACTTTCAGCTCCCGCTCCCAGCCAGCAGACTTCTGTTCTTACCAGAGGTATTAGCAGCAGTAATCCACAATGTCTCCGAGCGCTATCTGTGTGCGGCATCCTCTTCCTCTCCCCCTCTGCCCTCACATGTGTGCTCCCATACTCCGCTCACTCGTGTGTGTTCACGTCCTGCCTGATGAACTCATGCTATCACAACCCTCCTGGACACATGCCCCTCCATGATCATCCCACCCCCCTGTATCCTAAAGCCGCACACAGTGCCCACCCAAATTACTGTGGGGCTGTGCACTTCTTGCACATCTGTCCCCATGGCCTAACATGCTTTATGTGCAACCCACTGCTGGATGTTCTCACATACATGTTCTTTATCATGTGTACCCCACGAGGCTTGGGAAGGTCTGCAACCCTCCCCATGCATGCACATCTCGCTCTTGTAAACTCACATGTGTGCTTACAGCTTGTCCATCATACTCTCGTCACCCTCCTCACATGCTCTGCACCAGATACTGGCTCATGTCTGCAAGGTCAACCTGCTCATATTGCAGTCTGTAGGCTCAGGTCATTTCTCTTATGCCATCCTTTCAAAACTCCTTGTTGAGAGCGTTAGGCATGCTGGTCCCCACTGAAAGCCACACCATGGGAGTGATGCTCCAAAGTCAAAAGATGAGGCTTACATCCTTTCTCAGGAGTTTTGTCACAGCCTGAGCAGGTACCAACTACAAGGACCCCTAAAGACATCTGGGCTTGGTATCATCTCAGTGCAAAGAGACCTCCAGTGGAGATGGCTGAGCTTCCACTACCTGCTTCCTCTGACAAATCTGCTAGCACTGTTGCTGTCTGGCACGCCTTGCAGTATCCCTGGGGTAACCTGGGTATCCCTGTGGCCCAGTGGGCTTGGGCATCTCTGGGAACACTTGGGGTGACTCATCTGAGTCACCAGCTCCAGTGCCTGGCTGTGACCACCGAGGTCCCAACAAACGGGGAGGTGAGGATGTATGTATGTAGTGGACCATGGGCAGCATTCACTGCCTGGTATCCAGTGCCTTTTCATCCTGCCAGGAAGATGTGAAGACCCGGAGAGTCCTGAGCACAGTCACTCTTAGGATAAGGAGAAGCAGAAAAGTGTGGAGTAGACAAAAGTAACACAATTTTGTTAAAACACCAAATCACAGTGGTACGAGAAAGTTGTCCCTGACTGGTCAGGGAGGAATAAGTCCTCCAGAAGTCAGCTGAGCCCACGCTGCTGCTCACTCAGAACAGACCCTGTGCCTGCTGTCATTGACCATCAGCATCTGCCATGTGCAAACACAATAGTCTCTTTTCCAAGAGAGGAGAACGGGAGAAACACACAGTGAAAGAGAATTAGGACCTTTCTAAAAATGGTCAAGTTGTCCACCAACCTAAGGCACTGAAACCATTGGAACAGTGGGGAAGATCTGTGAAAGTAGGGAAATTTCTCATGGATCCTTTCCAAAGGCAAATGGACTGAGTGTTGATGAGGGAGGGAGGGATGGCAAAGCCATGACTGGAGCACGTATGATGGCCTGGCTATGCCTTGTCTTTGGGGCAGCAGAAAGTATGGAGGGATGTGGAGCTTCAGCTGGGTTCAGTAGCCCCAGGGGTCCAAGCAGAGAGCTGGAGAGGAGGTGGCTGATGCTTTGGTGTGCTCTGCCGATGGCAGCACTGTGGGTGCCAGCAGTGCCACTGCCACCTCCCAGAAGGAGGCCACCAAACAGCAGCAAGGACTGTTTAAGCAATTGCAGCAAGAGCTTTTTAAGAAACTACATCTCCAAAATTCATGTTGCACCTCCAAGGGGATGCGAATCCTTCTGGGCGATGATTGTTTAATCCTGTAAGGGGGAAAAAAAAAGAAAAAAAAAAAAAGAAAAAGAAAAAAGGTATAACAGGACCTTGTAGCTTGAAACTGAAGCTCAGCAAAATCTGACTAGAAATGAGGAAGAGATGTTATCACCTGGGGGATTAACCACAGCAACAATCTGCTAGGGATTCGGGGACCCTCCAGCACAGTGGGAGGCCAGGCTGTCCCTCACTTTATCCCCACTCTGGGTCTAGCCTGGTGTCTTTTTCACAGGAAATTCTCTGATCATTAATGTCTCAGTGACAGGAAAATTGCTATACTCTGAGGCAGCCCAACTTGTTATTGCTGCATCTTCACACCCCTTCGGGGGTGGGTTTGCTTACCTCCCCCCCGAGGTACCAGGATGCACAGCAGAGATGTTTGCTGATCTCTTACCCTCTGAGGGAAGCTCGCAGCGATGGATGCTTTCCTTTCCCCACCTTCTCACCTGGTTGCTCTGCTCCTGCACCTTGTGGCATTCCCAGGAGTAGGAAACCTGTGAAGCAAGAGCCAGTGTGGGGCTGATGCCTATTAAAGGGCACCCGTAAATCCTCCACCTCTGCTCTCGACATAGGCACACGGGAAGGGATATAAGTTCCCCAGAGAGAAAGTCAGCCCCCAGAGCCTGGTCAGCAGTGCTTGGGCTGAGGCGGGGGTGGTGGTGGTGCAGCAGATGGTGATGCTAAGCAGAGTCAGAAACTCCCTGGATCGGCGGAATTAGCAGAGTGCTGATGCTGGAGTGAGTTCAGCCTTACTTAAACCTCCCAGAGACCACAGCTGCACATCTTCCTTCAGCTGCCTCACCAGCTCCCCATCCTCTGTCATGCCTGAATTGGTATCTCAATTCCCTTTTGTCCCCCTGCTATTCAGAAGGATGCACATCGAGTCCTTCAGGAGACCCTGGAGCCTCGGTTAGATGGGGAATTCAGCTTCAGAGAGGACCCCTGGGTGCTAATGTGGGCTCAGGAAATCTGGGAAGCAGGTGACTGTAGGAGCCACTGAGCGATGGTTTTCTTCATATGCTGGAGACAACGTACCAGCAAAGGCCCAGGCTGTGGTGGGAAGGATGTGAGGGCAGGAACCTGGCTGCGGGTACTCAGAGGATGGAGGCATCTCCTGGATGGCTCCTACTAGGACCCACTGGTCCTAGGCACATCCTGGCGGGGTAGGGAGGCTGGATGCAACATTAGAGGCTGTTAAGCTCCAGGTGAGCTCCATGGTGGAGGAGGTGCCCCATGTAAGTGATTTGAACTTGCATGATTGAAGTATGCTCTTCAGAGATACACATTGTGTATCTAAAGAGCTGGGGGGCTGGGCTGGACTGGAAGCAGTTCACTGCCTACTTACAGTTCATAGACATGACCGCCAGGATGTGGCCCTTGCGCTGCAACCACATAACTAAAAATAACTGAAAAACACACAGAAAACTCCTCTAGCACTTATACATGAGCTGGCCTTAAAGATTTTTTTTCAGGGAGTGAGATGAGGGTTGCCCAGCTGCTTTTCCATGGGCATCTCCGGAGAAGGGAGCTGGAGGGACGGCTTGCTGTGACAAGAGGGCATGTCATTGCTGAGCGTAAGGTGAGGGGTGACCAGAGGTGATGGTCACAGTGCAGGATGGAGAGTCGAAACTGCATCCTCAGGAGCCAATCGGTGCATGGTGGGGCCAACGCAGTGAGCTCAAGGCTGCTGAGAAGCTGCTCCAGAGGCGACACCACCGACCTCTGAAAGGAGAAAGTCCCCCACCAAGAAAGATTTCTTTTAATGCTTTTTTCCCCAGAAAAATAATTTTTTTTTTCTCCAATTGCCAGTGGGAAATTGCAGGATGAGGTGGAAAGTCCTGTCGCGTTTCAAACTCAGCTTTTCAGTTTGTGTTTCAAAGCCTTTCTTTTGAAACTGGAAACGGGAAGTTTTCCCTCTTTCATCTCAGTTTGCTGCTGAGGGCAATGAGATGACTCATGTCCTGGAGTTTTTCTTCTCTGCCTTTTCCCCATTTTATTTCCTTTTCGTTTTCTCCAACAGCAGGAAAGGTATCGAGTAGGAAAAGGAACATTAAAACTGTGACACCTTGTCAGCCGGTGACTTGCCCAGCGCTGCTGAACTTCTGAGATATTTAAAATAGAAAAGAACCAAGAAAGAAGGAGGGAGGACTTAAACCAGTGATTTATCAGAAATAAAGGAACTTTTCAGAGGCCAGTATTTACATTTTCATTCATTTTGAAGCAAAATAACTTTTCTGATTTGCTTCACATCAAAATTTTCCTCCCCACAGGGAACATTTTCTAATAGAAATGATCTCACTTTAATATTTTGGCAGGATTTTCTTGTGTATTTTTTCTCCTTGGAACTGCGCTAATACTAGGCTGTAAAAGATGACGGACTGGCGAGTTGTGTGGGTGCTGAAAAGGCTGAAACTGCTGCTTTGTAGCTGCAAAACTCGCTCGTACATGCAAGCGGTGGAGCCTCCTGCGAGGTTTTGCAAGGCCAGGGCTACGCGCAAGCCAGGAGCAGCTGGCGCTGCCTGCACTGCCTGGTGCAAACCTTCACAAGGCTGTCGGTGGTGATGCATTTGAAAGCAAGACCCATTTCCCGAGCCGAGAGGGAGCCCAAGAGCGATGGCCCATGGCTCATGGAGAACCAAGTGTACCCATCTCCCCCCCTACCCAGCGCAGAGCGGAACAGCTGCAGGTTTCCTAGGAATTTTCATGGGTACTTAGTGCCGCAGGGCTGCAAGAAAGGGTTAAAGTGTTTTCGGTTATGCAGTGCACAACAAACAAAGGGGATGTGGTAATCCCTCCTGCCACAGAGTGAAAAGTTCACTTGATATGCTACTTTACACTGATTCTCACAGACTCTGGGATTAAACCGGACACACTCTGACGTCCAGGTTTTCTAGCAAAGGGCTCCAGCCCAGCCTGCCACATTCACTTCATATTTGGGAGCATATTCTCTGAGAATCCTGCTGACAGATGAAGAGCAGGAAGACAGCCAGTTTCCCATGGAACAATAAGTCCATGCAAACCACATCTCGTGGTGCCCAACCTGGCCTTGCTGGGGCGGCTGCTGGGGATGTCGACTGGAGCAGCATCTCTGGGTCCCGGCCAAGCCCCAGGTGCTGTCAGCCAGGATTGTCCCGCTGGTGCATGTGGCGGGGTCTTGCTTTTACACCCTGGCTCCCCGCCAGGCTTTGGGGCTGAGCTTTGTGTTGCCTTAATGGAGTTACACGGCAGGGAGCTTTTGCTGAGTTGGGGAGCAGGGGAGGTGGGAACCCAGTGCTGGGGTGGAGGGGGCGAGGCGAGATGCCTTGTGCGATGGTTGGGCTGGGATGCTGAGCCAGCCTCTCTCCCTGGATACCCCTGGCTTTGCTTATTTCCATGCTATTATTTCTTAAAAAGCTTTTGCAGGGTGGCCTCACGTATAGGAACAGCTAACGGAGCTCCCCTAGTTGCACCTCCGTCAGCCCCACCAGGTCCACACAGTTCAAGGGCTGGTGGCATGTGAGCACGTTCAGGACATGTGCTTTTATGGGATGTTTGAGCTATTTGGCAAAAAACGATGATCTGACTGTTGGGGAGAGCAGACGCCTTTCAGCTCCAAGGGGATGTTTTCCCTTGGGTTTGCACCCTTCAGCTGGATGGCAGGGTCTGCCCAGCTGCCCCTTCGCTGGAAGATGTTGCAGTGGCCTTCTTGAATTTGATGCTCTTTTCCTTTTTTAAATGGAACACTGAAATTTTCCTCTGACAGACAAGGTTTGACTGAAAAGGACGCATTCAGGTGAATATCTGATTATGCCTTGAAAACCTCCATTTGGTGGATGATTTCTGGCCTGTTTTTCTACAGGTGCTCTTCAACGAACAAGGTGCAAAAGTTCCCTCTTGTTCAGTTCTTCAGCTGTTTGCCTGAAAACTTTAAAAACATTTAGGGGCACCAGATTCTGACCCAGTGGGCGTGAGAGTAGGACAAGCTTCCTGGTACCCACGTCAAGGGGATGCCATGCAAGGTCCCTGCATGGCTGTTCCCAGCTGCTCCCTGGAGCAAATGCTTTGGGTCTGAAAACAACAACAAGAGCAAAAAGTCAAGTCTTATGGAGACACGTTCACCGAAGGCTGCAGCCTGCAAGGTTGGTGTGAGGAGCACCAGTGGGAGGCTCTGCTCTGGCCCCAGGTGGTGCTGGGGACATGCACAGGATAAGCCAGGTCAGCCACATTTTTAAAATAATAAAAATTAAAAAAAAAGGAAGGCAATCTTTCCCCTTCATAGATGTCCAGAAGGATTTTACTCCAGCATCTCTTGGGCTGAGATGAAGTCTAGCTCCAGATTCGGTTCAAGTCACAGCAGTGGTCCCTTTTGCATTCACAGGGGGAAGGGTATGTCCTGTTTTGACCCCTCGCTGTGGCATGACAGCTTTGAATGGAATCTCTTTCCTAAAACTGATCATCTCTCCTTGACTTCTAGACCGCTGCGGCCCACAGGGGTTGGGGATGACTCCTGGGGACAGCCAGGACATCACCCTCTCTGAGCCAGGAAAGAAGCTTGCCCTGGCACGAGACACCTGGCGCTGTGGGTAGGTTGAGACCAGCAGGGCAGGGTTGGATGGGGAGAAGCCTGCACCCCACAAAACCTACAGAGATGGGATCTCCTGGGCTATGGGCAGTGCAGCCCCCGTCATCTGCTGCAGGTAGCATGTACCCCCACCTCCCACCCCATCGCACCATGGCTTGGGTGACACTGAAACCCAGCCTGTCCAAAACGGCAGGACCTTGATCCTGCAGAGCCTAGGGAAAGACAGGCTTGGGCCTGATCCTGCTCTGTGCCCCTAACCCACGCTGATGGCGAGCTGAACTGAGGGTGCTGGAGACTTGCAGACCCTGCCCCATAACACAGGTGATGGGGGCACAGTCACACATCGGTTGCTCCCAGGGTGGATGGAGCTGGGGCGGCATGGAGTGGCTTGGGTTTTTGGACAGCCAGGGGTCCCCAGCTGCCTCCCCCTTGCTGTCCCCTGCCTGGGGGAGGAGAAGGTCTTTGCTAACCTCCAGCTGTCTGTCTTCTCCAGGCCAGGCTGTCTCTAGTTACGGGGTTAGTGAAGCAGTGAATTGTAAAATGCAGCCTTCCTCTGCCCCATCCTCCTCCTCCCTGTCATTCCCCCATGCTCTCCATCCCAGGGCGGCTCACCCCACTCTGCCTGTTCTCACCAAACTTCATCCCTCACCCTCACAGCCTCCCCCTCCATCATCACCACAGGGATGGGACTTGAGGAGGGAAATGGGGAACCAAGTTGACCTGGTGGGGAAGAAGCAATGGGAGAGACCTGCAGCTCCTGTCCCTTTGGGAGCTGCAGGGGAACATCTGGCTTCCAGGGAAAAGCGTGATTCGGAAGGAACTGGCCACTAAGGCAGTTTCCTCCCAGCTGAAAATCCTCCTGGAAGGACGAGACTCCATCCCAAAGCTGGCTGGCAGAGCCCCCCTCCGCCAAGGCATTCCCATGGGTGCAGCCCGGCGGCGGCTGGGGTACGTGCGGGTGCACACACAGGCACCGTGAAAGCCAGGGGGGGTCTCCGAGCCCCTTCGTCATCCTCCCAGTGGCATCGCACCAGCCGGGGTTTCAGAGAGTGCCCTTCAGTGTCAGGAGAGGCAGCTGGAGGGGTGTCGGGGACGGGGTGGGAGGGAGGAAGGGGAGCTGTGCGGCTCCCAGCTGGGGCAGACAGCTTTAGGTTTTGGCTGGACCTCAACAGCAGCTCTGCTGGCAGCGTCGGTCTGGGAAATGCACTGTGCCTCCTCCTCCGGCCAGATCCAGCCCGCTCCAGGCCCCCCGCGCAGCCGCCTGTGCTACTGTGTGCTGCCAATCCCACAGCGGGCGGTGGGCTGATGCCACACACGAGGGGGGTCCTGGTGACCCATCTCCCTGTCTCTGTGAGTGGGAAGGGATGGTGAGCGTGGCCACGCTCCTTGCACCCATACCCAGAGGGGCTGGGATGCTTCTGAGGTGCGTGGTGGGGAGCCAGCTGGGGTAGGGGGGTTGTGCCTGTCCTGCCTGGGACCCGAGGAGGGTGGCAGGGTGGAAACACCACACATGGTGTGAGTTTCACCCATGTCACCTATTGCACCACTGGGAAGCATTCAGATGCTGCAGGTGACTGAGTGGGAACAGACCCTGCGAGGAGGCACATCTCCAGTGCCCGGGTGACACAGCCACGCTCTCACTGTCCCCACGGCCAAGTGGCCTCACAATGCTCCGCTGCTGCTGCCGAAGGAGCACGGGGGGGATGTGGGAACAGCTGCCGGACAATGCTGTGCAGCTGTGTGCTTTCACGCTGGGTAATGCACCAGAACCACACTGCAGCGGGCTGCTGTCCTGCCTGTTCCTATGGAAACTCCTTTCAAAGGAGACAGGCAGACAGACAAACATCCACCCAGCGGTGCCGGGTGCTGGGGAGCCAGCAGGAGCCGGGGTTCTGATGCTCTTGCAGCCCTGGTGCTGGCTGGGATGCTTGAGGCAGCCACTGTGACCCCAGTGTGGGACTGTGGGGGAGTACAGTCAGCCAGGGAGGGTGATTCCTGCTGTGCCTGAGCCTCCTGGAAGGACTTTTGCTGAATTCCTACAACCTCTGGGCAGCAATGCAGGCAGTTAAATAGGGAAATGAGCTATTGAAGGAGAAGGGGCAGTTCACAGCCCGCTGGCAGGTTTGGGGACTGGAACACTGTGGCAGTGGGAGGGAGGATGTCTGGCCATCTACAGCTGCAGAGACCAGAGGCAGCAAGGAAAGGTTTGGAAGAGGGAAGGGATACGATGACCTCTCTTTTCCTAGCAGACTTTCCATCCCTGGAGGTGAAAGGATGCTCCGTGCATGAGAGGCCAGGGTCGTTATCCACCACTCTGTGGGTAGAACCACGCTGGGAGAGAGTATTTCTACCACAGAGGCTTTGTCGTGCACCTGCAGTCCAGGAAGGAAGAGCCCTGCAAGGAGCTGGGGGGGGGGGAGTTGCAGCAGGCTGGTATGGCTGCAGGAGGGGCCAGGTGGGATGTGAGTGGGGAGGCAAGGAGCAGGGCTCCGTCTGTCCATACTTTCTGAGGGGTGCAGGGACCAGACCATGGGAAACCACTTGAACTTCCATAGCAGGATGGA
This sequence comes from Falco naumanni, assembly GCF_017639655.2. NCBI lineage: Eukaryota > Metazoa > Chordata > Aves > Falconiformes > Falconidae > Falco > Falco naumanni. The sequence goes on from NC_054056.1 coordinate 12,671,566, forward strand.
GGTTAAGTGCAGCAGCCATGGGCCAGCCTCAGAGAGCAGCCCTCTGGAGCATGGGAGGCAGACGTGCCCTCGGGGAAGAGTTGTCCTGCTGCCCCGGAAATTGCAGAGGTTTAATTAAGTCCATAACATGTTGCAATGCAAGTCTCCCTTGGGCCAGGCAGCGGCTACAGGATGCTCAGGGCTTGGTACAGAGGGCAGGGATGCTGAGACCTCTCCTCTCCTCTCCGCTCCGCTCCTCCTACTGCAAAATAGTCCAAAAAGAGAGTTTGTCATCTGACCACATTGCTGTAGGCTCTGCCAGTGGCCAACATGGCTTTTTGACTACTAGCCCCCAGCTCCTGGTCTTGCATGTGTCCCAGGGACGTGGGAGCAAGCGAAGCAGAGCTCAGGTCTGCACAGTGAGGAGAGAAATGCAGCAGTGAGACAACCTTCATACAGAGCTTGGGAGAAAGGCTGACAGATGGTCTCCTGTTGAACCATGCCCTTCCTCACTGTGTCCTTCCAGGCTGGATCAGCTCCCGCCACCGGCTCAGGGGCAGCTGGCAGTGCATCACGATAACCTAAACCAGAGCCCCAGCGGGCAGCTCTAGCCAGGGGGGCAATGCTGGGGGTGATGCCAGCCCTAGGAGGAGGCTGGCAGGGGCAGTGGGATTCAGGGCAGACATGAGGGTGAGCTCTGGCATAAACCATTGCTTGGAGCCTCCTCACATCTCTGTTAGCAGCTTTCTGCTCTTTGCTGGCAGAGAGTAGACGGGACCTCTCCAAGCCAGCATGGGACAAGGCTGACAGCATCAGCCTTGACAAGCCCAGCACACTGTCCAAGCTCAGACTGCCTGGTTTGCCTTCCAGGGTGAGGGCAGGTGTCCTATAAATATCTAATCTGCCCAGTGTGTGCTTGAAGCAGCAGTGTCTTGGGCTAGAAAGTAGCTGCTGAAAGTGGAGAGCATCCTCCCACACCACTCCAGGGACAGGGCAGTGCCATGGGGACACTGCGGTCTCTCAGAGCAGGACTTCACTGACACAAGTGGGGACTGCAGCTGTGTGGGATGGGTGGCAAAGCTGCTGTGGCTTTACTGGAATGGGAGTGTGGGGGCACCTGCTTGGGCTGAAACTAAACACAAGTGATGTAAGGCAATGAGTTAATACCATCTTGCCTGAGCTGCCAAACAGCTTCAGATGGGCCTTTGCCTTAATGAACCCATTTCTCTGGGCAGTGATGTGGGTAAAGCCACTCCTGGTCACATTTAATAAGTTTTCTGTGTTGTTTGGGCTTCTGGCTGCTCTTGAGGGTGGTGGTCAGTTGGTCTCCATCACTACGATCTGCACAGTGTGCTCATCAGACAGGTATTGCTCTTGTTTCATCACAGTTCAATTCTGGGACAATCCTGACCTAGGTATGGAAGGTGGTGAGTGAGACCCTCATTATTCAAAATGAGTTTTAGCAAGCAGGGAGATCAGATGCTTCCTAGCAGATTGGTGCCTGCTAAAATCTGAACTGATATTAACTTTTAATGAGGCTTCAGCAGCTTGAAACTGTCTGAGCATACATTGGGTTTCTGCTTTGGAATAACAACAGTCATATTGTTCCCGGTGAGCTCCGAGACATCTGGGCAGACAAGCATGCCCACAGGTGACATTGCTGCATGATCATACACATGCCCAAGTCAGAGGGCTCCCTGACGGGCTCAGCAAATCATTTTGGGACCATGAGGTCCAATCGTTTCTTGAGAACCTTGCAGAGGTACTGTCGAGGTCAGGCATCTGTCACAAGCTTAATCATACTGAAATGATTAGAGATATCCCAAGTCAACTGCAAAAACTTGGGCAGAGCTCACCTATAAGCTCTGAGGTTTTTTTTTATATCTTTATCTTTAATCTTTTATCTTTATTTTTTATATATTTTTTGTCTTTGACTTTAATCCTGAGTTCAGGTTTCTTTCACGCCTGAAATAGCCTGGTTCCCACAGAACCTGGCAGCGGTGGCAGTTGCCCATGGAGCATCTGAGCAGTGCACAGAGACACGTCTACGTGGGAGGCTTTCTGCGGGAAGGGATCGAGCTGCGTGTGAAGATGGCTCAGCTCCTGCTGCCACCCCTTGTGTTGTGGGGCTGTCATCTTACCTACAATCATGTGAGCTTGGGCAGGTTTAAATCTTGTCTTTGCTTAATTCAGTCACATCCAGCCTTGGAAGGAAATTGTCCTGATATATAAAGTCAGCAGGACTAATAAATATTTCTGATGGATACATTTCTTTGAGTTTTGAGCTCAAGAGACTTCCATCCCAACGAATACTAAGTCAGGCTCTGCACAGATGAACAAAAAGCGCCTAGCCAAACTCAGACACACAAAAAAAGAAGCCTACAGAGGATGGAAGAAGTAAGGATAGGTAACTGGGAGGGATACAGAAACATTGTCTGAGCATCCAGGGTTGAAGTTAGGAAAGCTAGAGCCCAAGTAGAATTGAATCTGGCTGGGGGTGTCACAGACAACGAGGTGGGCTTCTATAAGTACATAGTTGACAGAAGGAAGACCATGTAACATGGGCTCAGGGACCTGGTTACAAAAGACATGGAGAAGGCTGACATTACAGAGGGCACAGATGAGGCACATGATGGACAAGAAAATCATCAGAAGCAGTCAGCACGGCTTCACCAAGGGGGCATCATGCTGGACCAACGTTTCAACTTCTACAGTGAAAAGACTGGCCTGGTAGACAAGGGTAGGGTGGTGGACATGGTCTGCCTGGACTTCAGTAAGGCCTTTGATGCCATCTCCCGTAAGATCCTCGTGGACAAGCTGTGGATGTATGTATTGGACGAGCAGCCAGTGAGATGGATTGAAAACTGGATGAATGGCCAAGCCCAGAGGTGGTGATCACTGGGAAAAAGTCCAGCTGGACACCAGTAACTAGCGGTGTACCCCAGGGGTCAACATGCTTGGTTAAACCTGGATGCGTGTCTGATCTCCCAGAAATGTGTCCACATCCAGCTCCTAGCAAGCAGCTGCTAAACATTGAAATCTTCTTGGGAAAGTCTAGAGGAAAAGCTCCATCATGCCGGGAGTGCTTGCTTTTTGTGGGACAGCTTGGTGACCCCAGGCCTTCACCACAGGCTTCTGTAAGTCAGCAGCAAGGAATATAGCCCTCCACAGAGTGATCCAGCTCATCCCAAGACAGATGCTTAAAAGCGGTCAGCACCATGTATTAAGGGAGCTGGGGGACATACTTAGATATGGGCTTTTAACTTCGGGGCATTTGTGGCTGAATGAAATGGAAATGGTGAATTTACAGGCAAATACTCTTAATTTCCAAGCATGTGATAAATCCAGTTAATGCACGGTTACAAGTAGCTGATGTTTGCCAGCTGCTTCTCTCCAACTAATTGCTATCAGACTATCGACTGAGTTCAAATGGTGAGTGGCTTAGGGTGGGTGGTGGGGGTGTGGAGTGGAGCAGCCCCTGGAAGTGTGAAGGAAAGAGTTAATTCTAGCTCTTTTGCATAGCATATCACTTGTGAATTTTCAGCTGCCTGCTAAGACTTGATTTTAAACTGCTTTTGCAGTGTGGGTATCATCTTCTGACAGGCTGTGAAGAAGCCGGCGAGGGTGAGAGAGGCTGTCCAGGGGGAAGTGAGAATTGGGGAAATGCAGAATAATGTCTTCAAACCCAGTGCAGAGAAATTGAGGACACCCCTCATGAACGCCGCTGGGAGTGGGTTGGGTACGAAGTGTCTGTCCTGGTTGATCCATCCAGCCTGTTCAAAGAGCCGGTCACAAATGTGTCTGGGGACTGCAGACCCCACAGGAGCACTGGGCTCTTACGGTGGGCTACTGATCTTGCTTGATACTACCTTGTCTATCATCCTCTCCTAAGGGTCATCACACTCCTCGTCCCACCTGTGGGATGCTTTCCTCCAGGGTGTGGTAAGCCCTGACCTGGCTCTTCCCACGGGGGGTCTCCAGAAATGCAGTGAAATCCCTTTGCTGCTGGTGTTTCCCTTATTAGCGCCTGTTTTTCTAGCTCACCACGTGGATGGAGCAAGGGGGAAAGAGCTACCAGAAATGTGGGATAAGGCCAAGCAGCCTGGGTTGTCCCTGTAAGGACCAACATGAACTGGTGGGCACCTGCTGCCTCCTCTCAGCACTGGCTGCACAAAGCCCATCTCCTCCAGGCGAACCCTTGAATCCTGCCCTCGCAGGCTCTGCTTTCATCACATCCCTGCCATGTCCTGAAAGGAGAATCAAGTGCAGGTCAACGTGGCCTTTTCCCTTCATCAGCATCCAAATTGGAGCCACCCCGGGGCTGCCCCACTGGCTGCTTCCTGCAGTGGGGTGTTGGAGATAGCCAGAACGTTCCTCAGGTGAGCCCCCTGTGTCTCAGGGTCTCAGGGGGATGGAGAAGCATCCTCTGGAGTCTCGTGTCATGGCACTGTAAGGGCTGCCCCATGGAATGAGCCGTGGCTGGCAGGGCTGCCCCCCTCCCAGACCTCCCACCCCGGAGAAAGGAGTCAGAGCAGGCAGCAGGGGAGGGAGTGGGAAGGGAAAGGGGCAGGAGGGGGAGAAGAGCCCTGGGAGGGAGGGTCGGCAGGTTTTGGAAAGCGCTGCGTTTGCACAATGCAAATGGCCTGAAAGGAGCAGTGAAAGGAGGGGGCAGGGCTGGGCAGCAGCTGCCAGGGGAATGAATGTCCCCGCTCCCTTTCCCTTAGTCTGCCTTTGTCACCTGCCCACAATTAGCCACAATTTATCACCCCAGGAGCCTGCAATAAGTCACTGGGCCGCCTGAGACTGGCCAGCCCCTCCGTTTCCAGAGAGCGAGTCTCCTCTTTCCCATGGATAGGCAACTGGGCGACCGCCTACCCTTTGTGAGAGCTCAGGGGGCAGGAGGCTGCTCCTTCCCACCACCCTGGGCTCCCGGGCCAGGCGAGACCGGCTGTCCTCACCGCCATGCTCATGCTGCTCATGCTGCTCATGCTGCTCATGCTGCTCATGCTGGGCAGCAAACCCCAGCTGGGGCTGAGGCCGCTGCATAGTCCTGGGGGAGAAGCAGGCACTTTGCAGTATGGTTCATCATGCCTCACAAAAGGTCCAGTCGTGCTTCATGCCAGGCAGGGTGCAAAGCTCCCTGTTCTCCTCTCTCCACCATTTTACCCAGCTTGTTTCGTGCTCTTGGGGCCCAAGGCCATGGACAAGGGTCTTGGATGAACATCTGTCTTCCCCTCATACAGAGAGAGCTCATCTGGCTGAGCCGTAGCCAGACTCATATGAGGAGAGCTAGGCTCAACAAGGATGCTGGTGCAAAGTGATGCTGTGATGAGATGCCCTCAAAGTCCAGCTTCGTGTGCCACTGAGGCTCATTTTCCGCTTTTTAATGATATTCCCTGCTACAAAAAAGCAGCAACTGAGCATAAAGGCTGATGAAATAGTGCCTGGCAGGACCAGTTTAGGGCCACATTTTGCACTGGGAAAGGCTGCTTTGGAATAGGAGTCACAGTCCATCCATTAGGGCTCCAGGGGATGGGTTTTTTGCACACCTCTGTCTGTGCATCTCTGTTGAAGCCCTCATCTTGCACTGTATATTCCCCTGGGACACCTTGTCCAGGCAGGCCTTGTGGTCCTGCAGCTGATGGAGGTAGGATGTTTTTCTCAGGTAGTGGAGAGCATGGGGAGGGAGGCTTAGACCTCTTGTCCTGCTCCCCCTGCCTCCTCCAACCCCCCCGCCCAGACTTTTACACAGTGCTGCAGAGAAGCACACCTTGCACAGATGCCAGACTGGGTTTTGCAGGGCTCTGCACACCACTGTTCAAGCTCCTGTGGTAGGAGCTGAGTCATCCTGAGCAGCAAAAGGATGAGCAGCAGGTCTCTCACTGTACCATCATCCCAACATTTCTGGCATGTCCCATCTCTGTGCCTGGCACCCAAAGAGGTGATGGGCACATCCAAGGGCGCACAGGGTGATGGCTGGTCCAATTCAAGGCATGGGTAAACAGAGCTCCCCAAAACTCCATGCTTTCCCTGCCACACCTCTAACCCAGCCCCCCTTCTCCCCAGAGCCTGCTTCTCTGCCGGCACAAAATTGCCTCTTGCCTGCAGGAAGGAGAAGTCTTGAGCTGCCTCTGTTATCACCACAAACACCATGGCAGCAGGGAAGGATGGGTGGTAGCCCTGACAATGCAAGTAAGCAACTTGTGCTGCGCAGTGTGATGAGCAGCCAACTCATCCCACCAGGTAGACCCCAGGGCAGTGACTCATAGGGGTGTCAGTGCGGTCCAAGCTGGTGTGTGGGAAGTGCCCATGGTGCTTGGTGAAGCCTTGCTGATTGATGGGATGAGTGCTCTTCTCCTGATAATATTTACGGCTGCCTGCAGGGAACACGTCCAAAGCTCCGGTTTTGCTGGCTTGCTGCTTCCCTGCCTCTTTCCAGCTGTCATATTGCAGACACAGGCTGTGGTTAGTGTCCTGACCAAGGACTTGGAGCACCTCCTTCCTGCTTCTTCATCCATGAACTGGTCATGAGGTGGGTGGCCTTCAGTATTTATTAAGCTGTGTGTGCCCCATCCCATCCCATCCCATCCCATCCCATCCCATCCCATCCCATCCCATCCCATCCCATCCCATCCCATCCCATCCCATCCCACCCCATCCCATCCCACCCCACCCCACCCCATCCCATCCCATCCCATCCCATCCCATCCCACCCCATCCCATCCCATCCCATCCCATCCCACCCCACCCCACCCCACCCCATCCCATCCCATCCCATCCCATCCCATCCCATCCCATCCCATCCCATCCCATCCCATCCATCTGCCCATACCTGTGGTTGCTACTGGGCCATAAGCCATTACAGTGACAGTTATTTCAGCCTACAAAAGGGACGCCTGCATGGGAAACAGGAGACTTCAAGGTGCTCCTTTGAGCCACTAATGTTGAAAAAGCAAATTGCTATAGCAGTAAGAAAGGACACCTGGAAGAAGGTGTCAACACCAGTGTGACTGTCCTGTCCATAAAGCTTTCCCTCCCCAACGCAAGCATGAGCTTCTCCTCTTGGCTGGTGGCTCCTGGAGCACCGTAAGGGTGTGGGTGTGGGGCTGTCCTCCTACCGCATGCTGTTCAGGTGAGTGAGCTCCAAATCCTGCTCCCCCTGAGTACTTGGACCAGCACTTCTCCCATCCCAGGGCCCCTCTTATTCTCATGACCAATCTGGTCTTTGAGCACCAGCAGCAGGGCAAGTTGGGTGGCTCATCCCAAACGGGCCCCAGCCCTTGCCCTGGCCATGTCCTAGTTTGGGGACAGAGCTCTTTCTGCCCTCTGCACCGTGCTGTGCTGGAGCCAGGTGGCAGCTGGAGGCCACCTTCCCTTGCCCTGGGGAGGGAGGTGGTTAACGCACCCCGTGCTGGGAGGTGCTGGGTGTTTTTTGAGCATCTGCCTCTGACACACAGCACCAAGTACAGCAGTTGCCATATTGTTCCCAATGCCATTCAGTCTAAAGAGCCTGGGCAAGACAAAGCCTGCCAGAACTGTCGTGCAACCCTACCCGTCCTTGGTTGCCAGCACCACATGCCTTGAGGTGATCCCAGCTCCGTGCCCAGAGGTGCACTGGCCAGGCTGTGCGACCAGGTAAGTGTCAGAAAGGTTCCCTCTCCTTTCCCCAAAATAACCCACCCGCAGGGGAAACTACATCCCTGCAAAGCAACTCCCTCCATCCCATCCTGCCAGCTGGATGCACGTCCTGGCTGGTGCTTGCTTCTGGGCAAGGTACCCAGGACCCCAGATCCCCATCGGGAAGGCTGAGCCAGCGTGTGCAGCCAGTCACCCTTCCCCATCGCTGCGGACGTTGGTATTTGATTTATTACCTATCCAGGAGGAACTCTTAGCCTTCCCTTTGGAGCTGGAGGCAGATCTGAGCAGCTGTGTTTGGCATGGCGAGGTCTAACGGTTAGAGCCAGAGACGAGACGGCAGGACTCCTGAGCTCATTACTGTAACGAAGCTCGGGGAATTGGTTGTTGGTTATGGAGCTTTCCATTTAAGGAGGCCAGACTAGATGATGGTCCCTTCTGGCCTTAAAATATATGAAGCTACAAATAACTCAGCCAATAATTAGAAATTTGAGTCTCATTCCTGTGAATATTACAGGCTTGTTGGACTAGAAGCTACAAAGGCTGCACCGAGCTTTCCTCGTGTTTAAAGAGAAGTCATTTCCTGGTAGTAGGTCCCCTGTGCAAATCCCAAGACTGATGTCATCGGTGTTGGTATGGGAGCACGTGCAGGTAAACGACATCACCATGAACTTGTGTCATGCCCCGCATCATCCGGATGTGGCAAATAAGGATAATAAAGAGGGAAAGGCCAGGCTTCTGATGCTCATACCTCCTCTGCAGTTTGGACTGACTTCGGGACCCCCGTCCCAACCCCACAGAGCATGGGCAGAGGCCCCTGAAAAGCAAAAGCCATGCTTGGTAAGAGAGCCTGGAGGAGGAAATGCTGCATCGTCACCATGCAATGTTCACCATCTTCACCTGCTGCTCAGGGCACAGCTCCGGAGATGTCTTGTGTCCCTAACGTGTCCTGCCATTGCTTTTGGCTACGCTTTCCGTCCTCTTCGCTTCGTTACTGCCTCTTATTTGCTGAGGTCACGTCTATGTGCAGGATAACCCTGGTGTTGGGCATGTGTGGGGGCATGGGTGAGCAAGGTATGAGGAAGATGGGGGACTCCTGTCGTTCTCAGCTCCAGGTTCATGGCCGCCTGAACCTAAATGGAGCTGTGAGGAGAGATTTGATGGCAAACTTAGGGAATCTATCCCCAAATATATCCCACATTGGGAAACATCCTTCTCCCAGTTCCTCACACAGCCCCACTCAGTGCTGCCGGCATTCTCTCCCTTTTTCTCCTCACCTTCCACCTAAGTAGCTTGGTTTCACATGAGACACTTCAGACTTTCTTCTTTGTTTTTTAACCTCTATCCTTGCACTTACCCACATTTCTTCTTTCCCTCCCTGGCTGCAGCAATAGTCCCAGAGCTGCTGGGAAGATGCTGCAGCCCTTGTGCTACAACCCAGCCCTGCCACTGCCTCCTCTGCCTTACAGAGTGGACCTGGCTGATGGAGGCAAGCTCAGAGTCAGGAGGTAAACCCACGCTCAGCAGAGCTTGGCTGCCCATAACGATATCTTTGAAATATAGGGAAAGGCTGCAGTGAGCCAGAAGACCGAGTCCCTCTCCTCAGCGCACATATATGGAGCCTCCATATGGGAAACAGCCATGGGATGGCAAATCCCCTGGGACCAGGGAAAATAGTCCCAGGCAGAGAAAGACGCACAAAGGGAGGAAAAGGGGGTGGCCGTGTTACCTAGGGAATTCGCTCCGCAACAAACAAAAAGGTGTGACGAAATGCTGTGTTGCACGTATGCAAGGAGCAGCCAGAGATATTTCCTTGAGCAGGACCTGAACGCTGAGGCTGAGAGCTCAACAGCTCAGCATTGCAGAAGCGAAGGGCTGGAGTCTAGTCTGTTCTTGTTTTCCCAGTTAAATGCCATTTTTGAAATGTTTTATCCTTTGTGTTGTTTAATCTCTGCCATAAACTATACAGGACACGTCATGAATTAGTGCTACAGCGGACGCCTTGGCTTGGGGAGTTTCCATTTCTCGAATAAAATGTTGCTTCTCCTTATGGTTTTGCAGTTTCGGCACACACGTCCCTCTCAGCTCTAGAAAGCAAGGGTAAAAACAGGGGTCACAACAGCCACCGAGAATCTTTCATTCATATCTAAAAAGACCTGAAAAAACCCTTCCTATTCATGTCAAGCAATCTTCCTGAGAAATCCTTTCTGCATTGTTTTTTGCTGACATCTGTACTGCCCCAGGTATGATTAATTCTTCTGCTCACAATAAAATGCTTCTCCTTTGCCTCTGGAGCAGCCTGCAATTTCACAATTAGTTGGTAAAACACACCGTGCATTCACCTTAAGCAGCAATGTGAACCCGGGTGGCTTTGCTCCTGACAGCACAAGGGAGATTTGCCCTCGAGGGGAAACCGCTTGGCACTTGCAGCTTTCTGACGAAGGATGTTCCTGACAGAGTTCAGAGGTGTTGGAGAAAGTGGTTTAGGTTTCTCAAAGGGCTGGTTGTTCTTGGGAGGCTCTTCCCGGGGTCTGTAAGGCTCGGGGTGGGCTCGGAAGGAGGGTGCGTTTGGGAAATCACCGTGGGCTCCAGGTCGGGCTGATCCCAGCATGGCCCCTGGCACCCCCCACCCACTGTTTCGGAGCATACCTCTCATTCCTCCTGCCTCAATTACTGCAGCTGATCCCTTCCCTGCCAGAGCCCCAAGGACACAAACTGACACCCGCTGATCAGGCTTGGGCTCCTCTGGATCCCTGGGGCCCCGTGGGAGCAAAGGGACCTCCTCCAGCACTTCCACGTACTCCATGGTCTGCCCCATAGCTCCCCACCATGACGCTGTGGACCCAGGGGGTCCCTCCAATATGAACCCAGGTGGGGGTGCTTTTGCAAGAGGAGAGAGGGTGTTGGGGGTCTTGGGGATGCTGGGGTACCACTGGGTGCTTGTGAGCATGTGCAAGATTAACTGAGGACAGTGGGGAGCAAAGCTGGTGCCAAGGTTGGGACAGGCTGGGCTGAGACTGGGGTGCCTGGGGGTCTCTTGCCAAGGTTGGGACAGGCTGGGCTGAGATTGGGGTCCTTGGGGGTCTCTTGCAACTCTGGGCCTGGGAGAGCTCTGTGGTGCTTATGCTGGGGTCTCTAGGTGCCTCGCAGCTGGAAAGCCCCCCTACAAACCCTGCTGCAGGGGGCTCTCAGTCTTCACTCGTGCGTGATGATCAAAGATGCTTGTTGGGAAGGAGGCTGGCAGATCTTGCCCCGTTACCTCTGGGGGCAGGTCCATGGAGTGGTCTGTCTGCGGGGGGAGCTAATCAGGGTTAACGGTGAGAGGTTGCAGCGCTGGGCTGTGGTGGGGCAGGTGCATGCAGGCTGGCTGATAATTTATCGCCTTTGTTAGCTGTGGAGAGCAAGGCCCGATGACCGAGCAAGCATGCGAAGCCAGCAGAAAGCTACGAGAGCTGGCTGCCCGGCGCAGGGTGTAAAGCTCCCCTTATGGAGCCCAGCGCTCTTGTTAAAACTTCACGGCTCGACTTCTCCTCGTCGGCCACTGCAGCCGAGTGTGCAGGCTGCTCGCAGGAGAGGCGTGGAGGGGTGGATCAGCAGCCGTGTCCTGCTGCAGAGCACCTGGAGTGGTGCCAACCCTGGGTACCAAATGGGTACCCCCACCCTGCATGGCTACTGACCCCCAAGTCTACCTTTGGTCCAGATGAAATTGGGAAACCCGCAGTGAACTAGAAAAGCGATGCTTTCCTGATTCCATAGAGAGCCTGGAACAGCTCGAGGAGATGTGTGTTGTTTCAGCAGGGACCTCTGACTCCGTGTGCCGGCAACTGGGCATTTTCCCAAAGCGCTGTGGTTGCAGCTACTGCTGTGCTGCAGAGGCACGTTACTCACGTAGATGTTGCAGCAGGATGCAGGTGGGCAGAGAGTCATGGCTAGTAGGTACCTGTCTGCTAACACACCCTGGCCACTGCTGTGCTTGGGAAGATGCCGGGAAGGGCATCTCCGAGCGCTGGGAATCACTGAGTACAAAGCGACAGGGCATTACTAGAAGGCAACTTCTCCAATCAGGCATCTTCTGCAGCTGGGGAGATGTCAAAGCTTTAGTAGGGCTACTTAGTGGGAAACTGCATGGTGCTCAAGGACCAGCCATTGAAGGTGCTGCACAAAACCTTCAAATCCAGTGCAACTGGAAAAGATGGTGAATATCCCTCTGTGCCATTGTAAGTGTGCCTTTATCATCAGTGACTTGCCCTCATAGATGCATGTCTTGGTCACGTATTTCCCGGCCATGTTTGTCTGTTCAACTTTTAAACACCTGCTTTCCCAAGGAGTGTTTTTCCCCTCTAGATAATATATGCGAGTTCATATTGTAGGAGTGAAGAGAAGCTTATACAGGCTGGCAGTGCAACTGGGTACTGGTGGGATGGCATGGGCTCACTGGAGGGATGTGGAGGAAGAAACCTGGGAAGCAGAAAGAGCTGTGGCATGGCAAAGTGCAAACAGAGAATAAATCTGTTATGTGATCTGGCAATGGGATAAAAGACAACGGTGGATGCTGATGGAAAAATCAGCCCCTTACTCTGGAAAACCTCAGGAGGGACCGTCTTGGTGGCCTCTGGGTACCACATTGCCCGGGCGAGACTGGAAGGAAAGGACTGAGGGAGAACCCAGCCTGGAGCGGTAGGTGAAGGGCTAGCTGGAGACAACCTGCAGAGGGGACACGAATGCCTGGGCTGCCATCCCACCCTGCTCCGTTATCTCAGGAGCAGACGGTCTGAGAGCTGCTGTGCTGCTCTGCACTGGTTCTTCCCACTGCCCCCCCCGGGCTGTCTGTGTTCACATTTCAGCCCTTGTTTAGACCAGGAGATAGATCAGGATGGGGAAGTAAAACACTGACACTGCTGAGCAGAAGGGGATGAAATCTAAGGGTTTTGTAAGGAACCGGACTTTTCCATCCTGCTTTATCTGAGGCTTCTGTGAATTGCAGTGCCCTAATCAATATTTTGACTAAGGGGAGCCTGGAAGGACAGGTTGTGCCTCCTTGCCACTGAGCTGTGAAGACACAACATGCAACATGCCCTTATTCCTCTTCAAGTCCTTGAATCAGTGCCCAGGTGGTCCCATTTCCACCTTCCCCACATTTCTAGGGGGAAAACTGAGCAGAACGCTCTCTTCATGCGATTCAAATTCCTGCCACTCTTTTTCACAGGATCAGAAAGGAGGGGGAGGCAGAAGCCCACAGCATAAATCCCTTGCAAGTCCCCTACCTGTCCCACTTTTAATTAAATGTTGCTAAATTATCCTCTGCATCAGCAACCTGGTGGCAGAGGCTGGCGCCTGGAGCAGCAGAGTGGAGATCCTCCGGCAGGGCACAAGGGGAACACGGGCTTTTTGTAACGTAGACCTCCCTTTAATTTCCTGAGTTTTCTGAATTCTTGTGCTGTCAGGTAATGCAGACAAGGGAACAAAATGAAGGTGAAAGGATGGCTTTATTGCACAGCCGGCACGTGGTTGGGAGTCACGGGCATCTCCTGGTGTGCTGGTGGTCTCCTGCGTGGAGCTTTGCGATGCCGCTTGCTCTGCTGTCGCAGCCCAGCTTTGCACAGCTCTTGGAAATGGCTGGAGAAGGGGTTGCACCAGCACCCTGCAGGCAGGAGCAGGCGGGCGGCTGGGGTGTCTCTCCTGGTCCTCAACCTTGTGGGGTGGAGGGGGATCTCTGCTGGGCAGCTCCAGCATGGTCACCATGGCCTGGCCCACATGATGTCCACCCTGGCCAGCTGAGCCCCATGGCAGTTTAAGGATGGAGCCCACCATCCAGCTGGCTGCTCTGCCCTCCCTGTGCCCATCCCTGCTTCCTCTGGGGGGGCTATTTGGGGTGTTGCCGTGGGAGGCTCAGCAGATTCCCCGGGGCTGTGGCTCTCCAGGAAGCCAGATACCAAATCCTCTCCTCTTCCCAGACCCTCCCAGAGCCAGAGCCTTGCTTCAGCATCTGTTTATAACTCCTGGAGCTGGCCAGGCTGTTTGGTTTGGGATAAAGCGCAGTCTGGCAGGGCTCCTCCCTGCCACCACAGTGGCATGGGGCCACCTTATCTCCCATGACAGACCCTTTCCAAGAGCCCTGGGAGCTGGGCTGCCCTCGCTGGCCCCAGAAGGCGTATGCCCAGGGATGGGTGTGGGAGGAAGACAGCAACACCAGTCAGGTTTAATCATCCAGGATGTGCCGAGGAGCTGGGTGGGATGGGCTGCGGTGGCAGGCGATGGCAGTGGAAGCAGGGAGATAGCCCCGGGCTGGATGCGCCGTGGGAACGTGTGTGGGGAGAGCTGGGGAGGAGAGCAGATGCTGGGTTTGCTGGGCACAGGGATTGTGTTTGAGAGACTGTTTGGAGATGGGCACCAAAGCTGCATCCCAGCACTCCAACATGTGCTCAGAGGCTCCCAAACATTTTGGGTGTGAGTGGCCAAGCAAGGCACTGGCCTGGCCGCTCACTGGTGTGAGAACCAGGTGCTGGGGCCACAAGGGGAACGGTTGCCATCATGAGGGTGGGATGCACATGGGGATATGGGATGCTCTGCCCCTTCCTTTGTTCTGCCCCATGGAGAGCATGGAATGGCTCTTCCCTGTGTGCCAGCAGCACCATCAGGAGTGTTCCTTCACCAGGGCAGCCCAGGCACCAACAGGAGATGCTGAGGTCCAGGGGACAGTGCCAGCAGCACAACCAGGGGCTTCCCCTGACACAGGGATTTGAACTTCATGCCCAGCCTGAACTTCAAGCAGAAGGCTCTCCTGCCTGGGTAAAGCATACAGTGCTTTGCTGTGTGGCTGGAACAGGAGGATGGGCAAGCCAGGGAGAGCTGATGGGCACAGCTTTGCTCACTGACACAAATACCCTCCTCTGCCTCCCAGATGCGGTCAGAGCAGGAAGGTGGTGGCCTTACTGCCAGCACAGAAGCTGCTACTAAAGCTGTGGAGCCCCAGGTGGCTCCAGCCCCTCTCCGCGACCCTCGTACGCTGGGTTGCTGCACTCTCAGACCTGCAGCACAGGGCACATTCCCTGAGCACAACCTCCCACAGGCAACAGGCTATGAAATTCCCCCTTTTCCCAGGCAAAGGGGCAGTGGCTGCCTCCTGCTGCACTATCAGCATGGTGTGATAAAGGCAGCTTCCTGTCACTGGAGGCACTTGCTTTCATCTCTCACATGAGTTTATGGACAATATTAGCATGAAACAGCTTTTAACCCTAGACTTTCTGCTGCTGAGCTCCAGCTCTCATCTGGGCATAAGTCACCGGGCCAGTACCTGCGTGATTTAACATGCTTATGGGGAAAGCAGAGCCCAGGGTCAGCCTGGACCTCCTGGAGGAGGGCAAGAATCAACAGCATTCACTTGCAGGCAAGTCACAAAACCTGCCAACACCTTCGCTGACTCACCAAAATTGAAAAGTTTTCGAGGAGAGGGTTTGCTTTTCTGCATTTCTGATGGGAAGCAGGCAGAGGGCCAAAGGAGACATGCCCGAACCCTTCCAGCTGCCCACCTGAGGGCTGCCTGCCAGGACCTCTGCCTGGCTCCATCGTGGGGAACTTGGAGATTTCTGGGTCTGGCAATCATGGCAAAACCAATATTGACGTGTCCTGGTGCCCCAGGGAGGGGATCCGCTGCCTCTGCACAGCTTTCCTCACTCC
Organism: Falco naumanni; assembly: GCF_017639655.2. NCBI lineage: Eukaryota > Metazoa > Chordata > Aves > Falconiformes > Falconidae > Falco > Falco naumanni. Next base: position 12,686,857 of record NC_054056.1, read on the forward strand.
CACACAGCTGCTAGCAGGCGGTTCAGGTGGCTCCCATGGGGCAGAAGCTGAAATGCCCATTTCTCCTGAGCTGGACAATGTCCATGCAGCATCACTGGGGCAGATTCAGCCTTGCTCTTGGTAATTCTCTCCTCTACAAAGCCTTGCAACCTGCCTTGCTCTTCAGAGTCACTGCCTTACTTGATCCATGAGATACTGTTCTTCCACACAGCCCCCAGGTTACACACTGGTGGAGTCCCCTTCACGTTGGAAGCACTGTAGAGAAGTATCCCCCAATGGAAAATCTTTCTTTGCAAACCTGGGAGACTTTTTTCTGATATAGCACGTCTGAGCCCTCTGCAAACTCTTGGGGTGAGTCACCGGGCTTGTTTTGCAAATGCAAGATCTGAATTTGCTAAGACACGCAGAGGCTGGAGGCTCTGCTCGTTGGACATGGAGGTTCCTGCAAGGCTTGTCTGAAGGCACAGAGGCAGCTAGAAGATTTCTCTTTCAAAATCTGTAACCATCTGCAATTACACTATTCTGAGTCTCCTGTGCCTTATGTGCAATTTTTTCGTCCTAGGATGGGGGCAAAACTTCTCTGTCCATGCAAAACACAGCACATGCGTGGCTGGTGACATGTCCCCTCACTGCACAACTGCTCCTTCTTTGAAGCTCGTGGCAAAAAAGGGGCAGAAAATGAAACAAACCCCAACATACCAAGCTTTATCTCCCACAAAGCAGCACTTTTAAATCAACCAGTCTGTTGAGGGGGTGTCCACAAGCAGCACCCCTGCTCCAGAGACCTTCTCCAACTGTTTGACATCCAGTCTACTGCCTGCCGTGGTGACTCATCTGCCCAAATGTAGATCTCTCCCGTGGAGGTGTTTGTATTCATACAGCTCCTTGCATGACAAGGTGTTGGTCTGGATGGCCTCCAGATGAAGCCATCCGTTACGTGTCAAAAAATAATTCTACTGCTGAATAAACTCCACTGCAACCCCAGAGGAAGATTGCTGCCTATTTGCAAATGAAAGCCACGATAGCACAACACATGCTGAAGGTCCAGCATGAAGATACCTGGTTGTGCCAGGCTGGAGGAAAAAGGTCACAGCAGAAAGACCACAGCCAAAGAAGCACAGAAAGGTGGCTGGCGTAGGAGATGACATGATGTTGGGAGAGGTCTGAGTGGGCAACAAGGCATTTCTGCAGGATAACTTCTTCCTTCTTTCCTCTGCCAGACCTTTCCCAAATCACAGCTCAATGGGAGGCTGGTAGGAAAATCTGATTTGGTCTGGCTGAGAAACAGGAGCTCAGGACATCGCATGGGGTGGGGAGAAAGAGATCAAGGCACAAAAAAACCATCCCTGAGCCTCCAAGGACAAACTGCTTTGGTGTGAATGAAGCTGCAGATGGCAGGAAAGGGAATGATGAATGATAGCTATGTGGAGTGACCACCTACACCAAAACCCAGGCTCTTGGTGGGGGGCACCAGGATCAGCCCATCTTCTCCAAGCAGCCCAAGTGGTGGGAAAATGGATCAAGGCCTCAGACACATGGGAAGGTCTACAGTTGTGTCAAACAGGTCAGGCCAAGCAGGCTGGGAGCAAGGTCCTGTGGGGCCAGCAAGCATCAGCATCAGCTTCGGAGTAAGCAAAAGAGGCCAACTCCTCATCGGGAAGGGGGTCTGAGTTCCTACTGGAGAGCTGGGAAGAAGGTGGGACCACAGCGCTGCAGGATGGCCCAGGAGCTCAGAGCAACCTGTTGGTGGAAAGAAGAGAGAAACTCCTGAACCATCATAACTGAAGCCATGCCTTGGGCCACCTGCAGCTGAAGAGGAAAAACCAGATGTGAAGTTGCACGGCTCCATCCCCAGCCCCTCAGCTGACTGCAGGGGCAGGGTTCAGGTTCACCAAGCACAGGCGCTGCGGCGTTGCACCGTGACAAAGCCAAGCAGCTATTGCACCACTGCCAGCCAAAAAACGGAGGCACCTTCTGCCTCTGGCCATGAGCTGGTTAATGACAGGCCATGCTATGCAGCAGTTCTGCTGGAGCAGGATGCGGGAAGGACCTCAGGAACACTGTGAAATGCTCACGGGGCTGTTCCGCAGCGCTCACATACTAAAGGTCAATGCTCCGTTTTGGGCTTTGACCAAGAGGTTCAGATGACATGCAGATGCTCTTTCTCCTACATCTCTGCCCAGGCACGAATCAAGTGGTAAAAGGTGAAAGAGGGGATGGAGAAATAAGCCCGGTGGGGTTCCAGGAGTGTTATTTCAACAGTCCCAAAAACACGAGACCAGCAGTACTTTGCAGAGATGGGACCATACGCTGGTCAGACCTCCCTTGTCAAGAAAGGCCTTCTCCAGGTCTTCCAACTCCAGCACAAAGTGCTTTTAGGACAGAAATTGGAAGCGGTAAAGGAAAAAAAATGCAGAGCATTAAGTCAAAGAAAGCTAAGAACCGAACCCAGGTCTGTAGACCCATCTCTCCTTGCCATCTCTGTCCCCTGGTGTTCAGTGACTTTGTGGCAGCCCCTCTCCGTGTCCCTAAGAAGTCTTGCTCTGTTGTCACCTCTGAGGCCATGGTGATCTCAGCTTTTCTTTCTTGGCTTTCTGCATCCCCAGCCTCCAGCATCTGCACATCGGGGCATTGATTCAAACACAAACATTTTTGCCTTCCCCAGTTTTCTGCAGCCCCTTCAGCACCTTCCACCGCTCCCACACCGTGTGTCCATCCATCAGCTTTCAGCCCATCCCCCACCGCTGAGCTGAGGGGGATCTGGACACCAAACCCTGCCAGGGGCTTTATGAACTTCCGACTTCATAAACCTCTGAGTCATTCTGCTCCTGCCTGACATGTCCAGAGCATCACCTTCTTTCAGAGCTGTGGTAGGAGCCCCCCGGCATGGGCTGGGGTCCTGTTCTTTGCCAGCAGACAGAGACTGCTGCTGCGGTTGTTTTTTCGAGGGGGATGCTTTTTCTGATTTTCACTATTTATTTTGAAACCGCTCATGGCTGTTCCTGTATGTAAAACATTTGGAGACCTGCGCTTAAAATACCTGCAGGGACTCTCAGTGCAGCACAGCAGAGACTCAGCCTCGCAAGCCTTTACATCACCGTGGGACTATTTGTCGAGCTCTGTGCTGGAATGCTTAAAGGTGTTTCGGCAAGGCCAAGGCCAGGGCATGGGAACACAGGTCTTTACCAGGCTTTCCCTGTAATTACCTCCATGCCTGCCCTCCCCTGTCCCTGGCAAAGCAGAGAGAAGGGAGCTGTGCAGATGGCCAAGGAGAGAGGTGAAGGGGAGGAACCGAGCTCCAGCCCTGGGAAAAGCAGGATGCAGGGTAAAGGGCTTTGCAGACACTTGGCGTGTGATAAGACGTGGCACTGATGCACAAAAGCGGTCCCTGGTTATCCTCACAAGCCAAGCCCGGCAGAGAAGAGCTGGAAGAGGGGCTGGGAGAGCCCAGGGAGGACCAGGCACTGCTCAGCTGAGATGCTGAGCTCCCGCCAGTGACACTCTGCTCTCCAGATCTGCTGCCTCCCCAAACTGAGGTCATTAAAGATGTCAAAGAGCTGTTTTTAACAGGAGGGGGTGTTTGGCTCGACACCTGGCTCTGCTCCAAAGGGAATAAAATCACAAGCTCCCCGCCTGCGCCACGTGCAGCTGCAGTGCCCAGAGCCAGGGGCTGCGGGTCCAGCATTGCTGGTGCAGGGGTTTGGGGGGCTCAGGGCAGCCTCTGAATTTTGGCAGCCCCCTCAGGGTCCCCCTGGACCCAGGGTGATGCTGCAAGGTGGAAGGCAGCTGGAGGGTGCCCAGGTTTGGAGTCACGCTGTACCTCAGAGGGTCCGGGACCTGGGCAGTGCACTGGGCAGCACTCAAATGCAGGGGAGGGACCCTGGCGGGGCTGGGGGAGATGGGGAGGGTGGTGGGTGGCCACGGGAGAAAGCAGGACTGGGGTCATGGTGGAAAGCAGAGGGGAAGGCAAGCAGGAACGGACTCCATGGGAAGGGCAATTCCTCCTGCCCTGTGGCTCACCATGGCAGGACGTCAGGGTGCTGGTGGTGATTCTCGGTGGCCAAAGCCACCCGAGCTTGTGCTGGTGTCCTGGTGGGATGGAGACCTGCCCATGCTGGCAGCTTGACATGATGGACTCGGGGTGGTGGGCACAAGCCCTGGATGGGGAGACAGAAACCTTCTGGGGTGTGGAGCGGGTTTGCAGGGGAAAAGGAGCGGGGGACCTGGTGGGATGGGGCACAGGAACCGCTGGGGGACCCCAGACTGCTCCTTGCAGGGCTGGCTGGTGTGGGGAAGGGAGAGGGTGCAATGGAGGGGACAGGGACAGGCCAGCGGTTGGGGGGGCTGCCCTGCACCTGCAATAACAAGCTCTGGGCACAGGGCCTGACAGCGGGACGGGGGCTGAGCTGGAGTTACAGCCCCCGGGGGAGACCCTGGTGGCTTGGTGCCCGGGAAACACCTCCGAGCCAGCCCCCCCTCCACCCAGGAGCCGGGCACTCGGGGGGTCCGCCAGCCCCACGTCTGCCCAGCTGGGAGCTTCCCCCCTGCCCTGGCTGTGCCCATGCACCCGCTCTGCCGCACAGCCCCTGGACCCCCTCTCCCGCCCCCCGGGGGACACTTGCTCCCAAAACTCCTCTGCTTCCCCCTGTGTTTTAGGGACCCCACAGCTGGCTTTTGACCCTGGACACCCTACATATCCTATGTATCCCCCCCAGATCTCTCCATCAAAGGTAATGTCCTCTACCCACAGCTTTTCGCTGCCTACCCAAACATTTCCCCGCTATCCCACCCCGGCATGAGTTTTCCCCTGCTGCCCTCTCTGCCCCAAATCCTGATGTTGCTTGCTGCTCCTACGCCAGCTCACCAGACCATTGCTCCCACCGTGGCCCTTTCAAAATCAACTCATCCTACACTTTTCCCCCCTCTGTGCTCCCTGGCTGATCTATCCCCAGAAATGGGGTAGCCAGGGAAGAGCTGCAGCAATGCTTTTCCCCCCCATTCTCACATGTGTGCTCACACCATGGAGGATGCTGAGAAAATCCCATCTCAGGCACTTATTCCTTTTTCCCTGGGCATGTTCCCAGTTGGGTCCAGAGCTGGTCCTCACCATGAGGGTACGGCAATCATCCCTATCCTGCAGTCAAGGGGTCCCTCTCCCTTCCTTCTGCTTCTGGGCCTTCCCTAAGGAGTGGAGGGAGACGCACACCACCCCAAACCCTCCCAGCATCAGAGGAAGCCCTCAGACTCTTCTAAGTGAAGGGTCTCGTGCAAACCCTTGGCCATACCTTTAGCCTTTGCTGTGACCTTCCCCAAGGCAGGTTTATTTGGGTGCCTGTTGCCAGGGTTCAATCCAGCACCAGTGCTACCCAGCTGCTATGTGGGGAGCCCAAGCCATGCCCACCCCACTCCCAAGGAGCTGTCTCTAGGGGTGGAGGTGCCCCTTGGTGTCTCCTGGCTCTTGCCATGCCATGATGCTGTGGTTGTTTACAGCAAAGCTTTAGGCATCCCTGGCAAGGGCCAGGCCAGGCAACTCCTTCCTCATAGCTGAAGGCTGTAACCACAAGGTTTTAATGTTTTCCCACTGGATGACATGAACGACATTCCTGGCAGTGTCACGGCCAGGTTCAACGGGATGAGGAGACTCCTCCTTCTGCCCAACCTGCACCTCAAATGTCCTCCGAGCTGGGGCACTCTTGGCAGAGGGACTGGAAGAGGATGGTGGAAGCTGGGTCTGAGTTTCCCACTTTTTGGCTACATGGGGTTTGGAATGGCCATTGTGCAGCCCTGCCACCGTGCTGAGCTGGAGGCTGGACCTGCTGATGGTAAAGCAGAGATGTTCCCTTCCTGGGTTGCTGCTGGCCTTTGGGAAGAGGGTACTTCACAGGTTGAGGGGCACCAAGCAAGCGTTAAGCACTGGAAGAAAGACTTGCCAGAAATCTTCAGCCAATGTCTTAGGGGGGACTGTGCAGGTTAGTCCTCTAGAAAGCTGTCCTAGAGGTAAGCTCCTTACTTGCCCTTTAGGCAGCCAGCTGCCTGCTTGGACTTTACCCGAATTTCCCCTGGTGTCTTAAGCCTTGGGAAGGGCACCGGGAGATGTGTGGAGCTTGGCTGCTCCTGGGCACTGGGTCTCGCTGTGGCTGGTGCTGCTCCCATCGGTCTCTAATCCACCTCTCCACGTGGGATGGGATCCTGCAGCACTGCTGGAGGATTGCTGCGGTCACTGTGGGGTGGTGTGTAAAGGATGAAAATCCACCACAATGCTGTGCAGAGAGGCGTGGACAGCACAACTTGTTTGGACAACTGCAGAGTTAGCAGAAAGACCTGCCTTGCCCCCAAAATCCTCTAAGCCCAACCTGCAAGTTATTTACCTTATGAACGCAGACCCCAGCACCAGTAGGGGAACCCCCAAATGCACAGGGTGGCCCACCAAGAGCGAAGGAATTCCTGTTGCTTCACCCCCACCCCCACTCCCATGACAGTGTGCTCCAGGCAAGATCCAGGGACTGTTTTTTAACTATCTCCCGCACCTATTCCCTCAAAAAGTCACACAGTCTGGCTATTGCTTCTTCTGTAGTCAACTGCGGGTGATCCAAGAAGGAGGGAGTTAATGGGACTGAGGAGCTGGATCTCCCCAGTGGGACCTGGGAGCCTGGTCCAGCCAATTTACTTAGGTAAGGGTGGCCACAAAGTCCAGATCCTGCCCGAGCATGGAGGGCACCAAGTCAGAAAGCCAAGAAGGTCTAAGTCAGGAGCCACCTGCACTGCCTGGAAGTGGGGAGATGGAGCATGGCAAAGCTTCTGCTTCCCTGTGGAGGAGGACAAGCAAGGAGGAGAGGCTGGTGAGTGTGAGGGCTGATGCACGCAGCGTGCAAGTGCCAAGAAGATGTGTCCTTGCCCTCCTCATGGCAGCTTGTCTTTGCCATGGGAGAAGCTGGATAGGTGATGAAGCTGGGGAGGGTCAGTCTGCCCAGGTCAGGGGTACCCCAGATGTGGCACTAACAGGGGGTGCTGCTCAGTGCTCCCCCCAGCATCCCTTCTTTCCTTTTCTTCCTCTTTTTGTCTTTGGGGTCCTGCTCTGTGTCTTGAGGCCATACTAAAGCCCCTTGAGTCTTGACACAGACTGGGGCTGCTGGCACCTCTGCTCCTGACCCACAGCCTTGCGGGCATGAGATCTCATCCAGAAAGGCTGAACATAGTTTGTCTGCCCAGTAACCTGGCAACTGCACTAATGCATGCGTGCTCATAAACCATCCCCCTGAACCCGAGCCAGCACCCACCGAGGACCGTATCCCCTTACACCAGAGACATGCTGTGCTCCCTGTGTTGCTGCTTCACCGTGGACCCTCCTGAAGGGCAAATCCTGCCCCACGTTCCCATCTTCTTCCAGACATGTCCCCTCCTCACTCAGCTTCACGCTGCGCTCCAAGTTCCAGCAAGATGCTCAGAGGTGGAGTAGGCTCTGCATCGACACCACCGAGGGGCATGTCCACCACGGGGAATGCCTACCCCAAACCCACCCACTTGAGGAGTGCATCTCAGCCTTAACCCCCAGCACTGCCTCACCCCTGCCTGCCTGGCTGTCGGGAGGAGAGGGGGCTGCCCCAAGAGAGTCGCTCCTGTGAGACATGCGCCCAGGTGTGATGCCTGCTCAGTAGGTGCGCAGAGCTGAGCTCCACTGGGGTCGAAACCTCCCAGCCTTGTATTCAACCTCTTAGATTTATAGAAAAAATGTTGTTTCAGTGGCAGACAATGAGTCTGAGGATTTTAAGGCTGATTTGACTTTTCTGGAAGAGTCTAAATCTGGCACGTCAGATAAAATCTGCAGCCCTGGAGAGAATGGCTCATGCTCCCCACCCAGCATCTCCATGAGCTGGGCGGCATTCGGAGGGAGGCTTGGGGGCTGCGCTGGGGCAAGTCCCTCGAGGAGGATACGGGAGGAGTCATCTGGCTGTTTGAATTTGTGTCTTGCAGCTCCAGGGGTTTCCTGAGCCTGGAGGGCAGAGGGAGGGAGGTGAAAAGAGAGAGGTGGCTGATTTATAGCTTACCATCTTCTCTGATCTTGATCGCCCTTTGTCTTGGGAGTCTCTCTTATCCAGACATGGAGATGGGAGGAGGGGATCTGTTTCAGAGATTGCTGAACTCTGGGTGTTTGCCGTTTCCTGGAGACCTTTTGATGTTCCCTTTGCTTTAAAACATTTTCAACGTTAAGTTTCTCAGCCTCCCGCTGCACCTCGACTCTCAACATGGGGGCACGATCCATCATGACTTACCCAAACAATCTCCAGCAAGGCGAGACCTCCCCATCTCCAGGGCCGGCGAGGCAATCTGTCCCTGCGAGAGCCGGCAGCAGGGCTTCTGGGCACCCCACCGCAAGACCACAGGCTGCTATGGGCTGTCCAGTGCTATGGACTTCGAACAGGATGAAACCCACCTCCCTGGGTGAGATATCATGCCCTTAAGTGAGTCCTATAGATATTGCTAAAAGTTCGATTTAGGGCTCATTAAAGGAAGAAGTGCAGAAAAAACCTTTCTGGCCCTAATCTCCACCAGGCTGTGAAAGGTCTCCAGCTCAGAGACCATCTTCTCTCTTGTCCAGCATGTGCAACTTGTCAACTCCTGTAACGGACATCAGGTCTGTAATTAAAAGATCATCAAACAGTCCCTTTTCCGTAAATCCTCTCCCAGCACTGTCAGTTAATAAAATGGATTTCATTTAACTGGTGCCATTTTCCAGAAGAGACAGGCCAAAGAACAACATCGCCTGTAAAACAATCTTTTTTGTTCCGTGAAAGTAATTAGTTTTGCTTGGACTTAATGTGCTTGGGGGTTAATTATCCTAAAACTGCCCATGAACTCCCATCATGTGGGGATATTTCTGCTGGGCTGCCAGAGGTGCCAATTCTTGCAGCAAGGCTCTTTATGAGTCTTGATGATGCTCATTGTTTGCCTTGAGTTCTCAGCTTAGTGCTGTTGTGTGCTCACATGAAAATTTGCTTTCATAGCCTGTCCCCCAAGAAGTTTCCAGCCTCAACCTGAGAGCACCTGGGAGCAAAAAGCAAATAAGATTTACTTGTTTATTACCAGGTTAATCATGGCTTTTATGCCAAGGTCATAATTTTGCAGAGCCTTGAGTTATGATTTTTCAGGGCTGGGACTGTCAGTGCCAGCCTGGCCGTACAACAGTCCTAGACAGCTTTTCTGGGTGACAGAGGAGGCCACAGAGGGAGACGGTCCCAGGCTTTGCAGCAACGTGCTTTCCACGGTCTGTGAAGGTGAGATCATGGTAAAGCTGCTGGTGGTTGAGCTTCAGCTCAGGAGGGGCTTTTTGGGTGGAAAAAGGTGAGAACTCCTGAACTTTCACCGCATGTTAAGGTAGAAAAAAGCTGTTCAACTAAAATATCTCATAAACCGTTTTTCTTTCTATTCTTTTTTTTTTTTTTTTTTTTTTTTTTTTTTTTCTTTTGGTAAAGAAATGGCTATACACGGCCGTTCTACTTGTAACCCAGCCAAGAATAATTTGTGGCAGGAAAGTTTGAGCATTTGTAAAAATAAAATAAAAATTAAATAAAAAAAAAAGAAATTGAAAGCACGTTAGAGTATTTTAGCATGAACCCAAACAGAGAGGTGGGTATTCGGAGGGCAGAACAGCCCCAATAGCACGACATTCTGCATTTCTGGCCATGTGTTGAAACGGAGAGGGTTTTTTTTCACGTGTTTGTTTTATTAATCACACTACAGAGCTCAGCACAGCACTTGCTGATTTTTGTCTTGTTAACATTTTTCTGTCCCACTGCCATTTGGTCTCCATTTGAGCTCTACACCTGCTTCCCACGTGAGAAATAGGAGCCTCACGCAGAGCAGGAGCAGAAAACCACCTCTTACCCCTGTCCTAGCAAATCTGAGTAACTGTTTACGTTTTGCCATCCTATTGCACGGGTACTTTTGACCCCAGGGCTGCACTGACTGAAGGAACTCAGTATGTGGTCCTTATTCACATGGGACAGGTCTTCTCCATGCAAGCACTTCCCATGGACACCAGGGACTCTGCCACAAGCGGATGCGTTGCAAACGGTGGAGCCACCTCACCAGGGCGAGTTGGGAAGGGAATGAACATCCCACCACACTTTCCACAGCCCACCAAACCCCACAGATTTTTGCAATAAAGGGCCAGGGCCAAAATTTCACGGTGTCCAACAGGGAGTAGGGTAAGGGAGGGCAGCAGAGAGAGCCTGCTTTGCCTGCGGGATCATGGAGGAAAGCAGTGAGATGAACAGGTGGTGGCTAGAGAAGATAAACAGGAGTGTCTCCACACGGAGCAATTTGCTCCACAGGATGTTGCTGAAGCTGAAGAAGAGTTAAACAAGATTCCAGCCTGGGCTGGACATTTGCATGGCTAACAAGAATATCCAGAATTATAACAGTTGATACTGACACCCTGCTCGGAAGGGATATCAGATCCGTGGCCCCAGGGCAAACACGGACTGTAACAGATTAGGGAGAGGCCAGACTTGGGGGGTGGGGATGGATTAGCTGACACCTGCCTGATGTGGGGGCTCGCACCTTTCCTGAGCGCTGGACCTTAACCCCTCCAGCGGGCAGCCCATCTCCCACCAGAGACTGCTGATTCATCAGGATGGAAATATTCCCCGGAGATCCGTTGCTGCGGATGAAATCCTAATGGAAAACTGCCCGGTTTCCTGCCAGCATACCCTTGGCAGCCCGCCTGACCAGCTGGTAGCAAGAGGAGAACATGGGAGCCCGGCTCCCGAGACGTTAAACTCTCTCGACTCCCGTGCAGACCGCTGGCTGAGGGATGGCGGGCTCCCAGCTGGTGGACCACAGCGTGGTGGTGGCTCCCAGCCTCCCAGCTTGAGCCCACCAGCTGGGGGAAAAGGGGAGCCATGGGCCAGACTGCTCCGCCTTTTGCAAAGGCTGCTTCTGGGTTTTCAGCGTGCATTGACCCCCCCCAAAACCAATCTCCAGTCACCAAAAAGCATTGACAGGGCTTCACGGTTCTCCTGTCTGCTGCCTGACCTTGCTCATCCACTCCTCCATTCATATCAAATACCTCTTCTTCCCATCTCTTCCCATTGTCTGGGTGACCAGATGTCTTCCACGGGTGCAGGAGATCCTGGTGGGCTCCTTGCAGGCTCTCCACCAGGCAGAGCTGCTGCGTGCCCAGCTTTGCTATGTATGGGACAGAAGAAGCCGGGATGGGTGTCGCAGAGTGTGACAGCCCCAAATCCAGGTCCCTGTCTCCCACACCAGTAGTGACACAACAGCATGGGGACAGGGTGCCCCTTGCAGGGTCCCTCTTTCATCTTTCTCACAGGGCATGGATAAACAGGGCAGGAACATGGGGGTCTCCATAGATGCCACGGTATGAGCCCACCCTCAGCCTGACTCTTCAAGTCCTGTCTGCGGGTGGCTGGAAATGTCGGGTTTTTTTTCCTTGCTTCAAATATCTACTCGCTTTTGCTAAAGCAATCCTGAAATAGAAAATTCTGCCAGAGTTTCCCTCCCCGGGAAGGTCACCTGTGTCCTGGCCGTGACAAAGCTCCCAACAGCCCACGCCATCCCTCAGATAAGCCGCCTCTCAGAGGAGAGGTTCAAGAGTGACGGAAAACACTCGGGAGATGAAATCCTTGGGGATGGATGCTGCGCTGGGATGTGGCACTCCTGGAAGGGTACACAGTGCCATCTAGCCGCGCTGGTCCGAAGTACAGAGCTCTCTGCAGGTACCTCCCCCCCCCAGCCCCCTGCACCCCCCCCCATCCCCCACCCCCCCCCCCAAGGGAGCCTTGCCACCCCTTTGCCGTCACTTGGCATCCTTGGGAGATGGCCATGGCCAGCACCTTACCCACGGGTGGGGGCATGAGCTGATTTGACACCTGCACTTGTTTCTAGCCTACCGTGGGGTTCCTAGCTAAGGTTCACCTGGCTGAAACGGTGATGTTTTGGGGGAAAACTGGGACTTGAGTTGACTGGTCCCATTGCTTCATGGTCCTCTTCAGGGTGGTGGCTACATGTCCTGGTGTCTCCCTTCGGTTTGGTGCTTGTGTGCTGGGAGACCTAAGCTGTCAGTGTTTCTGCACCCGAGGCGTGGGAGAAGCACGGAGAGCTGCTTGTTGTGGCTCCAGGCATTTCCCAAGTAATTTCTTCTGGTCCTGGACATGATTTCCTTTCTTCTCCACCTGGTAGATCTCAGTGCCAGCCTTGGCATTCAAATCTGGAGAAAGATGCGAGATGCTTGGACAGCTGGAGAGCCGGAGGTGGCTTTAGACTCCATCTAGCAATCCCTTGAGCTCCTCTGTTCCAGCACAGCCATGCTCACAAACACCTACCTCTGGTCAGGGGCTGTGTCCTCCAGTTGGTTTTAGTCTGGGTCTCCTTTGATGCTCTGGCATTTCACCTGCGAGGAAACTGGGGGTCTTGCTGGGGCTGAGTGTTGGTTCTTGGTGCCCACAGAGGGCAGGTCCTGTCTCCTGGATGTTTCACATCTGGAGTTGACAAGGCTTAGACTGTGCTGTTCACCATCTGCCTCTGCTTTCTTCCCTTCTACCATTTCTCCTTCCCTCACCAGAAGATGGGATGGAGAGAGAAATGTGCCACGCACCTACCCTCCCATCTAGCACGGATGGGTGATTTAAGACCTGATCTAGGTGGACTAGGATGTCACTAGGAAATCTGTCCTTTGTCAAGCCCTGGCACAGCTCCTGGATGCCTGACACCTTCAGCTGAGCCTCCTTCCAGCTGCCAGCATCAACCAGGAATACCCCAGGCCTTGCTGCTGGGCACCTCATGGCTTTGTACTCCTCTCTGCCTCTGATCCGTTCCAACTTAACCTGATTTTCTGGCCCTTCCCAAACCCCAATGCTGAGAGCATGGGCCTTTATCGCCATGCAATGTCAACTCCATTCATTTGAACCTCACCTCACCCTGCTTTTTTATTCTGGTCCCTTGCAATCAGCTGCTTCTCCTGCCTACTGCTCCATTACTGTGCAGAGCAAGCTTGTATAAAGCTGGGAAGACTTCTTCTTGAGCATTGTGTCTATTCCCCTTTGATGGGTAGCGCCTGTGGTTGAAAACGCCCTAAGATGCCCTTCACTAGCTAAGATCCCATCCCCACGAACGGTAGAAGGAGAGTGGACAGGATCTTTGGGAAGACCAGTTCCTTGGGTCTTCTCTAGTGATGTGTGAACCAAAATCTTTACGATGCTCATAACTTGGCAAAAGTCGTGGCAGCACTGAGGTACACGCACACAGGCACACTCTTTAAGCAAAGACCAAATGTTATTTCTCCTTGTCCCAACCCTTCCAGCTTTGGTTTCCCCTGCAGGCAATCCAGCCCCAAACAGTACCTGAGGCTGGGATTAATTGAATCGTCTGTAGGCGATTCTGTAGGTATCCCAGATATCTATAGGAGACACAGTTGTGTAGGCACTTTCTAGAGTGTCACTTAATGCCAAGAAACTTGGTCCTACCTGCAGCGCTTGCCTCAGGATGATGTGATTTTTCCCCTAGAAGCCCCTATTTCTCTCCAGTGACTATAAAGGCAGGCAGCTCTGTAGCTGGCTGAGATGGAAAATAGCCCAGCAGTTAAAATCTGCTGAAATGTAAGTAACTGAAAACAGTGTTTTATAATAGGAAACACTGCCTTAACACCAGAGCTTGCTGTGAGACCCACCTGTGACAGTGCAGGAATGGAGGAGGCAGAGCCAGGTCTCGGTTACATCCTGCCTCCCGGGTATTTTTGTGCAGGGCTGGGTGTTCAGCTGCGGTTTTACATTGATTCCCCATGTGCCCTGAAGGTGCTGGTGTGATTTTGGAGGATGGATGTGTCCTACCTCTGGGGAGCATCTCTTTGGCCGCCGGGAGATATCCTTGGGATGAGGGGTCCCGTTCCTCACAGGTGCCTGGGCAGGGGTGGAACTGGGTTGCACAAATGCATCCCACTGCTGAGCGGGAGAAAAAGAAAAATGGGAGAACACTGGAGAAAATGAGTTTTGTCCAGAGCTCTTTTGCATTAACGTTAAGAAAACCCATCAACAACAGCAGATGGAAATATGACAAAACTGGAAAGTTTTCATCCAAAAAGTGACATTTTCTGGAAGCTTGGAAAAGCCTTAAAACCTGAGAACGAAGCTGTGGCTGCACTCACAGCTCTATCAGGCGTAATGTTGCCAGCCTGGGTGATAGTATTGCTAGTGTCTCTAAAATTACCATTTTCCTTAAATCTCTGGCTGCTGGAGGCAAATAAAACCCATCTATTAAAGAATCATGACTTTTAAGCCAGTCTCATGATTCTGGATGTTTTAAAGATGGTCAAATCATTCCACATCCTTGACTGGCAATGCCGCAGATGCCAGAATACAGCTGGGAACTCACACAGACCCCCGAGCATGAGCACACGTGGGTGCTGGTGGGTGCTGAGGTGCTGCCAGTGCCCAGGATTTCAGGCAGTAGTTGTTTCCCTAATAACCTAAGACGCTGGAGTCTTGTGGATACCTACAACCCTCGGCATTCACTTCCAATAAAACTCCTTTTCTAATCCTCCCAGTTGCAGAGGAAAAAAGTTGACAGACTGTTTTGAAAGCAGCTTAAGCACCCCGAAGCAGAAAGCCTATAAACCAAATTAACAAATGTATTATTTAAACAAGATTGCAAGCGCCTTAAGCCAACTCCATGCTATTTTGAAGTCTAACTGTGCTCTGTGCCTAGCTTGGCTATGGTTGGGGTGGGAGGTGATGTGAGAGAAGGAAAAGCTATCATCTGCTCTGTAGCTTAACTCTGTTTCTGTTGTTCCTTAAAAAGCAACCTCTGGGGCACCTTTTGAAAGGGCTTTGCAAGAGTGAGAGCTAAGTGCATGCTTGGGAAGGGCAGGGGAATTTTAATTTGGGTACATTGTGAAATGCACAAGGAGAAGGGCTGGATGGACAGGTTCCCTGGTGCAATGCAAACCCCAAAGGAACTAAATGGGACCAAGCAGGTCCTCTGGCTTCTCTGAGGCTCTATATTCACGTCCAGCATCTCGTGCTCTGTGTCTTGGCCTGACATCAGGGCAGGGATGCTCACTGGCTCTGAACTGACAGCGCATGCTATAATAGCTGTTTAGAAAAGATTCGGAATGTCTTACTGGAACTCCACCACTGCTTCTGGGAGGCTTTTGGCTCTAAGGCTCCAGTTGTAGCTGCAGACATGAAGGTCAAGAGGAGGTCAGGTTAAAAATACAGGCTACAAGTGCAGAGCCCAGACAAGCTCCATCTGATGCTCCTGGTGCCTTGGCTGCTTGGCTGCACCCAGAGCCTTCACCTTGCACAAACACACCATGAGTACACAGGACTGCCATCACTGTTGGCGTTGCCATGCTCTAAGGATAAAAGGAAGGCAAAGTTTGTAGAAAGAACCCATCTTGTTCGTTAGGCTGATTGCGATAGGCAGTCCTGTGCGCTATATGCAATTCCTGTATGCACAGGACCACAGGATCAGGCTGGAACGAACCTCAGGAGGTCTCTGGTTCAAAGTCTTGCTCAAAGCAGTCTCACTGACCAGCTTAGTCAGAGCTTTGTTCAATCTGGTCTTGAAACCCTTCAAGGACAGAGATTTCTCAGCCTCTCTGAATGATGTGCTCTGCTGCGGGACTGTGCTTAGGGGTAAGAGAGGCTGAAACCTCTGTTAAGGAACACATCACACAGCCAGGCATGCACAGACATATATGTCCACGCACACAAACATATACACACAGGGGCAGGGATCTGCTGACATTCACTGTGCTCCTCTTCTGAGATAAACGCTTGTATTACTTGAGCTAAAAAGCAACAAGCCTCGGCAGCAAGACCCCCACGTTCAGCCAGTTTGGCCCTGAGGAGACCTCTCAATATCTCCAGACCAGACCTTTGTGTCCCCGGCCCCGGCAGCACCACCACAGTCACATCTGTGTGATGGGTGGAAACTCAAAGAAGAAGAAAAGAAGGTGACAGGCTCAGCAGGAGAGCAGCCCTGGGAGCTGTTGTGGCCACAGCACAAGGAGATCGGCCATGCTGAGGTGTTGGGGGGCTGGTGGGGGCAGGACATCCAGAACAGCCAAACCTTGAGGAGGAATTGGTGTAACACCCTCCTGAGTTCTATGGGCTGGAAAGGCTGAGTGCAGGGGAGCGGGGCTGAGTCCGGTGTCCCCATCCCATACCCCTCTGCCCCTTTAGATCCGTGCCTGGATGCTGTTCCTTCACACTGGGTCATTCCTTAGGGCTCAGAGTCTGGAGAAAGGCTTCAGCCAGCGGCAGCTGATGCCAACAGCAGGTCAAGGGCTTGTAGAGATGGACCTGACAAGAGGCACCCTCGGAGAAGGTGTGACTCAGTGTGCGACTGTCTGCCTGCCTGTATCCCTGTTTGGAGAGGATTGGAGAGGGAGCTATAAAATGCATTTTAAAGTGCAAATTCCAGGTACTTTGGGAGACAAATGGACATTTCTTTCAAGACTCAGACAAGGAAAAAACCCCATGGAAGTCCAGGCATATCTCCCTGGCGGTCTCTCGGACTCTGGCATGGCTTGCAGTACCCTCAGATGGTTTTCAGAGCCAGGCTTTCATTCCCTGACTGACAGCAGCGCTGGTTTAACTGGAATGCTCTTAAGCTACTCGGCATAA
Source organism: Falco naumanni (assembly GCF_017639655.2). Classification (NCBI taxonomy): domain Eukaryota; kingdom Metazoa; phylum Chordata; class Aves; order Falconiformes; family Falconidae; genus Falco; species Falco naumanni. The sequence continues at coordinate 12,703,503 of NC_054056.1, forward strand.
GCAGCCATCCAGCCTGGGAAATTACACCAAGACAGGGAAAGTTTGTCAGAGGCCATAACAGTTATAACTACAGGCTTCCCTAATTCTGCTGCCTCTAATAAGCCTAGAAACAGGCTTCTCCTTGCAAAATCAGGACATGAAAGTCATTAAGTGTCTCCTAGCAGGCTGATTGCTGTGAAGGGTCTTTGGGCTCCTACAAAGGACAAAACCGAGTGGACTCAGAGGCTGCTTTGGCCGAGCAGGACCTTGCCCTCCGAATAAGTGCAGGAGGGGAAGGTCAGACTAAGGCAGGTGGTGCTGGATACTGGAGTGATGCAGAATGGTTTGCGAATGAGGAATTCACAGGTTGATGGTGGCAAAGATCAATGAATGCATCATCAAAGAGGAGCTGATCCATAAAACAAGCTGCCACCACTCAGCGGAGAGGTTGTGCTGCGACCTCCCAAAGAGACAGTGATAAATGGAGCAGCCATCCCGCTGGTCCGTGTTATCAACAACAAATGCTCTGACCCTCTCTGCTTTTGGCCGAGAGGTGCTGGCATATCGGAGAACCCTCTCATGGCCATAACGGAGTGATGGTGGTTTACACTGGCTAAGACCCACACTTCCCACACGGTTGATATATGGAGTGGAAAGGGGAGCTGGTCCCCCGTGTGAACTCCTGACTCTAGTTGGCTGGGAAAAAGCTTCTGAGAACCGTTTCAAGGAGAACAAGGTTGACAGACATAATAAGCAGAGTGGGAGGATGGAGGTGTGGGGCATATGGGAGAGGAGACCTTCCGCAGGTCCTCATTTGAGCCCAGCCACACGTGAATGGGGGCTGGCAGGAGAAGGGTGCCTGATGGGGAGCGATGCACAGCGGCTGAGATAAGATGTCCACGGACACCCACGATTCAGCTGCGAGGGACCATTGCACAAGTGCATGAAGGAGTCTGAAGGAGGCCACCATAGTGCCACAGGCTCCTTCAGAACCCCCAGACTTCTCAACTGACCAATGTCATGCCCACTCCTGCAGGGTACAGAGGAAAGGGTTAACGTTTCCTAAAACCCTGTTGTGTTGGGAAGGCAACAGAAAATTTGAAAGCAGGTCAGTACCTCAGCTGCTTCTGAATTCTCATTAATTTGCGTTCCCCTCTCATTTATTAATGGGCTGACTCACACTGTATTTGCTTTCCCTTTGCTGCAATTTGCAAAATTCTTTCTTATTCCCAGTAGCCCTCTTGGCAGTGTTATTTTTCTCTGTTTTTCCCTGGCCTTTATCATTTCCTTGCAGGTCTTAGCTGAGTTTGCATATTCTTGCTCAGCTCCCCTAGCTATTTCTTTTCAGCCTTTTTCTTTTCATCTTCAGGCCTCCTAAGGCATCCCTCGGGGCTACCTCAGTCCCTCTGGGAGCAGCTGGGAATATTCGGCTATCCACCATGCCCATGAAGGAGATTTTAATAGCTCCCTTGGCCCTCCATTCCCTTTTTCCTTCTAGTCCCATGTGGGGACTCAGATGGCTTCCCAAAGGCTTAGAAGCTCCCAGGGTTTGGAGCAACCTGGATTTCCAGAGAGGCAACAACAGATCCCAGTAGCCAGCAAGTCCTGTGGAGATGCCGGTCTGCTCTTCGCTGCTGTCTGCTCCCAAATACTGTGTGGGTCAGTTATTGCTGTGGACAGACTGTTTTTTTAATTCTGCTGTGCTCCAGCCAATGCTGACCGTCTTGCTTTGCCTTGTGGTGGAGCCAAATCTTCTCCAACCCAGGAGTCGGGCAGCCTGGTCCAGATGGTCCAGGACTGTGGTCCCCCTCAACATTGTGCATCCTTTGCTCCCCTCATTTGGCTCAGTCCCAGTGTCTGTACCCACAGAGAGCAAGATCTGACAGTGTGAGCCCATCGTGGGGGGCACCATTTGGCTACATGAGCCCACCATGAGGGTCTGTGTGGCTGTACGAGCCCTTTGGGGCTCTACACAGTTGTTTTCCCAGATGCTGGGGACTGCAGCGTGCCCGGCGAGGATTCACCGTTCGGTGAGGCAAATGGGGTGAGAGGGGTGTTTTTGGGGGTGCCAGCTTTGCCAAGGCTTCCCGGGTGCTCCCCCCGGTCCTTCCCCAAATTTGCCCACAAGAGGGAGGCAGCGACTTGCGGTGTCTGCTCCCACGCTGCATGGGTGTCGCGGGGTCCCAGCCACGATGCTCGGGCTGCGTGGGGACCCCCGGGCTGCGTGGGGGCCATACCCACCCTGCACCACACACATGCATCGCCCGAGCCCAGGCACCTGGGTGGGGGGTGAGGGCTCATCCCCAGCACATCTTGCCCTGTGTGGGAAGAGCCAAGGGAGAGCATCGTCTTGCCTTGTTGGCTTTTTTTTGGTGTGTGTGTGTCAAGAAGTGGAAGGATGGTGGTGGTGGTTGTTTTTTTGACTTGAGTGAGAATTCTGTCCTCTGCCAGGGCTGGGTGAGATGTGTCATAGAGCTATGTCCATTAGCAGAAGACTGCTCCTTTCCCTCTGACACAGGCAGAAGACGGGAGCTGGAGCGTACTGTCCTTGCCATCCCTTTCCTGTACCTCTCCAAACCATCATCACGGAGCAAAGAATCCCAAAGGGAAAGGCTGAAGGACTCCCCAGTAAATGTACCAAGCTGTTCCTTGGAAACTGATGCCTTCCCATGGACCTGAGGAAGGCAGAAAAGTCCTGTAGGTACAGCGACTCTACTCAGTGGTCCCAGATCCAAGGTGGCATCCCTGTTTCCAAGTGCTCCGGGGGTCCAACTCCAGAGACAGCTTTGCCAAGACCTTTCCCACGCTGGGGACCTGTTGAGGTAGTGTGAGCTCTGGACAACCCAGGTGGATGGGAGGTCAGCCTTTGTTCTGATACCAACATAATGGGTTCATCACACATCATTTACTCAATGCTGCCTGGATGACTTCAAATATAAGCATGCCCCTTAGGGAAGTTCAAAAGAAGTTGATAGCAGACAAGGCTTTCTGTCCCAGACCCTGAATCTTTCCATCGCTCCAGAGACCCCCTCCTCTTTGGGCTGGACTAATGTGGTTGTGATGCCCTCCTGGCTACCAGGGGCAGAGTTGAGGACTGAAGGTGCTGTAAGATGGACCATCCCAGATGATGCCTCCTGGCAGGCAGTGGGCTCTGGGGTCACCCACCCCCAATAAGCGGTTTGTTCTTTCATGCAAAGTGGCCTCGCTCCAGCAAGGGCATGGACGCTGCTTGCCACAGAGAGCTGTAACTTCAACAAAGGCTTCCTTTCTCCGAACCGTGACACAATGGTTGGAGTTAAATAAATCTGCCACGCACAAAGCAAACTGCGTTAAACAGCGTCCTCTCCCACTCTAGCTGGATAAAAGCTGGACACTTCGGAAAATGTTTAAAAACCATTTTTCACTCCCTTGTGTTCACTCTTCCCTCCTCTTGCATCCTCATTGCACTCACTCATTCAGGAGCCTGCACAAGGACCTGAATTTCTAATAGGGACCAAAAAAAAAAAAAAAAAAAAAGCAGAAGGGGAATAAACCCAGTGTTAAAACCCATTCAGAGTTTCTATTATTTGGGACGAAAAGGGGAAGGTCCCTTGCGGGTCACTTTTAAATGTGTCTGTCTAGAGGCGAAGAGATTCAAAGTGCATTTATCATCCTCCTTATTCACCCTCTCCATTGTCCGCAGCAACCCGTTTTTTTTTTTTTTTCCTGCTTCGTGATGCAGTGATTGCTCCAAAACCCAGCTGGGTTCAGCCATCGTGCGAGGAAGGAGGGCTCTCCTCTGCCTCACACATCATCAGCACGGCTGTGAGCAGTGTTGGTGGTGACACGCAAGGTGGAAGGGGCCCAGGATGACTTGTCCCAAACCTCAGCTGGGCTACGGGGCAGCAAAACCCAGGCTGCGGTGGGAGCAGCCAGCTGGAACCTTTTACGCGTAGTAATTCACCAAAAATGGGGTTTCAGCAGGACCAAAAGGAGTTGGAAGTTCAGGTTTCAGTCGTTTGGATGTATGTGAAAGTGTCAGCGTAGTCCTGCTAGATGTTTCCAAGGTAAAATGTCTCATTTCAGAAGTGCCAGAGTATTTCATTAGACAGCCTTGAAACAAAACTCTTTCCCTATTTTCATAGGACGTTTTTATTTAAAGGCTGACCCAAAGCAGGAGAATATGAGGCTAAGCAAAAACATTGGGTATCCCAAAGGAAAGGGTTCCTTTTGGGTCAAGGGGACAAACGACTCCGAAGAAACTTCTTGCGATGGTTTTGCTCCCTGGCCTTGGTCCCCAGCCTCAGGGACATGGACATGGACACGGGCAGAACATGGGCAGAAAGAACTGGTGCGGCAGATCGGCAGGGTCACGGCAACCTGCAGGGCTGGGAGGACGGTGGGGAATAGCAAAGAGGGAGCCATGGGCACGGGTGTGGATGGGGGAGAGGAAAAGGTAAGGGCAGCATGTGGGTGATGGCGAAGGAGGAGAAGTCTTGTCTTTCAGTGGTGCAAAGGAGGGCACTGCGGGAGGGAAAGAGGCAAAGCCCAAAGCAAAACCAGCTGAGGCTTGAGTTGGAAGAAGGGTTGGAAGCTTTGGGGTTTCCTCCCTCTTACCCTAGGGTGGGGGTGGGGGTGTTGCAGGGAAAAGGACCCCATGGCCCATCCAGGTGTGAGGCCTGTGAAGCTTGTTGAGTTTCGCCGAGGTTCAGAAGAGGAGTTCAGCGCGGGGCAGCCTGCAGAGGTGGTAGAACAGCCAGGCTGTGTGACCCAGAGCCTGGGGAGCACAGTGGCCGTGTCTCCTGTGGGACCCACATGGGTCAGTGGGACGGAGAAGGAGCCATGGGTTGCTCTCTTTCCATGGCTCAGCATCTCCAAGTCCTAGTACCCTCCAGGACACTGATGTGGGAGGGGGGTTCCCTCCTCTTTGGCACAGCTGGCTGGTGGCTGCTTGGCCATCTTCCTTTTTGCCCCACTGGGGCATGTCTTACCCCCATGGCATCCCTTCGCAGCCTTGTGTCCTGTCACACACTGTCTGAGGCTACTCTTCTCACCGAGGCCAACGTTGTCACCTGTTAGTCAACACACTGTTACCTCAGCTCCGGGTCCAGGCTGGTGCCTTTTAGGTCCCCCCATGTCTTTCCAAACAGGTGGCTATGAATTAATGAGGTCTAGGCATAGTTAGAGAGCTAAAAATATCTTCTGAGAAGATGAATTTTAATCAGGAGGCTCTAATGAGCACAAGATGAAATCAGGAATGAGAATGATGGTCCCCCAATGGATCTTCATTAACAATTTAAATGACTGAGGTCTTAATTAAAGGGCTCAGGACTTAGCTGAGGGATTACAGATTGCCCAGGGGGAGAAATCAAACAACTTCAAAACCCCTTTTTTATTGAAGGTAACGAGCTTTTAAATTAGATTTGGGAAAAAAAAAAAAAAAAAAAAAAAAAGAACAAGGCCTTGCTGTTTTATCTGGCTTCTTCACTCATTTAAACGATGCTCAGATCTTGCAATGTGCAACCTTGGCCCGACAGGCCCCGTCATGTGCCAGTCCCCACACTGCTCCTGTCACTGCCTCACCTCAATGTCCCACTGACCACTGGCCTTTGGCCATGGACAGCACGAGGGTATCCGTGTTCCCCTTAGGGAATCCCCCAGGGACACCTGAGCTCAGGGGAGATGTCTGCAAGGAGACACTGAGACGGGCCTGATCTCCCATCAGCTTTACGACTCTCCCCTCTTGCTTAGCTGCTCTGAAATATTTTTCCTACAGAGAAATACTGCATATGTTCAGCTTGAGTTTGGGTTGTGTTTTGGGATATACAAACCCAGATTTCTGGGGATAATTGTAGTATTATGCTCGACCCCAGGCCCGTTGCCTATGGCACACATGCCTCCAGGCAGCGGTCCTCCCTCCTGGACAAATCCCTCTGTGACACCTAACCCAGAAATTGTCCTTCTTCCTGGGATGGAGTGACCCTCTTGTCTCTATTCCTACCTGCCACCAACAGCTCCACTTGGTCCTGGCAGCCCGTTGTGTGGGTGGCTCTCCTGAGGCTGAATTACCTGGGGTTCAGGGTGATGCCTGACAGCTGGTGATGGGAATCCACCACGGTGACCTCTGTTAATGCCAGGATCTGCCTGAGCCTGCTGCCTCATTGTCACACCTAGTGGGAACAGGGAGGGAGGGGGTGCTCAGAGGTGGTTGCATGAGAGAGCTCCAGGGCAGAGGAGGAGTTTCAGACCATGGGTCAAAGACAAGTGCTCAGACCTCCTGATCCAGCATTTCTTTCCAAGAAGGAGAGAGACAGACAGAGGTGGAGCCAGGCAGGGGGATGCTGCAGAGGGATGGATGGAAAGAGATGCTTGGGGTGCACAGTCAGGGTAGAAGTGGCCCCAAAACCTGTGGCTGGGTCTGACTCCTGGGTCGATGAGGCTCAGGAGTAGGTCTCGCGTAGAGAGAAGGACACTTCTGTGCCATGCTTCACTGAAGCTGTTCTTCACAAGCATCTCCACTCCTGGCAGCTCTGCTGCTCCCACAGCAAGAAGCTCAAGAAGGGCTATCTGGGGGGGGGGGGTGGGGGTACTTTGAGGAACCTGTGTGAAGAACAAACCATTTAGGAAGAGCAGAAACACTGGAGCTGGATTTCCTGGCTATTTGTGCCTGGACAAACAGCTTCTGTGGGAATCCTCTGCTGGTTATTAAGGTCTGAACTTCCCCATGCAGCCTACAGGCATCTGTGAAGCCTCAGATCCTCTGCCCTCCTCCCAGAAATCTCCCAGGAACATCATGTCGCTGAGAGCTGCGCTAGATATTTGGACATGAAGCTGGGCAAGCTTTCAGAGGGCTGAGGGAGATACACAGAGGCAGAGTGCTATCCCATGACCTCTGTTTCATTAGGAAACTTGGCTAAAATGGACGGATGCACTTGGAAACTGAAGCAGGAGCCCTTTCCAAAGGGGCTGGCCTGGCTGAGCGCAGTCTTCTTCAGAGCTAAGATAAAGGGCACTATAAAACCTGCAAAAGCCCCTGAACTGGTGTGCTGAGTCTCACCCTGGGCTCCAGGTTGGAGAATTGCACCGGTTCCGGCAGGGAAATGCAAGTGCGGCTGGGAGCTCTGAGCAGCTGCAGCATGGGGCATCCTCACCTCCCAGCGGGCCAGCCTGGGAGCCCAATGTGCCTCCATGGACACGGTGCCACCAGGCTCAGCCACCTCTGCACAGCTCCTGCAGGACCCAGGGGTGGCACCAGAGGGATTCTGGCTCCTGCATGGCTCCAGGTATGAGGGTGGAGGGATGGGATGCTGTAGGACCGAGCACTGGCTCTGGCAAGGTCCTGCATGGGAATGGGGCTGGGTACCAACTTGGGGCATTGCACGGGTGATTTGGCCCTGTGTGAGAGGCGTGGGGATGCAGAAAAACTGTCGTGGAGTCCTCCCTCTTCTTCAAGTCCTCATAACAGAGCTCAGCATGTCAGGCACAGTCCTGAAAACAGTGCCCATGTGCTTCTGCCCTTGCTCGCTATCCCAAAGGCACCGCAGCCTCAGCATCTTGGCTTGCCCAGCTTCAGGGATGCTAGAGGAAGATACTGGCTCCTCTGAGGAGCTAAAGGACCATCAGTGACCCCCAGATTGTGTCCTTTGGGAGGGAGGATTGGTCTGTGGCAAAAACCTGGCATCCCAAGACGATGAGCAAGGGAAAGTGAGTCCTTCCATGGCATGGCAACACTAAACAAAGGGGCTGCTTCACCTCCTGTGCCTGCTCCCTCTTCTGCATCCTTGCCCCAGTGCCGTGCTGCCCAGAATGCCAGGACACAGGGCTTGCTTCTCCCCATCGAGAACCCCCTATCATCAACCCCACGCTGGCTGACCCATGCCACCCTCCCTCCCACCTTGGCCCCCCTCCCGTTGAGCCCTGCTGCAACAGGCGGCTGCCCTGGGCTCCACCACCAGCTGATAAATCATCCTCACAATGGCAGGCACGGGCACAGGGGGGCTGATTTATCCGCCTTGTGCTTGGTATGCTGAGGGCTCCTTGCCACCACGTCGTGTCTCCCGACAGGTGCTCGGGTTTCTGCAGAGGTGGGGGAGGCAGCTGGACTGTTATTTGTCTCAGGCAGCAAAGATCCGGCAGGAGGGTCCTTGCTTATGCCCTTTTTGGAGATTGCTGAGGATCTGGGGGATTGTGGACACCCCCTCTGCAGCAGAATGGGTGGGAAGGGCACACACCAGTTTTGCAGCTGCACAAGGTAGAGTCTTGTCTCCCATCGCTTCCCAGTCAGATGCTGGGGCAGAGATGTTATCTCAAGATCAGGGCTGGTTTTGTTGGGTAAAAAGCCCTGGAGATATTGGGGGCTGGGGGGCAGTTTCTCCAGGGATGCAGCCAGAGGAGGATGAATGGGGCTGGTGAAAGGATGGATGGGAAGTGGTGGCCCCTCCCAGCCACAGAAAGCTGATGTTTTTATTACCCTCAGCGTGGCAGCTGATTTCCAAACTCCAGGAGACCAGCCTTGTCCCAGAGAGCCTGCTGTCTGCAGGTGAGGACAAGAGGGATGGTGAGGGCCGAGACTTGGCACTAGGCAACATTAACGGAGATGTTAACGACTTGAAAGGAAATCTCCCCTGGTTTTTTCCACCTCTTGCTCATCCGTTCTAGGCTGGTGACCACATGCCCTTGTGAGCTCTTTGGAAGGGGCATCAATCTCCTGCCTGAAGGGGCAAGCTGTCTGCAGGAGCAGTGGCATTCAGGGCGATGGTCATTGTGGGCACTCTTGATGGGCATCAGGAAACAGCTGCAAACAGGGCATGACCCCTGGAAGACCCCACCAGAGAAGGGTCAATGCAGACCCATCTCCAACTTTTTCTGTAAATGAGACCCACGCTGCTCAAAGCTGGGGCCATGCATCCTTGCAAAAATGCCCCATCCCTTCAGTGGTGATGCTGGCCCCCCGTGCACCTCCAGGTGTTGGGGGCACCTCGCACCCCCCCAGCTGCTGCCTGTGCTTGTCCTGTTGCAGAAACGCAGCCGGAGCGGTAGCCGTGGTGCACCCAGCACCACCTGCACCGACCCCACCGCCATCCCCACAACCCGAGGTGCGAGGGTGACTTCACTGGCTGCCCAGGGCTGGCTCAGGAGGGGCAGCAGCTGCGGGTCTGGCGGGGACTTACACCTATCACTCTGTAACTTCTGACGGAGGCTGGATTTGCTGAAATGTTCACTGGATTTTTTCCAGCCTGCTGGGGCCCATAAATCTGGCTGTGCAGAGGCCGCTCCTGCTCCTTCCCCTCGGTGAGCGGGGCTGGTATTTTTCTTGGAGGGCCAGACTAGTTGCAACCCTCCTTCCAGCACCTGCCGCTCCACCTCGAGCCACATTCCTGAGCGGTGGCGGAGAAGGGGTCTGTCTCCGCCAACTGGGGATGCTGTGGCCTCCAAGCTGGCCCCGCTTCCCCCAGCTCCTCTACGGCAAGGCAGTGAGGAGGGGTCTTCTCCTTGCTCCCACAGAAGCCCCTCTCCTGCAGCCATCAATCTGCCCTGGGGCCAGAGAGTCGGGCTGAGCGCCTGTTAAGGGGCAGCACTGAAGATCATCCCTGGTGGCTTCTTCTTAGATAGATGGACCAGAAATCAACCTGCAGATGCTGAACGCCCTGGGGGACTGACCTGGCTTGGCGGGGGGGTTGCTGGGATGGCTCCAGGGAATTTCATGGCACTCTCCTCCCTCTCTCCCACGGGTCTCTCCGTGCCTCTCATCTGGAGCTCAGGAGATCACGTTGCTGGCATGGGGAGCTCCCAGCTCCCAAGAAACAATCTGGAATGCCCAGTAAAGAGGATCTCTGCCCCCTGTATGGGCCACCTTGATCTCTGGGTGGGCAAGGGCCATCTGCAGTCAAGGGATCAGTGGAACCCGCTGGGAGCCACAGCAGGAGAGGAGGGAGGTGTCTGGGCTGGGGCAGGTCTGGATGCCCATCCTTTATGGGCATGTCCATCATTTAACATTTCTCTCACAGAATGGGATCTGCAACACCCTGACTACCTTTCATCCATCGGTCCTTTACCAGTTCCTCATGCCCCACTCCACAGATCACCTTTGAGTGAGGAGCTCTGCTCCGACCCTCGATCTGACACATCACAGAGCATCATGGTGCCACTGAGAGATGCTTAATACCGAGTGTCTGAGCAGCTCCTTCTCGCTCACCTCCCACCACATTCCTCTTGCCCCCACCACCTGGCCAGTTTTCTGTGTCTGTTGTCAGCCATCCAGATCCCCCATGGTCTCAGCGTCAAGTACGTGTGAGTCCCAAGCGATGTGGGATGCAGTACAGTTGGCTGTGGGATGCTGGGCAAACCTCATGGCTCTTCCTGTTGAAAGCCACCTGGGATGTGCCCAGGGAAGCGTGTGCATGTAAAAGAGGGCACTGAGATGTACCCCTGGGCAGTGCGTGGAAATCTAACACTGGAGAGCTCTTCCGTAGGCTGGAATCACGTTACATACCTCGCTGTAATTAGCCTCTGGCTTTCCTTGCAGAATGAGCAATTGTTTCAGTAATCTGCCAGAGCAGAGTTATGGGCATGTCAGGCTGGCACAGGGGGGCTGTAAAACCAGACCTGCCTGACCCACAGCCATCATTTGTCAAAAGGAAACCACCTGGCCAGAGAAAAAGGGATTTATTTGCTTCTTCCTTCATCCCATTCTCACAAGCAGAATGCTGGTTCCTTGGGGGGTCCCCAGCCCTGCTGCTGCAAAAAGCAGCCGTTTGTGCCTTGTTTGGCTCTGCTCTCCCACGCTGCTAACCCAGCATCATGCTCCACACAGGTATCGTAAAAACCTGCACTTCCAGATCCCAGAAGCATCCCACACTTGTCCCCAGAAGCACAGGGACAAGTTAGGATAGTCTTCTGTTGGCTTCCAAGGGCTCGGTTCTCCAGACCTGCTCTGCACGGAGACGGTGTGCCTCTGCGGTGGTTTGCCCAGAGGAACACCCCAGGATTTCCCCAAATCTTTTTTGTTCTGTTTGCTTCCAGGACTGTTTCATATGAGGTGGCTGACACCCAGCTGCAGCCGAGGATCATCTCCAGCAGCCTGGCTTTTCTACTGACCATCACCTGCTGTAGGTCATGCACCAGGAAAAGGTCATATGGCCCCACAAGGAAATACCTTCTTCCCCAGCCCCTCCCTGGGAGATGTCGGGTGTCTGACAAGCAGAGCAAGGGTTTTTTGATGCAACTTCATTCAAATTTAAAAGCACATTCCCTTGAGCTGCCCCATTTGGCCTGAAAGATTCAGCCAAATTCCTGGTCCTCCTGGTGCACTCTGGAGACCTGCTGAGACCTTCCAGCTCCTGCCACTTTCTGCCCACATCTGTTCCCCCGTATCGACGCCAGCAGCACTGGGCCACCTTTGCTGTGTGCCGGTTTGGATCCCCAGCCCGTGACAGCATCTTGTCTCATGGTAGATGACTCATTTGGGACCTGCCCCAAGTCCTGCTCTGAGATTTCCACTCCAGCCACATTATTAGCTCCCAGCCTTGATGGATGGGCTCGTTAGCCTTAAGTTACTCATGAAGCATCTTCTGTAGTTTCTGATTAAAAACATCTCTCTGTTTCATCTTTATGGGAAGTACAGCACTTATTGCTGGGCTGCAGCTTCATTTAACCTCTTTGGGCTAGGGTAGCCAAAAATAACTAAACACGGCAGGTTTTCAGAAATACCTCCCAACCATCTTTTCTGGATGTGGAGCAACACTCTGCTCAAGTGTTGGTTGTTTGCCCCCTGAAAGACCCCACTTGTCTGGGCACCGCCAGCATACCGGGGTGCCTCCGGGAACCTTTCGTGATCTGGTGGCCATGAAGGTTGGATTCAACAAAAGGTTGGGGAGGTTGGATGTGCGTTTGGGGTGTCTCCATCTACTCTGCTTGACCTCAGCATCTGCAGTTGACTGTGTCTCACCTGAGGTCAGCTTGGCCAAAGGCCAACTCTATCTTGCCCCATCACTGAGTGGTGGCAACGCTGCTCGGTTTGTGCATGAGGGTCTACCAGTTAGAGCAGCTGGCTTGTAACCAAAAGACTGGTTTTCTAGGCTGCTGGCACCAGAGGTAACGCTTAGGAAGGGCCTCACGTACAGGTTATGCAGCTCCCTGAGGAGCTTCCTTGTTGGAAAGAAGCAAAAATGAGGATGTCAGACCCTTGCCTAAGGAGGTCAAGCAAGTCTTCTGACCCTTAAGTGAGAACCTATGTGCTGGAGAGGAATGCAGCCCTTCCAGATGGAAAGAGAAAGCGTCAGTCCCCATGCCAGAAGTACAGAAGGCTGTCTCCAACTCCATTCAAACTCCTCATGGTTTGCTGCGACCAGACGAGCAACAGCTCCAGCACTGTCCTGCCTCTGGTGTTTCCTACTGCATCGCAGCACAGCATGCTGCCCAACCTGAGCTGAGCTCTGCATGTACAGGACATGCAGGTGCCTGAATCTGCTCCTAGAGCTGAGACCTCCCATCGGGTTTTGCCTGGTGGATCAGTGCAGGGTGTAAAGTTGGCAGGAGAATAGCTTCATCCCATGTTTTGCTCCAGTGGGATGGCCATCAGGCCAAGGCAAGGGAGCTGCAGGAGAGTGTGGGTGTGCAGGATGCAGGGCTGGAAGAGCAGGGTTTGCGGGGGCTGCATCGCAGTCTGCACCCAGAGCGGTGTTTCAGGGTAGCTGCAAGGGCTGCCTGATGTTTGCTTCCTTCCTCTCATTGCTTTCGGATCCAAAGAAACAGCTGAAACCTCTGAAAACAGCAGACTTAGAAGGAGGTGGGGTGGGGGTGGAGGTGGAAAAAAATAAACCCCCAAACCTAAAAAGATCAAGGGAGCTTGGAGGGCTTTATCTTCCAAGAATCTGGGATTATTTTTGGGAAGACGAGTGGAGCAGAGCAGCAAAAGGCAGCTGACATCCCTTCCTCTGATCCCATCAGGCTGTGGGTACTGTAAGGCCAGCCTGTCTCTTGGATCCAGTTGGGCAGATCCCAGGCTGTGGAGAGCCAAGACATGGATTTATTTCGGCAGTTTCCCATTATCCGAATGTCCTGCTGGAACAGCACCAAAATGCAGTGCTGGGAGTTTTGTAACGCTGTTTTCTACTGCAGTGCGTGGAGCTTGTACATCCCGCACCCAGCCTCGACCTCCGGGTGCAGTCCAAGGGTCAGATGAGGCCACAGGGACGTTGCCTCTCCCACAGCACCCCAGATATTCAGATCCAAGATAAACAGAAGCTCCCCACCCACCGTGTCACTGAGAGGTGAGAGAGGAGACGATGCAGTGGGATGCTGGCCCCAGAGGAGGGGACATGCCCCAGCTTCATTGCTTTTTCCTAGGGTGTGTGCTCGGGTTGTGCAGGGTGATTTCTATCTCTGCCCTGACCCTAGCTGCAACTTTGCCCTTCAGCTCTGACAGTTCTTCCTTCCCTATCCAGAAATATTTCTCTAGCAGGGAGCCAGGATCTAGCCACAAACTATGAAATAAGACAAACTGCCGCCCGTGGTGCCCACAGGTTAAAGACGCTGCAGGGAGAGAGACCAGAAAAATTACACTGTGGGGAAACCGAGTCGCAGTGGCCAGCAAAGGACTAGATCCCACCAGTATGTGAGCTAAAGGGAGAGACTGGATCTGTTCCCCTAATGCTGTTTGTTTTCCTGTAAAATTACAGCATCACTTAGTGCAGGGACCCCTTTCCACTAGGTGCACACGTGGCTACTCTGCAAAGCATCACTGGTCTGGCTGGGCAGGTTGGAAAAAAAAAAAAGTCACCTTGCTGGCCAGGAAAAGCCCACAGATGTTTTCCTGCAACATTTGCAGGTAAAGGAGCTGGGTAGTAGCTGCCCCCCAAGGAGAAGATTTTGGCACATCTGCAAAACAACGCTGTCTGCAGCCAAGGGGTTTTTCTGTCAAGGGTTTCTGAGGTGGCAAAAAAAGGTGGGTTCTGCACGTAGCACCTTCCTCTGTAAGAGCATGGCATTGCTTTAGAGAAAGAACTCGTTAAAAGCTATCACCCCCTCACTCTGAACTTTAAAGCGCTTCAGCAAAGCATCCATAGGAGGTGAAGGCATCCCGAGCGTGGCTGGTCCAAGCCAGGTGGGTGATTCACCCTTGCCCAGAAGGAGCATGTTGTCTGCTCCCCTTGCCAGGAGGCTGCTCCGACCCGACAGATGCCGTCTCAGCCACAGGTTGCACAATCCCGCTTGGCAGCTCAGGCTGCAGCGTTGCAAAACACCAAGCTGGCCGGGGCAGTCACGCTGCAGCGACTCATCTGAGAGCAAGTCATCGAGCTCATCTGCCAGGGGTGCCAGGCTTTCCAAAAGCACCCACAAAGATGATGATAAACCAGGTTTTAACAAACAGCAAATAGGGAAAATCCCTATTTCCTACTGAAACTGGGCAAAACCAGCAGCTACTGCAATGCCCCCCATACTGCGGGTGGCAAGGCGTGTGCAAGGTGCTGGTTGCTGGCAGGGAGAGGGAGGAATGGGGAGGAAGAAGGGATAATTTTTCATTTTTCAATACATTTTTTATTAATAAAGCACCTGTGTGAGTGCACATCAGGTGGGGAGCAGGGGCAGCACCGCGCTGGGTGGTTGTGCCGGCTCCTATCACCAGGCAGGTCTGTCCTGATCTAATGTGGTCAGAAGTAATCCCACACAATTATTAAGAACAAGCACTGTTTTCCTTGGAAATAAAGGGCCTTCTTTCAAAATATCCCATTTTTATGAAATATTGGTTTTCTGCTGCCAAGTTTGATTGGGATTTTTTCCAAAAATTATGATTTTGTAAAAAATTCTCTCTCTTTTTTTTTTTTTTTTTAATCTGAAACCCTCCCAAACTCTATCAGAGAAAATGGAAAGAGCTTGGAGAGAATGTGCTTTCTATTGGCTCAACAGTGCACCCAGCCTCAGCATGATGAGTAACCTTGGTTAATTAACAAAGATGCTGTGCCACCGCAAAGTGATGTGCTTGCTATCACCCTGCACTGACAGCTTGCTGCAGACCACGACTGTAAACCCGATGCAAGCTGAAAAACCAAGAGACTCGAACTTGAAATTGTTGAAACCTCTTCTGAATTACTGTTAACGAGCTAAGTAGCTTGCCCTGAGAAATTAAAAGTATAACATTTAAGCTCTGTGTGGTGGGTCAGGGGGGCTGACAGTCTGTACACAGCATCCTTGTGCCTGCTGGGCTGGCAGACCTCAATTTTCTCATTCACACTGATTTTTGCAGCATCCCTGAGATCCCCAGGAAATGTTTCTTTTTCCCTTCATCCCTGAAGACCGGCTGTGGCTCTGCTCCCTGCTCTTCCCAGAATTCACACACACACCCCCCACCCCAGCTTTTCCCAGATCACAGCCCCAGTCAGGGATTTGTCCTGCCTGCATCTCCCTCTGCCGTGCCACCGTCTCCTGCTCCTTAGGGCAGCACCAGGGAGGTGCCATCTGGCCCATCCTCTGGAGTGGTTTTCCTCCCTGGGAAGATCTGGAGGAAAGGTGGCAAAGAAGCAACTTGCAGCCATGCAGACACGGGGCAGGAGAAGGGTACACGCCCCTGAGTGTTTTCACCTCACCCACTAAAACCAAACCAGGACAGTCCTGCTAATCAACAGCACAGAGAAGAGGAGGAAGCCACCAAGTGCTGGTGCAGGGGAGGAGAGCGAATGCCCAGGAGTTGAAGAGTCCTTTTCTGGGTATTTCCTCATGGCGGGGAGATGGTGGAAGACCAGAAACTTCCCATGTATCTCCAGCTCCCGGCAGAGCAGAGTGTGCAGCTTCGTGCTCAAGCATGCACTAAACAGCCAGGAATACTGTAACAGGGTGGTGGCAAAACACATGGAAAAAAGCAAAATCCAGCAGAGTCAAATCATCAGCACCTACTGTAGCACGTTCAGCACTCTTGCCTAATGTACAGCAATTGGATTAGGAATATGTCCCAGAGAAGGAAAATAAGAATACCTCTTTCTCCTGGAGTAGCTTCTCCCACAGGGGGAGGGGGGATTATTACACTGCTGTGGGATAGCTTTTCTAACCACACGGCAGTGGCCAGGGTCTCTGTGTCATTAAAATTGCCAGTCTACGTTTTAAATGGCATAGATTGCAGGCTGAACTTTAAAGCTCCTGCCTGGTCATTACAAAGTTTCCTTGAAAATTTTAGAATGTGAGCTTGTTGCTGGCGTCGAATACCCATAAACAAGCCTCAGCGCTGGGGCTTTCCATCCCCAACACTGCAACTGCGAACATCAGAGGTTCCTCTTCCCTGTGAAAAGCCCATAAGCCAGCCAGGTAATTAATTTTCTGCTTTTGAGGAGAGCTTAATCTGGCAAGGAGTTCAAGGCAGGAGCACGAGCAGAACTCAGCTTCCGCTGAACCTCGGGAGAGATGGATGTGCCTTCTCCTAGGGGCTTGCTCAGCTGGGAGGCAGCTAGCGAAAGCAAAATAGGCTTTCTAACAGGAATCGTGTCCTGAGTCATTATTTTCAGATACTTGAGTGTCAGCCAAGGACATACAGTGAGTACGTCCCAGCATGAGCCCTGTCGATTTTACCATCCTGTTATTCCACTGTGCACGAGGTCGCTGCCTGCCCTGGGCTTGGTGTGGCTGACCCAGCTCTGCCTGACTCCCCACCAGCCCTTGGTGCCACCCGGCATCAAGCAGGGGCCAGTGCATGTCTCAGCAAACCGACATAACGAGGAGGTGTTATTGCATCCCAGGGTACCAGCATTACATCATTTCCCCGTCCAGCACACAATGTGTTGGGGGTTTCACCACGAGCTGTGGTGTTTCCACATGGGACATCCTCCGGGCAAGGGCAGCTCTGGTTACTCAGGGACCTGGAGGCTTTTCCGAGTGCTCTTACAAACCAGACGGGTTATTGCACAAATTGCAGCAGACGTTTCCACCTTCCCCTGTCCACGGCTGCTTCGGGAGGTGCAGGGGGGAGGCTGGGCTGTTGTTTCTGCCCCCTCTCATGTTGCAGTAGTTGTCCCAAGGGAGCAGGGGAGCAGCTTTCTCCGTGGGCTGGGATCGGTGACCTGCCGCTCCGTGCGAGGTGATTTGATGAAAGGAGCCCACACCTTTTGCCAAGTCTTTTTGCACAATTTACTCTTCATTGACAGCTGCCAACTGTGCCCCCCCCACCACCACTCCAAGGTCCCCTGTGCAGGTGGGTTGGCTGGTGGAAGCCGGTCACCGTGGGGGTGCTCCTGTGTGCGGAGAGTAAGAGCTTGGAGTGCATGGAGCTGGTGGTGGCCTCTATGCACTCCAGATACCACTCCCAGGTCAACTGGGATAAATTGGCCAGTTGGGTCAACAGGCTGGGCTATGCCTGCCCAGTATGCTGTTCCGTTCATGCCTCCGGTCTCGGTGACGTGCCAGCTCTTGGCCCCGAGAGCTGTGAGCACCAGCCACCCCGCAGCCCCCATGTCCTGGCTTGGATGCCATTCGGGATGGGTCCCTCGTTCAGGCTTGGCCTTTCAATGCTGCTGCCGAAGTGGGGGCACACATCAGGGGTTTGTCATGCTCCAATGGAACACGGCGTGTCCCTGCCACCTTGGGGACGTATGCCCATCTCCAAGGGGTGACACACCTTCCCTCCATGCTGCTTGTCCCCTCTGTCCCTTCCTTTGCCCTATCCTGCTGAGGTCAAAGAGCAGAAAAAGACTCCGCAACAGCTTGCTGCATTTTTGCAGGGGCTGGGGGATCCCCTCCCCCCCCCGGCGGCCGCTGCTGTGTGTAAGTGTTTTATTGTTTGCCTGTTGAGGTGTGAATGAAGTAATGGGCTTTCTCCGTCACGTCATCCGTCTCCGGCTGACAGCTTTGCTTAGACACATTGTGCTGTTCTGTATAAACCCTGTCACCTTGCCATCTCCAAACAGACAGCTTCCTCTGGGAAACTGTAATCAAGCCCTCCTGAGCACTCAGCTAGCACTGTCCGCGGCTCGTAAATCACGGCAGCTTTCCTGGAAAATGGCGAGAGGAGACAGACAGACCGACACGCACGCACCCAGCCGTGGGGTCCCATGGCTCCCGGGCAGGCGCCGCGGGGCTGGCCACCGGCTTTCCGGGAAGGAGGGAGACTTTGGCTGCTGATGCGAGTACGCCTGGCTGGGGTGCGAGGACCTCGGCAAGGCGAGGAAATGTTTCTGCTGACCCCGTGCATTGGCTGGCACTGCCACAGCATCCCTGATGTGCTTGAGGTGTCTGTTTGGGGAGCTGGAGCTGAGCCGCTGGCAGCAGGGATGCTTGCTGAGGGTCATTCATGGTCTCCGTGCCCAGCCGTTAGATGGGTGACACCTTTTCCTTGGTGGTATTGAAGTCTGCTCCGCTACTGAGTCACCATCTCACATCACCCGGGAGGGATTGTGAACGTGGCTGGGTTGCTGCTGCTGAGCGCTCAGCTGTCGCTGTGTCCCCGAGTGCTGAGCATCTCCTGCGAGGTACAATGGGCGCCAGCACCCAGCCTGCAAGGACCAGCTGCCTTGGGGTCACGGCTCTGCTCCTCCATGCCACACTCTCCGCTCATCAAGTCCCAGCTTCAAACTGCTCAGCTCGTGCATCGCCCTGGGCTCCCTGGCAGGTTGCCTCTGCCCAGGACCCGTCAGTCCTCCCGGGAGCCCAGCCGGCAGTGCGTCAGCAGCAGACCTGCCGCATAAACCTCTCAGCACCAGGAGAACAATGCGCCGGGTTTTTCCCCGTCCACCTGACTTGAAATGCTGTGCCAGGAAGCAAGACGGCTGCTCCCGTGAGCAACCCCTGCCTCTCACTCAGTTATTTTGGGGATGACGCTCAGCTGGCTTCAGCCGAGAGCTGGCAGGAGGTGACCTGGCCACGGCCAGGAGCTGCCACCACCATCCCCGCAGCTGTGCAGGCACCCCTGCAAAACACCCACCCGTGCACGCTGCGGGACCAGCATGTCCTGATCGGCTGGGGAGAGCTGGCTGAGGGTTTTGCCTTCTCAAGTGCTCACTTCTCCAGGAACCCTCCAGCTGGAAAAAAGTCATGTGCTATTTTTTGCCATTTTTATCCACCCGCTTGGGAATTTCATGCAGGGGGGAGCAGAAGCAGGGTGGGAACAATCGGTTCAGCACCAGCTGGAGAAAGTCTGTCCTCCTTCCGAAGGGACCAGCCTCCCCACTTCCTGACAGACCTCTGTTGCCATCAGAGATCAATTTCAGAGGACAAGACGGCTTTACGGACCAAAGTCCTCATTTCATCCCCCCTTCTCCCTGAAGCCCATCACCATGCTATCAAGCCTGCCCTTGCCTGAGCCCAGACCTGTGACCTAGGCATTGAGCTCCAGAGAACAGGCCAGGAGCTGCCTGTTTTGCAGCTCTGGCTGCAAAGGAGCTGCAGGCAAGCCACTGGTCCAGCACGGTTGGTGGGGAGGCATATATCTGGCCTTTGATGATGGCGCATTAAATACCACTGCAGCAGGAGAGGAGACAGGGGCCAAGCTGGAGTCGGGGCTCTCTGTGAAATATAAGAGGACTTTACGTCTCTTTTAGAAGTCTACAGCTGTGAGCTGATGTTGAGCTGGAGCACAGTGCATTAACCTGGGATTACGAGAAGACGAACGATCGCCCGCCCGGTGCTGTCATCCCTCAGCGTGACGGATGCTTAAAGACTTTGCCGGCATGGTCCTGGAGGATGGACCAGCGCAGCCGGTGTGTGTGCAGAGAAGCTGCCGGTGGGGAGAGGCAGCGAGCCCGGGCCCCGAATCCCCAGCCCAATTCAGGAAACCATCAGCATGATATGCAGCCCTAATTAGGGGAATAAACTTAGCAAAGAATTCAAACATAAATTTGCTCTTGCTGATTTCAGACTTCGCACACGTTCACTGAGCGGACGGGCTCCCCCAGGACCCTGTACTGAGCTCTGCACTGTCTCTGATTTATAAGGTCCTCTTGGACATGCTAAATATAGTATTAAGTGTAATAAATGTAGATCACTTTCCTAAATATTCTGTGATTTATGCCCAGGCTTCTTCCCCTGAGAGCTGGGCTCATAAATCCTCTGTGCAGAGCTGTCGCAGGGGGCACATTTCCTCGGGCGGGTTGGAGACTTAATAAGCAGGAAGGGAGCACCAAGCGTGAAAGGGAACAGGGGAGAAAAGCCAGTATGGGGAGGGTCAGAGGGAAAGCGGAGGGATCAGTGGGAAAGGAAGGAGGGTTCCCATCGCCCTGTTTTTTTGGTGCCTGTGGCACCCCCGTGTTGTGCAGCAGGATGCTGTGATGTAGCAGGATGCTGCGATGCAGCAGGATGCTGTGATGCTCCTGCCAGGAAAGGGGCTGTGCATATCTCCTTTGTGCCAGGCAATACAGCACCAAGGGAGCCTGCAGGAGGGTCCTGAAGCTCTGGGCAAGAAGCCGCTGCTGTGGTTTGCAAGTTTGCTTGGCTGACCGTTCTCCTGTGCTGGCTTAAAATCAGTCGCATCCTACCGGCACGGGATGCTCTTTGCTTTCCTTCTCCATGCAGCACCCGCTGCAAAGACTAAACAGGGAAAATGCTGACGCAAAGGCTGGAGGATGTGCTGGGAAATCCTGGAGCCCAGCTGGAGGGAATGGGAAGATTTTTCCTACATCCAGCAGAGCACAACCTGGGGAATGGATGTCCCTTGGGATGCCCAGGGCAGCTCTCTCCCTTGGGGACCATGTTGAGACCTGTACACCATGATGCCCTCTGCAAGACGGGGCAGCTCCGAGAGCCTTGCAGTGGTGTTAACCCCACCACAGCATGGAGACAAGGACTGGCACAGAAGGGCTGAGGGGTGTGAAACAAGGGAAGATGCTTTGCATGTTGCACCACAGGGCAGTGGCAGGGGCTTCTCTCAGCTGAGCTGCCGCTTTCTTCAAACTCCCCTTGATACTTGATTTTGCTGATGCTGTCTTCCCTGCCCTCCCATTCCCACCCCTGGGCACCTCATTTTCCTCTCCTTGGGTGTGATTCCCTCCCTTTTATTCCTCTGAACTCCTCCAGCAAGGTCCAGACTCCTTTCAGCCACCAGCCCATCTTTCAGCCAAGCCCTCTCAGACCTTCAGCCTCCTCCCCACTGAGCATCTCTTCCCACCACTTTCTCCAGTGCCCATTCTCCATCCCCATCATGGAGTGCATCAGCTCATCACCTTGGCCTCTCCCTCCCATGGGACCATCCTCTCTGATGCTGTTGCTGCAGCTTAAGCACTGTTTGGGCATCAGAGGGACCAGCAGCTAAAGTCATGTCTCTCTAGAAGAAGCCAGGCCACCCTCACAGCTATTTCCCACTCCACTTGACAAGAAAGCAGCCTTGGATGAGGTGTGCTATGTGATGGGAAAGCATCGCTGCAGGCTGGGAAGAGTTGCAACCTCAGAGGAGGAACCTCTGGGCCAAATGGGAAGGGGACCTGTTCAAAAAGAGCCTCCCAAACGGAGGAGAAAGGGGGGAAAAATGGGAAAGTGAAAAAAAAAAAAAAAAAAAAAAAAGCTGCAGATTGACATCAGCATGCCCTGTGGAGAAAGGCTCGTTTGTGACTGCGGACCGTGCTTCCGAGGAGGACAAGAGGGTGATTTATCTGCAGGAACAAGAGATGGGTCAGGCAGGGAGAGATGTGAAACACGGATTTGGTCAGAGAAAACGGCCCCGCCAGCCCTCGGCACAACAAGGGAGGCTGTTGTGGGAGAAGGGATTCAGCCGTCCCTTTTTTTTTTTGGAGCTGATGGCACCCGTTCGCCTCCTTGGTACATGCCAGGATAATCTCAGTGTGCAGCTTCGTTGCTCCTCCACCACAGCCCGAGCAGGAGGGCTGCAGCGGGGCACGAGGCCAGCTCTTTAATGACCCTACTCTGCATTACGGATTTCCAGTAAAAATCCATCATGATTAACGCGTTGAATTTGTCACAGCCTAGACTTTCATGACAAAAAACATGACTTTTTGGGTTTTCTCACAACAAGTCATGTTCTTTGTAATCTAATAAGTGCTGCTCCCCCACAGTCCTTTACAAACTCAGCTCTGTTTGGTTCCCGGGTCGCCACAGATGGGAAAATGACCAGAGCTGTGAAACACTTTCATGCCATTTGTCAAGTTTTATTAAAGGGCTTGGAATATTTTTATTACCAAACAAGGGTTTCTCAGTGGGGCTGGGGACCCTGCGTGGGCCCTCCTCCATCTCCAGGGCTTTCATGTGTTTTGTGTGACTCTTTTCCCCCGTTTTGCCCCCACAAACAGGCAGCCTTAACGAGAATCTGAGATTTCTCAGCAGCCTTGTGTCAAGCTGGGGGAAGCCTGGAGGAGCATTTGTATTCAGTTGCTTGGGGTATTTCAGTGCAAAGATGTGGGCTGAAAACGACAGCAAACAGGCAGTGAGGTACAAACCCCCATCAAAGCATATTTCCTCTGTCGGGAGGAGAGCAAAACACCCGATGCAGATTTCTTCCCCCTGGTCTCAGCAGGGCTGTAAGCAGCTCCCACGGATGAGGCTGGGACACGCAGGTCACGTCACTCGCATGACACATCTCCTGCCGCCCATCCCTGGCCATCTCTTCCCTGCGCCATGCCATTTCATGCCCTGCCATGCCACCCTGCCCTGTTTTATCTCAGCCCATCTCGTTTTAATCAGTGCCAGCTGCTTCACTCCCTGATTGCAATTAGTTTGCAAGGTCAGCGCAAGGACTCTTGCAGGGACAATGCATCCTGTCCAGTCAAAGAGCCTCTTGGTTTAAATTTTTACAATGAAAATTGAGGAAGAATACGAAACCTTGGCAGCTGATGTAAACTATAAAGTAACATGCTGGTCTCACAGCACAATATATACGGGACCCGAGGGGTTTTGTGATCCACACCACAGAAAGCTTGCATAAGTTTAGCTATTTATTGCAGAAATTTCAGGGATTTGGTAAGAATGATAAGAAGGATGCAGGCTCGGAAATCCCTTCTGACCACGGGGCTTCGCAGTGAGGGGTGGGCAGTCCCCACCGTAGGAAGCCATCGCCACCGCTGAGGGGGGTTTGTCTGGAAGGCAAAAGTATCTTGATTGTTTTGCCTAGACTTTAATTACCAGGCAGGTGGATGGGTCTTATCCTGGGGCTGACTGGGGCTCTGTCAGGTCAGACAAGGCGCAGCCAGGACCCCAGGTGACCTGGATGTCTGAGGCGTCTGTGCAGAACCTCTGTGTTTCTGTGTCCTGAGCAGTGATGAGCTGGGCTGAATTTAGTGCTAAAAGTTCATTTTTCTGTCTCCAGGGAATTTTCTTCCTGTGATGCCTTGGTACCAGTTTGGGGGGATGACGGTGAAGCCCAAGCATGCTGCAGCGCAGGTGAGGGACCAAGCAGAGGTGCAGAGGATGTTTCCCAGCCTGAAAGGAGCCATAGGACAATCCTGAAGAGATCCTCCTGCACATGTGGTATCAAACACAGACCCCTGCTCAGTGCCTATGCCTTAGGGTGGCGAATGGCACTGATTTACCCCGTAAATTTTGCAACAGTAAGTTCTGCAGCACCTTGAAGGCTGGGGACTCTGTAAGATTAACTCTGAAATCAATAACCGGTAACCCTGGCCCAATAAACCAGGGTCTGTAACACGATGTCTCCGAAGTTTCAAGGGCCAGGAGTGTGATTTGGATGAGACGTTACGTGCAGTGCCAATGGAAATGAGCAGGCTGCTGGGAAGTCCGCTCATAGGATGCTGCATCATGTGCTGTGTGAGCTACGTGATGGGTTTATTTCTCCAGAAACAACATTTTCCTCTTTGTAAGCCTCAAAGCAATCATCACTGCGTAGTGTGCATTCCCCTGCTCGGGGACAACGCGCCCTCCAGCCTAACCTGTGAATAAGTAAGAAATATTTGAATTTTAGTAAAGTCTCTGTAGGCTGGAAGACAGTTTACGGGACCAGATCCAGTATATAATACTGGGGTCTGCAAACTGGTTTGGTCAGGAAGAGAAACCAGTAAGGAAAGTCAGGCTAATCCCTTAGCACAATGTATTTTATCGTATTACACGTGTCAGACTCCCATCACGTATAGAAAGAGAATCCAGGCAAACCCAGGGAGTGGTCTTCTTCCAGGAATGGTTGCAGGTAGATGGATGGGGAAAGAAAGGAGCAAGTCCTTCGCTAGGGTTTTTGTCCAGAGTATTCGGTTGTTTCCTGGGTTGAGGCTGACGCTGGGAGCATGGCTCAGCTGGAGTTCACAGAGTCACAGACCTGGGACACCAAATCCTCCCAAAGCCACGTCCAGTCCCCCTTCCTGCTGCCTGCAGTAGTGATGGATCTCCGGAAGGTCACTGAATTGTACTGCATCCAAGCAGCTCCTATTTACGCCTCTACCTCAGAGACTGTTTTCACTGAGCTGCAGATTACCTGGTTCTGCCCCTAAGAAACTTGCTTGCATTTCTGTAGAGGTTTGCTGTGTGTTTGCGCTTTGCAAATTAATATTATTTATTTCTGTCCTTAGTCCTAAGCACGCCCAGCTCTTGGCAACCCTTCGTCTCCTATTTGGTGCTGGCAGTGTGTAAGGTTCTCTCCACATTATCTTATTAGGATAGCAACTTCTCTCTCCAGATATGAATGCGTCCAACCTGCCTGATTCCCTTCTCACCCATTTAATTTGCTTCTAATCTTAGGGGTAGCTGCAGGGCTGTTGCTCAAACCACTTGGGTCCTTCTGTTGTCTTTTATGGTAAGATAAAGTGATACATGCCCAAGCTTCCCTGACAGAAGCCTGGGGATATTTAACCTGCTAATTTTATGGCACAAGGAGAAAGGTGAGCCAAGCTAGCAACGGGGTTGTTACCGATCTGGACTGATCACGTACTGATCATTTACTTCCCTCTGCCACCTTGCAAGCACCACTTTTGTGATCTGCCCCATTCGCCTTCGCTGGGGAGGTGACCCTGAGATGCACAGTTGCAGCAAAAGGTCTCCTGCCTCGTTCAGTGCTGCTCTGAACAGCCATTCTGTTTCTCCTGGGTTTGGCATCGTGTGTTTTTCCTCCCCTGCTGCCACAGGACACGCTGCAGCGTGCCCTGTTGCCGTGTAAGGGTTTTTTTTGGGGGGGTGGGTGTAACTTTTTTCTTTTTTTAAACTCCTGTTTCGTACTCAGTAAAGGCAGAGGAAAACAGGCATTTCTGAAGGATGTGAGCTCTGCCATCTGGTTTGGGAAGGCTGGGGGTGGGGGTGTGGGGGTGTGTGTGTGTTTTCTTGAAAAGGATGCATTTGAAAGCTGTCCAAAGGGTCTGCGTGCAAGGGAAAGCAAAACCGTCCTGCACTGGGACAATGATGCCTGGGGGAAATGTAGGATCCCAGCAGGGCTGGTGGAAGGGGGTCTCCAGACCTACCTCCCACTGGCAGCAGGACTAGACTGGCATGGTCGTGGCTTTGCCTAGCTAAGTCCTGGAAAACCACAACCTCTCTGGAGACCTGTCCCAAGGCATGGGCAAGAGGAGCTTCACAATGTCCTGCCTGTACCTAGCAATCCTCAATACGCAGCTATTGCCCCTGGAACCAACAGTTTGGCTTTATGCTCTTTGCAATCGTCCTCCGAGGAGCTGCTGCTGCATTACATCGCAGGGTGAGGTGGCTCTCAGGACTGCCACACAGTGCCTGGGCTTGGTCAGAGGAGACCCCTGAGTCAAGGCACCCGGGTGCCAGCCCTCATACATCCATGTGGCAGGCTCTCAGGGACCCCACAGCTGCCACTTGTGTGAGCAGAGGTGATTTATGCTGACTTTTCATTTTGTTGTTTAGTAAATCAGGAACTTGGAAATCAGCATCGTTTCTTGTGCGAGCCTCACTAACGGCCGAGGTTATCACAACAGCTATAAATCCCCCACGATTCTGGATGGGAAATCTCATTATTTCTCCTCTCTCCTCCCCTCCCTGGGCCATGAGACCTGGCAGAGCCACAGGAGAGAGGAGTTGATTCAATCCAGCTCCGGCTAAAGTGATCAACCATGAATCATCATCTCCTGGAGACCCTCTCTGCTGAGCCTTGACCTCCAGGCAAGCTGTGGTGGCTGGTCCATGAACAGGCACTGCCTCCAAGGCTGAAGCAGAGAGGGAAGTGGGACATCTCCTGCCCTGACAAGGCAGATTGGCACACATGAGAGGTGGAAACCATCCTGCTCTCCCTTTTTGGTCCACTCCTGCACTCTCAGTGCAGACACAAAATGACCAAGAGCGAAGGTGGACAATGATGCTGGACAACCACCATGAGCAGGTCTTCTAGCACTAGATAAGACTGTAAAAGGTATTCAGCCAGCTAGGACATGCGGAAAAATACTCATGAACAAACACAGACCCAAAGGGAACTCCTCTTGCCTCTCCTGCTGCCTTCCCATCTATCTCTGCCTCCCGGGAGGGGAGTGTTTATGCACCATCCTTCACCATGGGTCCAACTCTCCTGTCACCTGCATCCCTCCTCCTGCATCTCCTGGCACTTGCCACTGTCTTATACAGATCCTCCAGAGCATTGCAGTTGGCATGTGGGGAGAGCATCCTGCTCCTTGCTAGCAGCCCAGGAGAGTCAGATGGTTTATGACTTTCCCTTGCACTTGGCAGCCCTCTGGAGAAGCTGTGGGTATCCATGTAAGTCCTTCTTAGCTGGTACACCTTGTATGAACTGCTGCTAAAATAAGGAACACTGCATCAGTGAGTCCCACAGCTTGACACCTCCTTTTCATCCATGACAATTCACTCCATGTCACCCCATTTTTGGATAACAGAAGAAGGTGAGATGGAGGATACCAAGTCGTGTAGGTATCTCCATCCCAACTTCCTCCTTGCCTGCTCACCCCATCAAACCATCCTGCCTCTGGTCTCCCTGGTGGACTCCAGTGCTGTTCCCCCCAGCCTTTCTGCCCCTCTGCTCCCACATACCCCATGGGGTGTTACAGGATGGCAGGGAAGGACGATGCTGCAGAGGAGGGCACCCCGCTGGCTCATGTGATGGCTTTATAATATATTCCAGATTCCCCTCCATTCCCATCCCTGCTGCCTCCTATCATTTCCCTGTTTGTTTTTTTTTTTTTCTGGTTGTTGTTGATTGCTGCTGAGCACAGATCTTTGTGTGCATATGCTCGTTAGCAGCTCAGTCATTCCATTCTTATGTTCCTA
Source organism: Falco naumanni (assembly GCF_017639655.2). Classification (NCBI taxonomy): domain Eukaryota; kingdom Metazoa; phylum Chordata; class Aves; order Falconiformes; family Falconidae; genus Falco; species Falco naumanni. The sequence goes on from NC_054056.1 coordinate 12,730,557, forward strand.
CACAAGCCTTGGATGCATCATCGGGGCTTAGTGACTTACTGCTCTTCAGTGTGTCAGTTTATTCCACCATCTTCTTCTGACACCACCGTTGTCATTTTATAACCCGAAATGAGCAGCTCTAGGGCATCTTTCTTCCCAGCACCCTCTGTGGTCCTGGATGATTTGAAGAAACCACTTAGCTTCCCATTTGCCATCACCCTCTGTTTCTCTCCCAGGCTTCCAGCTACTCGCAAACAGGAGATTTTATGTCTTTTTGTTGCTTATTTTTATACCTTTTTAGATTTTATAACATTTTTTGCCATTTACTCTGATGAAATCCCATCCTAATTCCCTTGTTAGGTAATCCCTGGCATGCTTTACACTTGCTCCTATTGCCTGCGCCTTAGCTGGATTTCCTTTTTCTGAAGTACCCCGTTCAGCTCAAATACGCAATGAAACCCTGTCATTTCAGCAAATGCTGTTGATTTTCTCTCCCACATGAGCCTTTCTGCTTTTCCTCTTAGGATATGCAACCTTCAAAGCCTCATTGATGGGCACATACACAGCTTCCATATCAAAGCTATGGCTTTAAATGAATTTGCCTTCAGGGGCCTTTAAATGAACTCTCCTCATTTATTTATTTTGAAGTAAGTTCCCACTTTCTAACACTGAGCAGCCTCCAGCAGTTTTGGAGACAGCACTTCCCCCAGTGACTCTGGCTAATTGCGTTGTGATCACTGGAAGTTAATAGCTTGCCACTGGCAGCTTCTTGAAGTAAAACCTCCGTGTGACTGCAGAGTGAGGGCAGAAATGGCAAGATACCTGTTAAAAAACCCTAAATAAACAGCCCAGGCAGTAGTTGTAACTCTGTGTGGTGCTGTCTGGCTCAGATCAGCCACCCCTCCCTGAACTGGAACCCAAATCGTTCCTACTGCAGTTGTTTGTGGGAGAAATGTCAGGGGTTTGTAACAGTCGTTACAATGGGTTTTGAGGGACACAGAAGCTTAATTATGAATTTTTGTCAGATGGGTTCTGGGTTCCTTGATTCCAAACTAAAAGACATGAAACTGAGGCTTGAAGCAGCAGCTCTTCCCCCAAATACTGCAGATTCCCAAATTTTTCAAACCAGAGGAAACTTGCAAGAGCAATTATATGCATGCCTGGGCTGAAACGCATGCCTTAAAAGCATCCCTTGCAAAAATATCCCGTGGTGAGAAACTATTCCTCTAAAGCACAGGTGGGCTGTCTCCTTGGGCTGCCCACAGGCTGCAGGGCTTGTGCTGAGGGTTTGCAGGCATGTTGCATCTCCGGTGCATCCCTGACTCCCGTGTAGCGTGGGCTGGCAGGCTGCTAGTGCAGCATCCTGCCCCAGATGCTCCGACCAGGACATGCCTCCCAAAGCAGCAAGGCAACTTCTCCCCCTTGAGGGCTCTCTGCACACCCACTTCTTTATAAATAGCAACTTCATCCCCATGTCCCCACGGAGGGGACACTGCTCCTGCTGCCCTCAGCCCCCAAATAGCTCCTGGACGAAGAGGGTGGGCTGCGGGCTTTATCGCGGGAGTGCTGAGCGTGGTGCAGGCAGCTCCCTGCCAGCTCCAGCCAGGAGCCAGCATTCCTCAAGCGACCAGCCTCTGGCCCGATGAAAAGCCCCAATTCAGCTGCCTGAGCGCCGAGTACCTGACACCTTCCCCAGCACAAAGAGGGCTTTCTGCCTCCTGCACCCGCGGTGGGCACAGCAAGCTGCCTCTTGCTGAGAGGGGTCACCCAGCCACATCCTGCACCCCCCCAACCCTGACAAAACCTGCTTGTCTTGGGAGGGGTTTGGTGGCAGAGAACGTAGCCCAGGGCAGGTGGTTGCCAACTGGGCTCGTGGCTCTGGGGCTGCCAAACCTCTGGATGGGATGGCTCTCCCGGGTCTCCAAGCTTTGCTCAGGTCAACAGGATGGTGAGGCTTGAACTGCAAAGGTTTTAGGATCAGCCCTGGGCCTGGGCTCCTGCCTTGGAGCTGCTGACCTGGCCAGGTACGCTGGAGTGACCGGTGCTTCTGCATCCTTGTGCTCCTCCACAGCAAGCCCTGAGCTGGGATGGAGTGGGTGGTCATGCCAAGGCTGCCGTGCTGGTGAGTCGGACAGGGAGTGGTGACAGGCTCGGCTGGGAGGTGCGCGGCAACCTAAGCACTGAAACAGGGTCTGCGATGGATGGAGAGTAACTCATATCAGGAGGTGTCCACTGGGGAAGCAGTGGCAAGGCTGTTATCTTCATCTTAACTTCTTTGCTCTTCCTGTTCCCCAGATGAGCCAAAGCTGGACAAGGTCCACAAAGCTCCCTCACCCACTAGTGCCTAAATGCAGGCTACGGGGTGTGACACAGACCCTGCAGGATGTAAATTACTCAGCTCAGAGACCCTGCGTGATTTCTACTTCTCATCCAGGGGCTGTCAAATGCGATGTACGTAAGCCACCTAGGAGAGGACCAGCTCTCAGGGCTCCCGTGCTGAGGCTGAGAGCCAAAGCCTCTAGCCTGCATCCAGAGCCTTCCATGCCTGTTCCCTGTCTGTGCCTTGGAGCCTCTCTCTCCCTCATCACTGGTCTCCCACTCCAATGCTCCCAGTGCTGGATGTTGGGAAGCTGCCTGGGCCTCCTCCCCAGCTTCCCTGTCCACCACAGAGGGAACCTAGCCTTGAAAATCCATCTCTTGATCCAGATACCTAAAACTCAGTCTGGGCAGTGCAAAGCATTGCAGTAAACCCCCTTCTTGGACATGGTCCTGTAAGATTCAGGGTGCATGTTCAGTTCGGCTGGCTTTGGTTCAGGCCCTGTGGTCATCCTGCTGCAGAAGCACAAGGGCAAGCCATCCTCCCCAGGTCTGGTGTCCCACAACCCCCAGGAGCTGCCCAGAAAGGCTCAGCCTATTACAAAAGACCCAGGAGAAACTGGATGCATTTGCATTCCTGCTGAATGGAAGTCAGATGTGATGTGCAACGTCACAGTTCAGGCAGATTGGACACAAAACCAAACCCAAGATTGCTCTCAGCAAGATGTGCAAACCTTTTCCTGTCTCCCCTAATCATCATTCTGCTTTTTATTGCTCTCATAAACTCTCTTGCAGAAAGCACACACGGCTTAAAAAAACCACCTAGATCCATTCCAGGTTATTGCCCACGTTTCCAAAGCAACAACTGAGCATTTTGAAAGGGAAGCATGGAATCACCTTGAGGTCTAATGAAGGGATAAAAGGCTGAAGTCCCTGGTAGGGATCATGGAATCCCTTTCCCAGATGCGTGCAACTTTTGCACAGGTGGACCTAAGCAGGTACCACGGCACAGCTCACATCTTATGGCCACATCTATCTCTGACAGCAACACTGCATGCAGACTTCTGGGTGGGTGAAAGAAATGGAAAAGCCTTGCTTCATCTGGACATAACAGCTGGGAAGAGCAAAATAAATCAGGCTCCAAAGCTTTCCCTGCTTGTCTGCTTAATGCACAGAAGGCTGCAGGCTCCAAGCTCTCAAGCAGAGGTTGCATCAGTGGCTTCGTGGAGGATGCAGGGGTTTCTGATCCCCTGAGTACGTTGGTGAGAAGTGTGGAGTTGGCCTTGTGCGTGGGAGGCACTGCAGCACTCGCAGCGTAGGGCAGGTCCCTCCAGCACTAACGCAGCCCCCCAACAACAGCCCAGTCATTCTGGAGGTTGTAAGGCCTGATCCAGGCATTCCCATGGGATCAGCGCTTCTGCAGCGAGGATGCTGTCAGGAGCATCAGGGAAGAGAGCTGTGGTGCTGCTGCTAGTCGTGGGGCACGCTTAGAGGTGGCAGCAGGCATCTCTCCACATCCTTTCCTTCCACACCTCAGCATCTCATCTCTCCCTTGACCCTTCTTTCTCTCTCTCCTGCTTGGAGCTCCCCTGTGCAGGCGACCAGGGCAGAGATGCTATAAACAGGATACAGGCTCTCTGGAAATCTGCAAGCAGGAGTGGCTGAAGGTATTTAATAGTATCCCTGCAGTAAACAGGGATAAAGGGGGATCAGCTGTATGGAGCAGGGAGTGAGTATCAGATGGAGTTGCTCTGCCATGCCGACTATTTACTGAAACAGGAAACAAATATTTTTTTGGCTTTTGCCAAAGAAAGATTTCTTCAAAAATGTGTTAATATTAGAAGTAAAAATGTAGCTTTTAGACATGTTAAGTGGCCGCATTCACTGGAGTTTTATTTACTATATAAAGGTTAACATTGGTCTGTTTATCCTACGGACGAGATTTCCAGCAAATTACAAGAAGGGTCATGTAACAGTCAGCTCCTGCTTGCCTGAGCTTATTTGCCAGAGCCAAATCCCTGGAGCCTGTGGAGCTGGAGCAGAGAGAAGGGATATTCAAAAGGACTTTGAGAATGGGAGAAAAGAAATAACAGAGCTTTAAGTTGCTTTGAGTTCACTCACCGGGAAGGTGAAGGCTGGGCTTATCCTGGTGCTTGGGTAGGGTGTGAGGCAGGGATGCTGCATCGGATCCCCCAGAGCCATCTGTGAGAGCGGCCAGTTGGAGGAAGGCTAAAGAAAACCCATCATCAGTGCAAGCAAACTGCTTCCCTGCTAACCCCAAAAAGCCAGCTTAAAGCCTGCATCAGGAGATTTTACCCCTTGGCCAACACTTCTTTTGTAGTTTTACTGTGATTCCTCTGCTCGAGATATGGTGGTGCTCCAGAGGAACATCCAGTCTCTGTCCTTCATCCAGGAAGGACATCCTGGCACTTGTGCTGAGGGAACACAGTAATTTAAATTTCTGTCACAGACACGCTGTCCTTTTCCTGAGGGGTCAGGCTGCCTTGCATCTCACTCTGTCCCCCATGATCTGACAGTCCCCTGCCTTGGAGGGGCTCGATGAGGTTGTCCCATCTCCTTCTGTCAGTTTTGGGACTTGCTTCTTCCTGCTGCTTCCTGCAATTCTCAGAACAGTTGTGAAGGTCCTGGAAAATTACTCTGCGTTAAAAAATACATCAGAAAATGAGTACATTATTAATGGCCCTGCTGTCAGCACCATAAAATCCTGACCGAACAGCAAGGCAAGTTCTTTAATGAAGCACTGCTGGTGTAATCAAGTAACACCGCTGTCTGGAAGAGATGCTTTAGCTGAATTATTAGCCCTAATATTGAAAAATCAAAGTAAATATCAAAGGCTTGAGACACTTAGGAGGTTGAATGAGGTGACTTACTACTTTTTTTGTGATTTGCATAGCCTTGTTAGCTGGAATCAACATGACCTTACAACGGTCCCGGCAGGGAGAGCCTGGCTTCAGCCTGGAGGTGTTGGCTCTCAGCTGCGGGGTGGGAGCCCTGAGATCTGATCCTGGTCAACGGCTGTTTAACACCTGGGCACAACTTGGCCACCAGTTTGCATGGCCATTCCTCGAAGTGGCTGGCACCAAAAGGTGCAATGTGACCTGCTGCTCATTCATGGTGTGAGGAGGCACGCTGGTCCCAACCGGCTGGGTCCTGGCAGCACTTCCACTCCGCAGGTGTAAAACCTGGCATCGCCATGGAGGGTGGGGGACAGGTGTCTGGAGGGGAGGGATGGCCAAAGCAAGCTAACACCAAACTGTGCAAGCCCAGAAAAGGGCCAGGCTTTGCACCTGCCACCACGTGTGGTCCCATCTGGCTTCAGGAGCTAGGGGAGCATCTCACCTGGTCGTGATGGGTTTTCATGGAGGAGGGAAGTTCATATCTCCTTGCTGTGTTTCACTGTCTACCCACACTGGCAAGGTGTAGGAGCTGACAGAATTTAAAATATCACAAATATAACTTCAGCTCCAAAACTGAAGGCTGGAGGCAGCCAAGAGCCGCTATACAAGGGTGCATGACAGAAAGTCTCAGCAGTTAGCCCTGGCTGTTGCTAAACACATTGGCTATTGCAAGGGGGAAAATCTGAATCAGAAATAATGAAACAAGTGCAGAGACCTGCAGATGGGAAGAGTGGAGACCACTGTTCCCTGAACACTGGGAGCATCCCAGCACTGGCCTGAAAGGGATCATCCCTCCCACGTGAACCTTGCCAGGACCAGTCCTCCTCAGGGCTCCGGCTTCTTGCTTTCATTGCCTGGTGAATAGTAAGAGACCTCCTCAGGCCCTTGTTTTGCCAGAGAGGTACGAACAACTTTCCATGACCTTCATGGGTCTGTGTTTCCCATGCCCAAGGAGCAGGAAAGCTGAGCTGTGTCCTGCCTCAGGGAGTGACCGTAAGCAGAGAGGCCCTGAAGGAAATCTCCAACACGTCAAGTTTCCTTTCCACCCTGTGATGGAGGGGCAGCCTGCACTGTAAAGGATGGGGAGAAGAACATCTAATCAGTTACATCCCAAAATATCAGGTTAACTGGGATCTGTAGCTTCTCCAAGGGATCAGCCCAATATGCCATGAAAAAGGATGGACTTCTGCCCTCTTTTTGGAATAGCAAGTGAGACTCTCCCCCACTGCAAGCAAATGCTTCCCCAGATCATCCCATCTATTTCCCCATATTTCCCCCTATCTGTGAGAGACAGTTCAGAAGGAAAAGGTGATTTTACTTCAAAGAAATCTGTTTTCACATGCTCAGTGTCTCACACCCACATACTCACAGCACCAGGACAAATATCCAGCGTTCAGGCTCTGAGACTTATCTCCAGGTGGTCTGTCCAGAGCTCCTTGCAATGACACGGAGAAGCAATGCCAGCTAGCGAGTCGTCACATCTGGGCTCTCAGGCTGCTGACCATGCATTGGCTTTGGATGTAACTTTTGGTATCATTTATGAGTTGACCTGTATTTTCATGTTGGTCCACCACTGTGAGTCAATGGGAAATGCTGCTGATCTACACACTTCCGACTCTTTTTTTTTTTTTTTTTTTTTAAGACTCCTTTAGCCTCCTTTTTTGGGCATAGCTTATCCTTAATTTTATGCTGTTCTTTGCTTTAGGCTGGCTTTTGTTTTTCCAGTGAGTCTGCCTTGAAAAGCTACCCACAGATGTGCTCTAATCTGAATTAACTCGGTGCCATCAATGCCTGATATTCTTTTATCCCTTTTTGACATTTCTTCCTGAGCTTTGACCCCTCATTCAGACTTCACGTTTCTACTACACACACCCATAGATGCCCACAGACAGGTCTTTTAAAGGAAGCCCAGTCTACTCCTGTCCTTTGCTCTGGTCTGGGAAGGTTTTGTCAATAAGGCATGACTTTGGAGAGCTTTTTGCCTTTTCCTATATCCTGCTGCTGGGCAGCCTTGTGAGGATGGTGGCTGGCACCTGCTCAGCCAAGGGGGACACAAAGACTTTTTCATACTCTTCAGTCTGGGGTCTGCTGGTGGTGATGGGCAATTCTGGCATCGCTTCTCCTTTCTAACCAAGCTCCTCACGCTATGAGCCAGGGCAAAAGGCATGAAGAACTGGGTGCCAGGATGGTTTCAGTAATTTTATTCTTCACACGTAAAGCCCTCACTAAGAGCCTTTGTCTTCCCAGCCTTTTCTTTCTTCTCCCTTAAGGAAGGCTTGCATCCATATTTAACTGCTGGGCAAGTTGATGCAGCTACGGTGAAGCAAGGAGTCCTTCGGCTTCCAACCATTCCCCCTTCTCCTGTCCAGCTGGTACAACTCTAATGGCATGTCCCCTCTTGCTGGTCATTGCCATCTTCACACTGTTGCTGGAAATGGAGGGTTTATAAACTGTAGCTCAAAAAATGTCGCTGAACGTGTGGGTTGGCTGTGTTGGACAGAAGATAATTTGTGGTGAAATCCACAAAACGTCTGGGATTTGTAAATGTTTTCATGATGACTTGGCTCTTCTCCAGATACTCCCATCTACTGACAAACACGAGCCATGAATCACTGAGCACAGGAAAATCTTCCAAGCCCTTGACTTCCTCCTCACCCAGCTCTGCTAGGCTGCCAGCTCTGCTAGCACTCGCTGCCCGATGGGGAATGAGGCCTTCAGGGTCAAGGTGAAGGAGATGCTCAGCAGCCCCACAGATGCTGTGTAGAGGTCTCTGGGCAAAGGCGGTGGAGCTGTGGCACACCGGCTTTTCTGGGCAGCATCCCATGGGACAGAGCAGTGCTAGGACTGTCCTGGCTGATGTCAGGGCTAGGCTCCTTGACGTGGCCCAGAGATTACCTCCTTTCCCAGAGAGGGGATTTGCTTTCCACTGCTGAAGGTGGGGCCCAGGAAGTTTTCTGCCTGATATCAGCTGGAGTTAGTGATGCCTTTCTGCAGACTGTGCTGTTCGGGGTCTTGCAGAGCTCCTTGCTGGCTGCCTGCAGTGATTCCCATCAATCCTGATTTTTGGACTCAGGAGTAAACCTCCAGCCAGCTGGCTTAGCAAGAAAAGCCCTCAGGAGCTGCTCCCACAGGGCACATTTGCCATTTGTCACCCTGTATCCAGCAGGACCCAAAGGCAGGATGGTGACTCACCCGAGCCAGGCAGGCTGGCTGCTGATGACCGTTCACGTCAACCCAAGTCATAAAATACTCGACTGTTGATTCACAAACACAGTGGCTGGCAGCAGCCTGTTGGCTACTGGGGGACAGACTCACAAAAATAGTTGATTTCCCTCTATCCATGAGCCCATGTGTTTCTTTTCCTGTCTCCATCCCTTAGTCAGGCCAGGAGAAGGCAGGGAAGTGATTTCCAGGCAGCTTCTGGTCTCCACCATGTCCCAGTCTCTCCAAGTGGAAAGCACTAAAGGGAGCCCCTCTTTGTCAGAGCTGCTCATGTGGGCTGTTACAGCAGCCATGCTTTGAACCCTGCATCCCTGCATCCCCTGTGCCTGCAAAAGCAGCACATCCCTGTAAGGTGGACATCCTATGGGGTGCCTCGGTGGCTTGGTGGTGTGCCCTGCAGAGTCACTCAGCCAGGATCACAGGCAAAAGCATGCGCGCAATGCTGTTCCTGGGGTTGCAAAGTGACAGCTAATGGCACGTCCTCCCTCAGGAGGAAGTTACACTTGGGGTTCCTCTCCCTCTTCTGCTCCAATGAGCCCCAGTGCTCAGATCTGCTATGAAGATAACGACAAGGTTCTGCCAAGGAGGGCCTCCTCTGGCTGGGGGATGCAGGTATTTATGCCAATATAGCCTCTAACTACAGCATGGAGCCCTACACCCCTTCTTCAGATGTGTGCAGTATGTGATATGTACCCTATCCGTAAGCACGATGGAGCCCAGGGATCTGAGGCCACAGCAATTCCTGGAAAGACACTTTCTGTTTCCTCCTAAATCACCTTCACTTTCAACACTCCACACAGGGAAATGTCGGGTCTCCCCATGGGTGTGCTATGTTCTGCGTTGGTGAAGCCCCTTCGATCCCAGGACTAGTTTGAAGACTTGGTCAGAGGCCAGTCCGCTGTCTCAGTCTGATCCAAGCAATTACCTCAAGAAGGACAAACATGTCACTATTTTGCTGCCAGGGATTGCCAGAGATGTGAGCCCACTCTCCCTACCTGCAGAGCTTGTCCTGTGCATTTCCAGCACCTCTTTTCCTTGGCTTACAGCAGAGGTTTTTTTCTCCATCTCTTACATTTCTACCTTACTTTTCTTGTGATGGCTCTCCCAAAACGGATCAATGAGCAAATTCCAACTAGTCTGGCACAAGGTGATAGTTGATCTGGGAGCAGGATTTCCAAATACATTGACCACCTAATTGGCCCCGGTGTCTCCTCAGAGGCAGGAGCTGCTATGCCATCTTCTGGATGTTAGGGGAGGGCTAGAGATGATGTGGAGCAGCAGGAAAGGAAATTTCCTCCAAAATCCACCACAGACAAACCCATCCTCTCTGCCCCTTGCACCCCTCAGGTCTGGATTTGCAGGGGCAGCTCGGTCTCTCTGGCAACCCTGTGCAGATCCTGCAGAGATGGGCTGGGCATCTTCGAATGGCAAGTAGAGGACAGCAACATCTCTCCCAGCTTCAGCAGAACAGTCCAAGGTTGGGATTAGGAAAGGATACTCCACAATTTCTACTGCAAAACATTGCCACTTGTGGGAAAGACCTGGGAATTTGTTTTGCTGCTTCCCACCTCCTTGTTAGTGATGGGACATCAGGCTGCACCTGCTTCCCACTCCCATAGGAGACATGCCAGGAAGGGAAAAGGAGAACAGAAATGTTTTGGTGGTCAGACACATGCCCCCAAAGCTTTGCCAACTTTCTGGCATTGCAGTACTTAGCCATCACATGGCAGAAGTGCTCTCCCTGAAGACTTTGAGATCTTAGGAAAATGCCTCATTCTGAGCTGGACCAACACACAAGCTTTATGGAATCTTTCACAGAAGGAAAGTGACCAAGATGTTTTGTTTTGGAAACACCTGCTGTCCAAACAGTTTGCTATTTCTGAAACCAAACTATTCACAATTTCCTACAAACCTGGAAGCCGCTGCTTCCTGCCAGCTGCACTGGATGTGGCTGAGGAGCACAGGAGGTCTGGGACTTGTGGTGGCCTCAGAGCTGGGTGGGTAAATGAGCCAGCAGGGAAGCAGGCAGAGCTCAGAGATACCAGCTTGCACTCGGTCAAAATCAGCACGTCGCATGTTCCACCACACTGCATTCCACCAAAACCATCTGCCAGTGAGCTCCCAGCCTGTCCCAGTCCTACTTCCCAAGGAGATATGTATCATTTAGCACACTGCAGCAGAGGAGTGACAGCCAGAACGGGTAAGCACTGGGCAGCTATGAAGGCTCAGCATGTGGCTTCATGCCACCGGACCCCAAAAGCTCTTCTTCCCAGGCAAGCCTTGAGTCCCTGCTTTCGGGGCACCACCTGAGCAGCGGCACCTTTGTACGGGAAGGTGATGGTGTCTGATGGGATGGTTAGACTAGACAGTCGGTGGTATGGGCCAGTTCTCTTCCCACAAGGACATCTTCCACTGGCTGGTAGATGTGCCCCTTCTGACCATAAATATCATGACGTTTCCAGTGGTCTCACACCCTCTTCTGCACAGGTTTTCCTACAGGGTACCTGCCGAGGAGTGCCCTTGAAGAAGGCCAGGATAAGGCCAGGGTTGGAGAACCAACAAGCTACAAAGAATGAAGTATTTCAAACTCAAGAGGCACAGAACATGTGTCCTGACAGTGGCTCTCTGTCAAATGCCTCTCGGGTGAGTGTCATCCTTTACTGGCAGATGCTTTTCTTTATCAGCAGATTTCCTTCTTGGGACTTCTGTGCTTGGTGAATGACTCGTACCCCCAGGACATGATCACTGATGTGGCCAAGGGAAAGGTCCTTGCTTCTGCCAGAACTGCAGGGACTCAAACCACGGGCCATATCTGTCTGTACGCTTGTGTTTAGTTTGGTTAAACCAACAAGGGAGAGCAGAACAGCAATGCAGGTGATGTGTGGTGTTCCAAAACCCACCCCTGATGATACTGCTCATGGCCACAGCATCTCTGCGGGTCTTCCCAAGATACTGTCTCTCTCCAGGTACAAGTGTGGGTTTGAGCTCAGTTTTTACCGATGGCACTAGGCTTCTAGAGAGGTCACGCTGCATTACAGAGGCCAACCGGTAATTTGGAGAGGTTAGTATTAGAGGTATCATACAAACGATACTTAATCCTTAATGGAAAAGTTAGACCAAAAGAGATGGTTTGGGAAACCCCACAGGAAGTTTGCGGTGTGTGGAGAGCAAGTCTCCCCCAAACATGTACGGTGCAGTCTGCAGGGAAGAAGTCTATTTTCTGGGGATTTGCAATGAAGTTTTCATTCAGCATTGGAATTAAAATTCATTTTATTATGGGACCTTTAAATATTTCCAGAGCCTGACCTTTTCTGGAGGCTGTTGACTAATTAATGTCTGGTCTGGTATTCTTCAAACTTTCCACATAGTTCAACTTGTTGCCAGCTGCTTTCAAACACATTTTTCAAGAAATTAGGTTGTAATTAAGTACAGTTATTAACGACTGTTTTTCCTGCCTTTCCCATTGGGTTTGCAACTTACTTTGCTCCATGTGGCAGAAGAGATGGCCAATATTTCATGGGGTGAGTGAAGGAATGTCTAATACGATCTTTGACATGTTGATTTGACTCAGCTCCAACTCTGCAACACATAGTGGTGACCACCAAACCACACAGGAGAAACCTGGGCAGAAAAGCCCAGTCAGGGTCACGTCCCTGTGGTCAAGCTGACAGATGGAGCAGGGAGCTCCTTCAACCTTGGAAAGCCAGCACGTGGGGTGAGCGGTTCATGCAGATGGGACAACGCACTGGTTGGAGGATGGAGAGGGAGAAGGATGGAAAGGAGAAGCTGGAGACCCACTGGAGTGAGTGGAATTGCTCTCGTGCTTAAAATTCAGGGCATGCTTATCTGGGAGCTCTGCAAATAATGTCAAGCTCATTCATGTGAATGCTCCTCTCCTGCCTGGTCCTCTCTCCGCCCAAGAGGGACTAACAGAGAGACCCATGTGTGGAGAGAGCAGATGGAACCGAAAGCAGCCAAGAAGGGAAGCGGCACTCCTACACAGAGCCCAGAAAGGTTTTACACGCTCTCCGCTCTCCGGTGTCGCTGAGGTCACTCCTTTTTGTCAGGCACATGGCAGAAAATCCCCCTCTAAGCCCCAGATCTCGGAGGCATTATAATAATAAAAGCCTGGGCTGAAGCGTCTGAGCAAACACATCGGCTGAGCAAATGTTTTTCCCCAGCCCCAGGACCAGGTTATTCTGGGAACTGGCAGTGCTGAAACATCAAGGCAGCAACATCATCTGGTGAAGTCTGCTGCCAGAGGGTTGCAGGGGTGCAGGGGGTGATGGGCAGGTGAGGGAGCCCACCCACGAGACGGGGACAAGGCGGGTGTATAGCACCTATTTAATTTCCTGACTGGCCTTCAGCTGAGCCCTGGCAGCTCCGGGCAGCCAAGGCAGCAAGGGTGGAGGCAAACAGATGCTGACAAGTAACGCACACGTGCACGGACACAGGGGTGCAGATGTAAACAGCCCCTTGCCAGAGGGCTGGGATTTCTCCAGGCATTTTACACCCCCTTTTTTTTTCGAGGGTCTTACCCTTTTTCCTTTTGCTTCCTCCCAGTGGCCCAGATGCCACGTGTTCCCAGTAGGGTGGAGGAGTCCTGCGAACTGGCACCACCTTGGCCACGAGGATGAGTGTGTACGCAAGCACACATGGGCTCACACACATGCACACTGCTTCTGGCATGTGTATTTGCACACGGTGCACGACAGGTCTACAGGCACAGCGTGTCCCACACCCATCTGGGTGATGGGCCACCACGGGCACTGATGCTAGAGGTATCCCAATGGTACAGAAATCCGTCTTTGATCTTCTCCCAGCCACAAAAGCCACGTTCAGGAGCAAATGATGAGAATAAGCCCAGCAGTCACCTGCCTGGAGAGCATCCTTTCTCCCTGTGCAGCTCCAGCCACAGCTGAGACTTGTCCCCCCTTGTGTTTTATCAGCAGATGTCCACACATCTCAGTCAGGCTGTGTTGCAGTTTATCAGCAACTCCTGCCTGCCCTTCAGCACCTGGGATCAGGTTTTGGCTGATCTTTATGGGGTCAGCACTTGATGCCAGCCCTGGAAACAGCTGGAGGAAGAAGACAAGGAGGTGGGGAGAGGCGATGGGGAGATGAGCTGCTGATGGAGGTGAAAGGAGCAAGGTGGGACTTGGCATCCATCAGGACCCAGGGCAGCCTGTGGTCATTCCCAGAATTGGAGCAAGGCTGGTTTCTCTGAAAGGATGAACAACAGGCCGGCTCCATCAGCTCAGCCGCTAGGAAGGACGGAGCAGAGCCAAAAATCCAGGAGAAAAATGTTATGCAAAATTGTTCATCTGTTACTGATTGGGAGGTTGAGAGCTCAATTCAAACCACCCAATAAAACTGGCTTGGACAAGAATTTCCTGAATCCCAGAGTAAGTGAATAAAGATGTTTCAGGAGTTCAGGGCCGCAGTTGGGTGGTTTGCACACAATTTGCTGTTGGTTTCACCCTTTGTTGCTTAATGAAGAACAGAAGGAGGATCTCCCATCTCATTCGACCAAGGGAAAAAATTATTTCTTCTAAATTTAAATTAATTTCCTGTTGCAGGCGCAGCTCTGTTTATCTGACCTACACAAGGGCTCCATCTTGGATTGCAGCTCCTTCTGCTCCGCACAAGACACTCTTCCCCCCAGAGGACTGCAGCGTCCCCAGGCTGGTGACGTTTCGTCAGCATGGCAGGGTTTTGGCAAGCTCAGAGGCTGAAAAGCTAGCGGCCAGGGGCGCTTTGAAAGCCAGGTCTCAGTTCAGAGGAAAAAACCCTGCAATTTTGCATACCCTGTGCGTCCCCCTCTGACTCCCTCTGCACCCAGGTGTGCCCTTGGAGGAAGCCCTGAGGAGCGGTGGGTGCTCAGCACGACTGCAAGGGCTGAGCACCAGCCAGGTTCCACGTGGAGTGCATCCCACGCCACGCTCGCTGGGGACCGAGGGGATTCCCCGCCCTTGCAGCATCTGATATTGGAGAGCTGTTGCACCAGGGGGCTTGCACAACCCTGAAAATCACTTATTTTAATAAGCTTCTTATTCTTGGTGAGGGAAAGGAGCCAGGCCGTATGTGCTGAAGTCTTTAAAAAAGTTTCCAAGTCATGGCTACATCTCGCTCCTACAGGCATCAATCTATACATCTACCCATCTCCCTCGCTCTACATCATTTACTTTGCTAGTAAATGCTGAAGTCCCTTTACAAACTGCCAGCGTTTAAGTCACCTGACACCCAAATCATTCCTCTAAGCGGCATCATATGTCTTGCAGGGACTTCAAGCTCTAATTAAGTGTGGAAAAGGGATGGAGATCCCTCGAGAAACCAGAGATCAAATTTTAAAGGAGGACAACTAGATCAGAACAAAAGATAAAGAATCATCACAAGAAACTTCCAGGCTCTTCATTCAAGGGCCCATCTCTCTAAATGCCATGCTTGACTTTGCATAAAACCATCTCCAGAATATTCCCCTTTGCAGAATTTCTGGAGAACCCAACTTATTAGGAGTCCAAAGGCTCCAAGGATGAAGAAAGCAAATTTGCAGCTCTGGGTCTGGAGTTGTTACCACCGTACTGTAAAATGTAGCTTGTCTAGATGGCAACCCAGGGAAAATATGACAGTAACTGTCAGCAGGAATGTGATGGGTATGAACACCAAGGAGAGTCATGCTTTCACAGAGCCCCACAGGAGGATCAGCGGGAGTAATGGGATGTATGCGAGCAACAGCATATTTAGGCAAAATATCAGGAAACGTTTCCATCTCAGCTATTAGTTTTATTAGGAAAAGTCTCCCG